>NC_058419.1:72210472-72483738 GCF_002201575.2 Neomonachus schauinslandi | reverse complement strand
AAATAAAATTTAAAAAAAAAAAAAAAGAGTACACTTACCTTGATGAGCACCGAGTAATGTACAGAACTGTTGAATCACTATATTGCACACCTGAAACTAATGTAACACTGTTAAGTTTACTGGAATTTAAAATAAAATAGGGACACTTGGGTGGCTCAGTCGGTTGGGCGTCTGCCTTCGGCTCAGGTCATGATCCCAGGGTCCTGGGATCGAGCCCCACATTGGGCTCCTTGCTCGGCGGGGAGCCTGCTTCTCCCTCTGCCTCTGCCTGCCGCTTCCCCTGCTTGTGCTCTCTCTCTCTCTGACAAATAAATGAAATCTTAAAAAAAAAATTAAAAATAAAATAAAATAAATAAATGAAGTCTTTCCTTTCATTATATATTCTAATTGTTACTACTTCACATGAAGGCAATTTCAGGATTCCTGAGGAATCTGGGATCCTTTCTTTGAATGTATAGCAAAGATTCAGATCAATAGATTACTGAGGTTGGAAGCTGGCTGTTAGGATCCTCAAACCATTCCTCCCTGAGACAGAACAAGGCAGGATCTCCCTGTATAGGCAGTAAGCATCAAGAATATGAAGGCTAGGTGAATCCACATGCCTTCTCCCCATGTCTATGGCTTAAGGTTTTATAGGAAGGACTACCAGGGAGTTACTAACTCTGAATACTTGTCTTGCAGGTTGAGCCCCTGGTCAGTAGTAACTGGCTACAACTTTACCCATCACTTCCTGCCTTCCTAGGGGAACTTGCCCCCAGAAGCATGTGATTCTGTCTGGACTGTGGGGCTTGAGGAAACTGCAAATAACTGGATCCTGTTGTTAATCTTCTCTGGGTGGCTAATGAAAATTATGTCCCCATTGTGAGCAGCTCTTGCCTTGGGAGCAGTCCCAGGGCTGTTTAACAAGAGTTATGTTGAAACAGCCTCCAGTACAGTTCACTCCGATTTCTTTTAATCTTCTCTAAGCCTGTAATGGAAGTTCCATGTAGATAAAATCACAGCAAGGTTAACAACCTTTTCCTCTTTTTTTTTTTAACCTCTAACTTAAAATTTGCTGTTAACTGGGGACCATATGCATTTGCCACAGGATTCCCAGCCAGTTTACAAAACAGGCTTCCCCACCCCCATCCCCCCTCTCCCCCCAAACCTTGCCCCAGGCCTTTTATCAGTGAAGCCAATTACATTTCAATACAAGCCTGCAGTTTCTCAGGTAGCTGAATTCATTTCCACACTGTGGCCTCAACACAGCTTGTCTATTTCTTTTGGCTTTTTTTTTTTTTTCTCTATTAGATTAACTAGTTAACCCTTCTTAATTCCCTGAGTTGTTTGGGTTTTGTTTTTGTTTTTTGTTTTTATCACCACCATCTTTCGTTTGGCACTGCTCTTGCTTGCTACTTTTTCTTCCCAAATCAGGCTACTTCCATCCTCTAACATTTATAAAAAGGTAACTTAATGATCTTGCTTGGCGTTGGGAAGTGAGTCAAAGAAAGACTAAGAGGCCAGCTATTCCAGACCAGAATATCTACAGGAAAACTACCAGATTGGGACACAAAGGACTGCAAAGAAACTGGAACTGACTTCAATCTTATGTTGCCTCCTGTCTTTTCTCTGTACCTCCATTTACTAGCTTTTATTTGCTAGTATTTTTAGGAGACACTTTTATAGTTGTTCATGACTGCATCTGTGTGCATTTTCCTCAACTTACCCTCTGTCCAATAAGAGAAAGGTCCACCTAAAGATCACCCTCTTCCATAGTGCCCCAATACTTGAATGATCTTTGGATGTTTTGGATTTTCATCTACTGCTCCATTAATTGATTTCAGCTGCAGCTATAATAACCCTATGGAATGGCTGCCAAATATTTCAAGCCAACACATTTTTCACTTGAAATTTTCAAACCTGCTAAAATGTTCTCCAGCCCCTTCTATGTGTTCCATTCCCACAGTGATGATGCATTTAATGGTGAAAAGGAAACCATACAGGGCTATCAGGCTCATAAAGAAGTCACTTTACCCTGGTCCCCATGCCTCAAATGAGGAGCACATTTATACAGCATCAGAGAGCCGGCCCTAACCTACAGGCAGTATGCCTGGACTGTGTGTCAGGAAGGCTCTTCAATATATATGTAATCTAATGCTCAATCTTCCCCAAAACAGTTTTTGTTTGTCCAGGATTCCCCATCACAGATAATGGCTCCAACATCCATCTAGACACCAGGTATCTGTGATATTTCCCTCTCCCTCACTTTCCATATCTAATCTGTCACCAAAACCATTGATTTAAACTCCTAAATATCTCTCTAATATACTTTTCTCTGACTCCCCCCAATCTAAGCCATCATCATTTCACATGTACCTACTGCACCTACCACCTAAACAGTCTCCCCTTGTGCACTCTTGCCCACCTTGAATTCATTATCCATGGTGCAACCCGAGTAAGTTGAAAATATAAATTACATCACTTGAATCTTCCTGTTTTAAACTCTCTAATGGGTTTACATTTTATATCCCTACCTGCCCGATAAGCTCTGAGTGAATAGGCAATTACTCAATACCTTCTAACCACATTGCTCTTCTTTTAGTATCTTAAAGGGGGAAAAAGGAAGCTCTTTGCAACCTCAGAGTCTTTGCATGCACTGTTCCCTCTGCCTGCAATGTTCTCCTAATCCCTTTGTGTGGTTGGTGCCTTCTTATCATTCAGTTCCAAATTAAATGCCACCTTTTCTAAGAAGCCTTCCCTGACCATGCTAACAAAAGAAAGTCTCCCTTCATTATTCTCTCAACCTTTGTGTAGTCCCATCACAATTTTTACCACAATATTGGTCTGCTTACTTATTTTTTGCCTGCCTCTGGAATGTTAGTTCCCTGAAAGCAGAGACCATATTAGTCTTGTTCATCACCCTATCCCAGTGCCTAATATACAAAAGGTGCTCAAGGGGCGCCTGGGTGGCTCAGTCGTTAAGAGTCTGCCTTCGGCTCAGGTCATGATCCCGGGGTCCTGGGATCGAGCCCCACATCGGGCTCCCTGCTCAGCGGGAAGCCTGCTTCTCCCTCTCCCACTCCCCCTGCTTGTGTTCCCTCTCTCGCTGTGTCTCTCTCTGTCAAATAAATAAAATCTTTAAAAAAAAAAAAAAAAGGGGGGGCTCAGTAAGTACCGCTGAAGGACTTAAATTCTGATTGAGCTGAACACTTCCTTATCCTTCTCCCCTGCCCTCCCTAAGCATCCTGGATTAAGTTTTTACAATATGGTTTTCATGAAGCCTTTACTATGTATGGTAGATATTAGTGTTGTACACCAAATATTGCTGATTCCCACTTCAAGGCAGCTGGTAGGGTTGCACTTTCCCATCTTCTCTAAAGGCAGCTTTGACCATATGACTTACTTTGGCCAGTGTAATATGAGCAGAAGTGATGTGTATCATTTCAAGTAGAAGCTCTAAGAGCCATGGAGGAGACCCTCATTTTTTTTCTTTGCCCCAGTCATTATGAAAAGCATATATGAAAATGGAGCTCCAGACACATGAAAAGATGCTCTACATCACTCATCATCAGGGAGATACAAATCAAAACCACGATAAGATACCACCTCACACCTGTCAGAATGGCTAAAATTAACAACACAGGAAACAACAGGTGTTGACAAGGATGTGGAGAAAGAGAAACCCTCTTATACTATTGGTGGGAATACAAATTGGTGCAGTCACTCTCCAAACCAATATGGAGGTTCCTCAGAAAGTTAAAAATAGAACTACCCTATGATACAGCAATTGTACTACTAGGTATTTACCCAAAGAATATAATAATACTGATTCAAAGGGATGTATGCACCCCAATGTTTACAGCAGCATTATCAACAATAGTCAAATTATGGAAAGAGCCCAAATGTCCATCAACCGATGAATGGATAAAGATGTGGTATGTAATGGAATCTTACTCAGACATCAAAAAGAATGAAATCTTACCATTTGCAACAACATGGATGGAGCTAGAGTATTATGCTAAGCGAAATGAGTCAGTCAGAGAAAGAGAAATACCATATGATTTCACTCATGTGGAATTTAAGAGACAAAACTGATGAACATAGGGGAAGGAGGGAAAAAAGGAGAGGGAGGCAAACAATAAGAGACTCTTAACTACAGAGAACAAACTGAGGGTTGCTAGGGGGAGGTGGATGGGGATGGGCTAAATGGGTGATGGGCATTAAGGAGGGCACTTGTGATGAGCACTAGGTGTTATATGTTAGTGATGAATCACTAAATTCTACCTCTGAAACCACGTTACACTATATGTTAACTGGAATTTAAATACAAAATTGAAACAAGCAAAAAAAAAAGAAAAATGAAGCTCCATCAGCCTCAGTCCATGCGTATCTATGATAAACAGGGCACCCAGACAAACTTCCATGGATATGCACCATGATAAAGATATAAACCTTTGTTATTATAAGCCATTGATTTTTTTGTAGGTTGTTTGGTACTGCAGCATGAGGTAGACCATCCTCACGATATATATCTTACCACTGATTGTTAGTATTACACTCACAGATTTTTTTTTGTCATAACCTTCTATTCTTACACACAACATCAACCCCAGACGTGTTCATATAGCCTCTACTTCCTAGTGGATATTGGAACTTCACCATTCATGACCTTGGAAAGGAAAGGTTCTGGGACGCCTGGGTGGCTCAGTCGTTACGCGTCTGCCTTCGGCTCAGGTCATGATCCCAGGGTCCTGGGATCGAGCCCCGCATCGGGCTCCCTGCTCAGCGGGAGGCCTGCTTCTCCCTCTCCCACTCCCCCTGCTTGTGTTCCTGCTCTCGCTATCTCTCTCTCTGTCAAATAAATAAATAAAATCTTAAAAAAAAAAAGAAAAGGAAAGGTTCTTAGAGTGGATCTCACATAATTGGGAGAAAAGTTGTTCTATATACTAATCACTCTATGAATGTGGCTGAGCATAAGAATAGCTTTTTTGAAAAGAAGATGAAAAAATATAAACTTTAGGATAATTATAGTTACTCAATTCAACTAATAGTCACTGAATATCTTTCTATGAGCTAGGCACTGTGCTTAATGTCATGAGATATACAAAGATGAATCAGAGCCAATCCCTCTCCCAGGAAGGGAAGGGAGATATTCACAAATTTAGCTAACTTAATAACAAGATAGATGCCTGTAAATACAGTATAAATAACATATAAATGATCATCAGTGGACATAGTGCTAGTTCTAATTGAGAAGGTGGCATGTAAGCCTGGCCTACAAAAATGTCAGATAAACTACTGAAACAATAACTAAAGAGAACTCTATTCAGTTTCACAAATAATTTTGGAAAGCCAGTTATATGCAAAGCTCTAGGCCTCATATTATTCAGTAATATAAAGATTATTAAGAAACAACTGCTGTCTTTGAAGGACAATATCCAATGAAGCAGTGAAGATGAGTACATAAATATCTGTAATATCAAGAATCATACAAGCCTCATGAGACATAGATAGGCCCATGAGAGTTCAAATAAGGAAGAAATCACATTCAGTTGGGAGGATCTGGGAAGAAGGAAGAAGGTGAGATTTGACATGGGCCTTGTAAGATGGAAGGATTACAACAGAGAGAGATGATGGAGACAAAAGCAAAAGAATGTCCAGGGCAAAAAGGACTAAGGTGGTACAGAGCTAAGCATAGGTTTGGAAAACAGTGTGGAGTCCAATTTAGCTTGAAAACAAAGGATACAAATGGGTGTAGCAGGAAATGAGTCTGGAGAAGACACTTGGGTGCCTAATCTGGAAAACCTTGAAGGTCAGACCAAACATTCTTTTTTTTTTTTTTTTTAAGGAAGTTCACAGTATGAGAAGCCATTTAATGTTTCTGAACAGGAAGTGGCATGATGGGTGCTTTGATTTGGAACAGTTCATCTAGAATCAGTATAGGACAAACTAAAGGGGAAAAAAGATAAACAGTTGAGGACCAGTTTTTGCTCAGTAAAAAGTGGTAACAGTTTGAAATGCACCCAGAAGAAGAGCAAGGGAAAGGTAGAGTTAAATACGAAAGACACTGCCAGAGATAAACCTACCAGACTTGGCCATTTATTGGATGTTAGGGCCATGGGAGGAAAAAAAGAAAGAAAAGTTGTCTTTGAGGTCTCAAGTCTGGCCAACTGGCCAGCTGGGGATACCATGAACCAAAATAAGGAAGTCAGCAGGATGTGGGGAAAAGGCTTAGCTGGGTTTTGACTCAAAACAAAGACAAAGTAAATCAAATTATTAAACCCCAGGTATAAATAAACCCTGCTGCATACCTTATGTTGACAGGCCTTAAGATATGTTCTCTTCAAACAGTTCAGTAAGAGTTAGAGATAGTGCTACACCAAGAACTAGAAACCAAAGAAATAACCCCTGGTAAGATATTCAGATGAGTGCTTATAAGATCAGGTTTGCAACGTATTTTCATAATGAAAAGGGCCAAGATAGGTCCCACATATGGCCAGCAGTTTTCAATCTTTGGAAATTCACCGAACACTATGGACTTGCTCCCTGAGAAAAACATACCTTAGTACATACTCACACATTAAAATATAAAATTGTGGGGAGGGGATGTTGGATGGACCTAGAGGGTATAATGCTTAGTGAAATAACTCAGAGAAAGACAAATACCTTCTGATTTCAGTCATACATGGAATTTAAGAAACAAAACTAATGAACAAACAAAGAAAAAAGAGACAAAAAAACAGACTCTTAAATAGAGAGAACAAACAGGTGGTTGCCAGAGGAGGTGTGTGGGAGGATTGGGTGAAACAGATAAAGGGGCTGAAGAGCACACTTACTGTGATGAGTACTGAGTAATGTATAGAAGTGTTGAATCATTATGTTGTACACCTAAAGCTACCATAACACTGTATGTTAGCTATACTTCAATAAAAATGAAAAATAAATAAAAGTGGGGGGGTGTTTCCACAAAACTCCTAATAGAGAGTTATAATTATATAGGAGTAGTTGAAGTAAATATTCAACATTTTGATAGCCTGCCTAGAAAGAATGATAGTGTCCTTGACAGAACTTGAACAAGCCAGCACTAAATCATAAGCAGGTAAGATGGGAAGCTGATAAAGAAACAAAGCCAAAGACAGAGAATTAAGATACAGTCCCTGCTGCCAACTGTCCCTGTGTGCTGAATAGGAATAGGAACACGGACACCAAATGTTTCAAGTCTGCAGATTCCAGAAGGACACTGTTTATTTAGCAATCTATGACTTAGGGAGCTTGGTCTTAGGAGTTTCACACCACTAACGTCAGAGCCCAAAGAACCAGTATCGAATGCCTTTCACTTTAGCAAAAGAGAATACTAAGATGATTCCTATGGAAGAAGAAAAAGACACCAAATAAATTGAAAACCAAATTTAAAAACTCAAATCAGGGAGACACAACTTGTGGTAGGAAGCATTCCTAGAGAGAAGGGTAATAATGTGCTACAACTGAAATATAAAAATCATATGCCTTTTTTTTTTTTAGAACTGCTTCTCTTCCCTACAGATGAGCAACCTTTTCACATGTGTGCAAGCATGTGTTATTTTTGGAAGTGTTGATGTTGAAATAATACCTGCTTTAAATCGGGAGAAATCTAAGGGGGAGGGGGTCAGTGCTCAGCAACTAAACCAAAGACTAACTGTGCCTTTCAACTCTAAAAAGGAAAATTCCCTATCAATGACCTGATGCCATAGAGACTCACAGAGCTGTGACAGTTGGCTACTTCCTTGTGTGTGATCCTGAGCTCAAGAGCACAAGGCAAAGGAGCAGTGATGAGTCTCACCTGAGGCAGCATTCTGAACTCTTAAGTCAGGTACTACACCAGACACACTGTTTGATGGCTGGGACATTACTTGAGCAACGGGACATCTATACCACACAGGCTCAAGAAAAATTCTAAAATAGAAGTACCACAATCACGTCTGAGGAGCTCTGGAGGGATGGCATAAGCAGGGAAGTAATAAAGGAGGAAATGAGATACAGAATGCAGAGTAAGATGACCTGGATTCAAGTCTCAGCTTTACCACTGTGTGACTTTGTATATTTGAGTTATTTTGCTTCTTTATCTGCACTACAGGGTTAATGACAACAACCCTATTTCAAATAATTTGTATGAGATGCAAACAGGTTCATTAAAGTAATGCATATTCATTTGAAATAATAAAGTCCTACATATTTATATAGTACAACATTTCTTGTTCATCATCTATATCCCCTATTCTACTCATTACAGTCCCTGAAATTATTTTATTTTTCCTCTATTTTGGCACAGCCACATTCCTGTAATACAACTGACATCAGACCTGTACATGACTGGGATTTCCTAGATGTCAACAGGAAAGCTGGAAGATGCCCAGGTCCTTGCCTTGTTGAAAGCAGAAGCTGCGGGCACCTGGGTGGCTCAGTTGGTTAAGCGACTGCCTTCGGCTCAGGTCATGATCCTGGAGTCCCGGGATCGAGTCCCGCATCAGGCTCCCTGCTCGGCAGGGAGCCTGCTTCTGCCTCTGACCCTCCCCCCTCTCATGTGCTCTCTCTCTCTCTCTCTCTCTCTCTCGTTCTCTCTGTCTCAAATAAAAAAAAAAAAATCTTTAAAAAAAGAAAGCAGAAGCTGCTGCCAAATAAGTGATCTCTATCTTCAACAGTCCTGGGTGGTAGGTGAGGTTTCACAAAAGGTGCAAGCAACTTGAGATGAGTGCAAAGGAAAGAGGGTGTCCATATTCCCATTTTGTTCTAGCCATCATGTGACCCTTGGGAAAGTTACTTGGCACCTTTCAGTTCAATTTCTTCAGATAGTAAAATGGAAGCAATGATACCTATATGCCCTACCTACTTTTCAGAACTGTTCTAAAATGCAGAGCGTAACAATGCTAACTATGTGAAAGACTTGAAAAAAAACAAAAGCTTTACAGTCTAGAGACAAGATGCAAACCACGTATATGAATAGATTGCATGGATCCTACCTGAAGCCTCAGTATTCTCATCTGTAAAATGGGAGTAACAATATGTACCTCAATGGATCACTGTGCAGTTTGTAAAATGAGACAATGCCTATAGGAAAGTCCTTTATTTATATTTGTAGGTAACATACCAGAAAAGATAAGAACCATGTGTTTCTCTCCAGATGATGCCACAAATCTGGCATAACAGTACCCTGTTAAGGCCCTCTACTATATATTAGGTGTAATAATACTAAAGAATCCAGCTGTGAAAAATAAAAATAATTTTAGGGGTGCCTGGGTGGCTCAGTCATTAAGCCTCTGCCTTCGGCTCAGGTCATGATCCCAGGGTCCTGGGACCGAGCCCCGCGTCGGGCTCCCTGCTCGGCGGGAAGCCTGCTTCTCCCTCTCCCACTCCCCCTGCTTGTATTCCCTGTCTCGCTGTCTCTCTCTCTCTCTCTCTGTCAAATAAATAAATCTTAAAAACAAATAAAAATAAATAAGTAAAAATAATTTTATAATGATCACTAAAATATTAATATAATAATGTCCTATTTATTCAGCATTATTGGATAATGCATCATTAAAGAAAGTTAATTTTTAATTTGAATGAGGCTTAACCCTTTAAGCATTGATTTTCTTCATTTTAACCATTTTAATGGAAAGCTTTCATTTAATACTTCCTTCTAAAGAGATTTTGGATGACTCAATTTCATCATCATGATACCATCAATCAATCTAAGACTATCATATACTCAACAAATGTTCAGGTACATGGAACTGTTTATCCCTCCACAAAATCAGCCCAAACAAAATGTTTTATAGACTTTATACCTGTTTTTCAGATGTTTTGAGTTTCCTCCCTAACCTTAATTCAATTAAATTTGATCACTTATTCTTTATATCAAAGTTCTGTTTCTAGACCCCTTCTTACTTCATCTTCACTTCCTTAGTTTTTGCCTCTAAATTTGAGGGGTAGGAAACCACATGCTCTTTCATGGAGTAGAATGCCCAGTGAAAACCACTTCAGCTATTTAAGACCATTTAAGGCCAACCTTTAGACTCCCAGTTTTATTCTGGATATTGAGATAAGAAAACTGACCTTCAAATATATAGTGCTATTACTGCAATGAGGCAGTAAGAGCATTTTTATGCATGTTAGGTTAGTTATCCTAATTAGCAACTGGTCCAATGGCTTATAAAGAAGTCAGGGAGGGTGCCTGGGTGGCTCAGTTGGTTAAGCGACTGCCTTCGGCTCAGGTCATGATCCTGGAGTCCCAGGATCGGGTCCTGCATCAGGCTCCCTGCTCAGTGGGGAGTCTGCTTCTCCCTCTGACCCTCCCCCCTCTCATGTGCTCTCTGTCATTCTCTCTCACACAAATAAATAAATAACATCTTTAAAAAAAAAAAAAAAAAAGAAGTCAGGGAAGCAAAATTATTTGATACATCCTATAATCTTTAAGTCTCAATCAATCAACATTTCCCACCAGTGTACAGCACTTAATGAAAAAGTAATCTAACTTCTATAATTTCACTTGATTCTCAGAATAATCTTAAGGGGTAAACAAGGCAGGTATTCCTTTTTTTTTTTAAGATTTATTTATTTATTTATTTGAGAGACAGAGCGAGAATGAGAGAGCACGAGCAGGGGTTGGGGAGGAGTAGAGGGAGAAGGAGAAGCAGACTCCCTGCTGAGTAGGGAACCCAATGCAGGGCTTGATCTCAGGAACCTGGGTAAACAGGGCAGGTGTTCTTGATTCCATCTCACATATACAGAAACTAAGGCTCTAAAAGATAAACTGTACTTAATATGTGGGTAGCAAAGATTTAGGACTTGACTCCTGGTTCTAGGAATGCTAGGCCAGTCTTCCTGGTACTAGACCACACTGACACTCATGAACACACCAAAGCATCTCCATAAGTACAGCAACTCTGAAGAGCATTTTATCAGCTACAGTCCTCAAAGGGAGGAGGTGTGGACTGTTTCCAAAAATTACAAGCCCAACAAAATGGTGATTATCACTAGGCAGGGAATTATACACCTTGCAGACTGAAATCACCTCCCTTGGCTTCAGCACTGCCCTGGAATGCTGATGACAATGTTCAGAATGTCATATGAGACCTGGACATGATCCAGAAATAGAGGACAAAATGCTGGCCAAGCAACTGATGTGTTTTAAAATGAAATGCTAATGGAACAACTACAATTACTTTATCTGAAAAGATGAGGACTGATAACTGAAAATAGAAACTGGCAAAGTCACACAAGGTAAGGAGATGTTAATACATGGGGTTTTCTGTTTTTGTTTTTTAGCAAATCTGAAAAACCAAAACTTAAGTAGGCATCATCTTGAAATTTCAATGAATCAGTTTAAAGAAAAATCAAAGAGTCATATTAAAACAAAGAAAGCCCAAAGCCAGTAGAAAGAAGGAAATGATAAAGATTAGAGCAGAAATAAACGAAATAGAGACTAAAAAAACAATAGAATAGATCAATGAAACCAGAAGCTGGCTCTTTGAAAAGATCAGCATAGTTGATTAATCTTAGCCAGACTCATCAAGAAAAAAAAAAAGAGAGAGGACTCAAAGAAATAAAATCGGAAATTAAGGAGGAGAAATAACAACCAATACCACAGAAATACAAAGGATTATAAGAGAATACCATGAAAAATTACATGCCAACAAATTGGATAACCTAGAAGAAATGGGTAAATTCCCAGAAACATATAACCTTCCAAAACTGATCAGGAAGAAATAAAAAAGTTGAACAGATCAATTACTGGTAATGAAATTGAATCAATAATCAAAAACTTCCCAACAAACAAAAGTCTAGGACCACATAGCTTCACAGGTGAATTTGACCAAACATTTCAAGAATAGTTAATTCCAATTTTTCTCAAACTATTCCAAAAAAGAGAAGAGGAAGAAAAGCTTCCAAATACATTCTATAAGGCCAGCATTACCCGCATAACAAAACCAGATAAAGACACTACAAAAAGAGAAAACTATAGGCTAATACCTCTGATGAACACAGATGTAAAAATCCTCAACAAAGTATTTGCAAACCAAATCCAACAATACATTAGGAAAATCATTAACCATGATCAAGTTGGATTTATTCTGGGGATACAAGAGTGGTTCCATATTCACAAAATCAATACACATGATACACCATATTAACAAGAGAAAGGATAAAAGTCATATGATCATCCCAGTAAATGCAGAAAAAGCATTTCACAAAGTACAACCTCCATTCATGATAAAATCTCTCAACAAACTAGGTGTAGAGGGAACATACCTCAACATAATAAAAGCCATATGAGGAAGGTCCACAGCTAACATCATACTCAATGGTGAAAAACTAAGAGCTTTTCCCTTAAAAGATCAGGAATAAGACTAGGGTGTCCACTCTCCCCACTTACCATTAACACAGTACTGGAAGCTCTAGCCATAGCAATCAGATAAGAAAAAGAAATAAAAAGGCATCCAAATTGGCAAGGAAGAAATAAAATTTTCACTATTTGCAGACAAGATACTATATGTAGAAAATCCTAAAGACTCCACCAAAAAACTACTAAAAGTAATAGATGAATCAAGTAAAGCTGCAGGATAAAAAATTAATACCCAGAAATCTGTAGCATTTCTGCACACTAATAACAAAGTAGCAAAAAGAGAAATTAAGAAAACAGTACCATTTACAATTATCCCAGAAGGAATAAAATACCTAAACAAAACCTTAACCAAAGAGGTCAAATGCCTGGACTCTAAAAACTATAAAACACTGATGAAAGAAATTGAAAATGACACAAATAAATGGAAAGATATCCCATGCTTATGGATTAGTAGAACGGATGTTGTTAAAATTTCCATACTACCAAAAGCAATCTACAGATTTAATGCAATCCCTATCAAAACAGCAACAACATTTTTCACACAACTAGAAAAAATACCAAAATTTGTATGGAATCACAAAAGACTCCAAATAGCCAAAGCAATCTTGAAAAAGAAAAACAAGGTTGGAGACATCACAATTCTAGACTTTATGTTATATTACAAAGCTGTAATGATCAAAACAGTATGGTACTGGCACAAGAACAGACACATAGATAACAGAACAGAATACAGAGCCCAGAAATAAACCATGATTATGGGGTCAATTAATCTATGACAAAGGAGGGAAGAATAAACAAGGGGGAAAAGACAGTCTCTTCAATAAAAGGTGCTGGGAAAACTGAACAGCTACAGGTTAAAGAATGAAACTGGACCATCTTTTAACACCATCAACAAAAATAAACTCACAATGGATTAAAGACCTAAATGTGAAACCCAAAACCATAAAAATCCTCAAAAAGAACCCAGGCAGTGATTTCCCTGACATCAGCCCTGGCAATAATTTTCTAGATACATCTCCTAAGGCAAGGGAAACAAAAGCAAATAAAAACTATTAGGACTACATGAAAAACAAATAGCTTTGGCACACAAAAGAAAAACATCAACAACAACAAAAAAAAGCAGCCTACTGAATACAAGAAGGTATTTGCAAATGATATATCCAATAAGGGGTTAATATCCAAAATACATAATGAATTCATATAACTCAGTAGCAAAAAAACAATTTTTTTTATTTAAAAATAGAGGCTCTTAGGGCACCTAGGTGGCTCAGTCAGGTAAGCATCCAACTCTTGATTCCAGCTCAGGTCATGATCTCAGGGTCATGAGATTGAGCCCCATGTCAGGCTCCATGCTCAATGGGAAGTCTGCTTCAGATTCTTTCTCTCTCTCCTTCTGCCCCTCCCCCCACTCTCACTCTAAGTAAATAAATAAACTAACAAATACATAAATAAATAAATCTTTTATAAATAAATAAATAAATAAAAATAGAGGCTCTGAATAGAGATTTTTCCAAAGACATCAGATGGCCAACAGGCACATAAAAAGATTCTAAATATCACTATTCATCAAGGAAATGCAAATCAAAGCCACAATGAGATATCACCTTACACCTGTCAGAGTGACTATTATCAAAAAGATGAGAAATAACAAGTGTTGGCAAGGATGTGGGAAAAAATGAATCCTCATACACTGCTAGTAAAAATGCAATTTCGTGCAGCCACTATGGAAAACAAATGGAGGTTCCTCAAGAAGCCAAAAATAGAACTGCCATTTTATCCAGCAATTCCATTTCTGGGTATATATCAGAAGAAAATGAAAATACTAATTCAAAATAATATATGCACCCACATGTTCTCTGCAGCATTACTTACAACAGCCAATATATGGAAATAACCTAAAGGTCCACTGATAGATGAATGGATAAAGAAGATGTGGTATATATTTGCAATGGAATATTACATAGCCATAAAAAGGATGAGATCTTGCCATTTGCAACAACATGGCTGGACCTGGAAGATATTATGCTAAGTGAAAGAAAGTTAGTCATAGAAAGACAAATACTGTATGATTTCACTCATATGTGGAATCTAAAAAGCAAAACCAATTTTTAAAAAAGCAGAATCAGACCTATAAATATGGAGAACAAAGTAATGGTTGCCAGAGGGTAGGTGGGTGGGGTTTGGTCAAAATGGGTGAAGGGGAGTGGAAGATATAGGCTTCTAGTTATGGATGGATGGTACAGGATAGGGAATCTAGTCAATGATATCGTAATAGCATTGTATGGTGACAGGTGGTAGCTACACTTGTGATGAGCACAGCATAACATATAGAGAAGCTGAATCACTATGTTGTACAACCGAAACTAATGTAACATTGTGTGTCCACTGTACTTCAATAAAAAAAAAGACTTTAAAAAGGAAAAAAAAAAAAAGGAAGAAAAGAGCTGCTGCAGTGACTCAAAAGCAGACAGGAAGCAAAGGAAGAGGAAAAGACAAAAACAGTCAAATAGCCTGCCATCGAATGTGAAATTATACCTCTCCAACTTGTTTAGGCCCACTGTGTAACAGACCCTGTTTATGTATTTCCGCTGGGGTTTCCAAATTACTTCTGCAACAATTGGGGCACAGTGAGGAGTTCAAAAAGGGGCCAGCTTTCTAGAGACAGAGGGTGTCTGTATATTCAGAGAGAGGACTTCTATACACAGTTTTATTAATGTACATTAGCCCTACCCTGTGGCTCTATCAGAATAACTCACTTTAATCAATGCCACCTCCCTGAGGAATGTAGTCAGATCCAAGGAGCCAAGGCTGTAGAATGAGATATACCCTCTATACCCATATCCACACATCACTGTTACTCTGCTTTTCTTCAAAGTCAACACCTATAAAATCCATGCCATGACACCCATCCTTCCCCATACTCCCACCTAGGCCCCTTTGTTCAACCTCTTCTCTGATTATAGAGACAAAAAAGGGCGCTCCCTATTTGTTGCAATGTCAACAACTATGAAATCCTAGCTAAAACACTGTACTTTGAATTGCCATATAGCATTCTCACTGCATTTTTAACCCACTCTCCTAATTTAGGTAGACGCTGATCACCAGCTGGTGAGGGGGAAGGAAGTCCCTTTACATTATACTGCATGATATGCATGGGGCAAGAGGAAAGAGAGACTGGAAAGGGAAGGATTTGTGTTAAAAAACCAAAGTAGGAGACCAGGTCCCACTAGGGATAAGGCCACAATTTCTGTGTTATTCCTTGGATAAGCCACTTAACTGTTCTTTTTCTCAATTTACCTGTTGTAAAATGGCTCTCATTATTCATTCGAATAGAATACTTAGAGAATACTGAGGGTCAGGCACTATGTTAGGCATTTTGACCAGACCTAAAGAGTGTTCCCTTTCTCAGTGCCAGAAGAACTGCAGCAAAAATATGACACTCAACTGCAAACAGCAATGCTAATCTTTCTCAAATTATTATTATAGAAAAGGAGACCAAGATCGGGCACACTGATACCTTCCTTGTGAGTGAAATTCTTTTATATGCTATATCAGAAGGCTTTCTGATCAGTCCCTACCTTACTTACTCTTCATTGGGGCATCTCTGCAGGGCTGTCTGACAGAAAGCACTATGACTCATGTTCCTTTGCTCTTCTCTTTGTAAAACATATTCTTGAATTCTCAATTAATGGCCCATATCCAAACTCCAACCAAGTTGTTGATTACTACAATTTAACTTTATTTATGGCACAAGCATTTGCCACAAATATGTTTTTAAAAAATACTTAGGATATCCTAACAATTATGAAGAGCATGTTACTTTTAAATATCTTATTTCATTAATACACTCAATGACCAAGGTTGGTATTACTATCTCCATTTATAGTTGAGGAAACTGAGACTTTAAGAGGCTGGTAGCTTGCCAAATGCTGTCAAAGGCAAATATGGAATTTTAACCCAGATCTATGTGCCTAGAATACACAAAACATCAAGCTACTGTGCTAAGCCTCGCCATGTCATTCTTTGCTGATAAACTCTTACTTCCTAGACAGAGAATATGCTGAAACCTAAGCTCAGTAACATAACCTCAACCAAGAGCATATCTTTAACTACTTTAGTCCCAAGTGTCCTTTAGGTAAGATTGAAGAAAAAAAAAATAGAAGACTTAATTAAAGCCCTGGGATCCAAAAGTTATATTTTCCCTAACAAACTAGTACCCAGTGCTCCCAAAAGGACAGAAGTTAATGATGGAAAACATCCCTAAGGCAACAATCTAATCCCATACCTTTTCTAGTTCTCATCTATTTTGGCTGATGTAGGTGCCTGGTAAACAGAGCTGTTGTTGACTCCATGCCCTCCCAGACCCCTTCTAACACTGTAATTCTGATTGCCTTACTTATATAGGGGAACTTGTGGTTATTCTCTAAAACTAGGTTTTAGAGGTCAGACTGTTCCATTTTAGTAGAGGTACCACAAATAACATGAAATCACATCTAGCAATTGCCATGCTTTAAAAATTTATATTAAATCATACCAAAATGCCAAAATCATACCAATTAATCACAAGGAATAAATAAATACCAGGAATGCTGAGAGGTACTCCTGTTCATAACATTCCATTTCTTTGGACCTCTGAAATAATATCTGACCAGCTGAGAAAGCCTGACTGGGCAGCATGCCCAGTTGTGACTTTTGTGGTTCCTGTCCTGTCACCTTCATTGTTAACTCTCAAGGGAACTGCTATCTGGCCCCTTTAATGAACCAGAAGTTCCCAAACTGGTCAAGGAGAAGAAAAGATTCTTGTTATTTTATGACAAATCATACAACAGAAATCATGCGTTTCCCTTCTAGCAAAGCCATAGATTACACCTTAGGGCTTAATATACCAGTTCAAAATTCAAAATCAACAAATGCATACAAACTCTTCAGGGGATTTGTAAAAGATTCCAATGATCTTTTACCCAATGATGGTCTCTAATGGGAAAGAGGAAACAGGGGTTCATGGCCAAATACTGAAAGATGATCAATTTTTGCACTGGAGAAGCAATGTGCTTCTGACTGGTCACTGGGGAAAGCAAAAACCCTGGATGATAGCTTCTTGAGACCAGAGCTGAGACTGAGTCAGGCCCTGGGCTAGGCATTAGGGATGCATCACTGATGATGGAGGCTTTTACCCATTCAAACAACAACAACAACAGAAACAAAAACACCTAGTAGTACCATATGGATTCTAAGCCTTCATTGTGTATTAGGAAGTAGGCTATTTCTAAAACCACTTCCTTATATACCTCTCTACACAAACCCAGATGAAGCTGGACAAAAACTAAAGGGCCCAAGGAACGTTCAAGAAACTCCATGTCTTGCCCTACCCAACAATAGCCAATGAGTGTTACACAGACTATTTTAGTCATCAAGGGCTATATTGTCTCTGCTGAAACTACTTAACTCTGCCATTTTAGTGCAAAAGCAGCCTTAGACAATATATAAACAAGTGGGTGTGGCTCTGTGCCAATAAAATGTTATTTACAAAAACAGACATTATTTACAAAATAGGTGGTGGGCAGGATTTGGTCCATGAGCCATAGTATGCGGACCCTTGCTTTGGTGCAAACAGAGCAAGGAGACCTCTTTGAGAAATCAAGTAACTCCTTATCCCCTCTCCCTTCAGCCCAGGACTTCTAAGAAGGAGCAAAGAGCAAAGGCGCAAGGCTAGAAAGTTTCCCTCAATCACTTATTCTTAAAGTCAGAGCCTACAAAACACTTCGAAGTATACGATGCCTGTGAGTATCCATTCCACCAACTTCTACTTGTCACCATTAGAAAACAAAAGTCTTTGCTGATCCAACAGAGACCAGAGTGACATTCTCTGATGTGCCAATGGAATGATACATTTTTTTTTATTAAACATCACATTATTAATTCTTGCCTGATGGAGAAACTCAGACAGTATCCCCTAGGAAACATCAAAGCCACAATCGTCCAGCAGCCTTCACGAACACCCAGAAGCTCCTGGAGGGCCACACTTTGGGAAAGCCAGTCCTAAAGAGGACTACTAACTCCTTCAGGATGAGACTGCTACTGAGAGAAAAGAATCCTCCCTAGAAAGAAGACTTGCCAAGCAAGTGCCTCCTTGCCCAGTGACTGGTTCAATGCTTTAATCAGCCAGATCCTGCTGGACTTGTTAGACCTGACAAAACACAAGCAATAGCTTTGGTAATAATGCCAGACATGGGTCAGGGCAAAACAGCTTGCTGCAAAGGAAATCTATATAATGGGCTTTGCCCAGGAAACATGCCAATTATTCTCATATTACCAGGGAAGCAGAAGCTGATTAAAGGCACAGGGGTAAGAGAGAAGCAAAGGATTGGTCCTAAATACCATGGCACACCTAATATTTATGAGCTCCTTTGAATAGGGGCTGTCAAACACATGGCTTGAAGGAGGGGTCCAAAGACTTTAAATCACAATTTGCAGGGCAGCAGGTAAGTCATCAGAGCAGAAAGAGGTGGCTAGGCATAAAAACAAGGCACAGAAAGGCAAGGTTTCTGAGAGGGCTTCCTAGGATCCAGAAGGTAGGAGATGGCATCTGGCAATGGGCAACAGTGAGAAGACTGAATAGTAAGAGTTTAACAGATAGTGAGATATATAAGAAAATGGTGTTAGCAGGGCAGGCTCAAGGAGCAGAAGAGGACTGAGTGCAAAGCCACGCCAGAGCTGGGACACACATCAGGGAGAATCAGGTACCTACCATGGCAAGAGACTATACAAGAAAGCCAGAGACACAGACTTCCCAAACCCACCCTGTAAGGCGTAACTACTGACCCCATTCTACAGAGAATACATTAGAATAAGAATAAAATCTGAAGCCCTTGAGAGCCAGAAAATCCGGGTTTGGACCCCAATTTGCCACACATTAGCTGAATAACTGAGCAAATCACTTAACTTCTCTGAATTTCAACTTCCTCATCCGTAATACTGGGAGACCATTAGTTGCCCTTGGTCACTTCACCTGTATAAAGAGGAACACTAATAATACCCTGCCTGATTAGCTCTTAGGGTTGGTGTAAAGATCAAATTAAAATGGTAGGTAAAACAGGCGAACTGAAAAATACTAAGACAGATGTTTTACTTCCATTATTTTTATGACGTATTATTATGTATGATATCAGTGCAAACACACAACTCCATCTAAGGATGAAACTGGTTTCAAACAAGATATGCATTAGCCCTAAAAGTCAACATTCACATAACTTGGACTAAATAATGTCTGCACCACCAATGAAACCTCTAGAATAGAAAACTAAGTGGCCTATTAAAATACCCACCTATTTTACTTCCTTATTAGCTAATGTACTATTTTAAGCTTCATTTTACATCCCAAATCTGTAATGAACGTTGCCCAGGGCCAACCCCCTCATCACCCATCATCAATATGAAGCTTCTTCAATTCTTTTTCACCACCTCCATTGGCTTCGGAGAATTCTCCTTTAAAGACCTCTACACTGGTCTGGACTGTCTTCTTCACAGCAGCCTTCCCAGAATAGCACACAGTAGGTTGATGATGCCAGAAACTCTACCACGAGCTCCGGGCTATCCTCCCTGCCAGCTACCCACTTCTTTTTTTTTTTTTTTTAGATTTTTATTATTTATTTATTTGACAGAGACAGAGATAGCGAGAGCAGGAGCACAAGCAAGCAGGAGTGGGAGAGGGAGAAGCAGGCTTCCCGCCGAGCAGGGAGCCTGATGTGGGACTTGATCCCAGGACCTTGGGATCATGACCTGAGCCGAAGGCAGACGCTTAACGACTGAGCCACCCAGGCGTCCCAGCTACCCACTTCTTTACTGCTGTTCTCCAGCTTTCAAACCTTTCTTAATGGCCACTTCCCCTATACACGCATACTGGTGGCTACTCCTGTTTCTCTACAGAAGGCGACATATCTCTTCTTCATATCTGTTCTTTCTAAACTATCTGTTCCTCTGAATAGCACTTATATTCTCTTTCATCGTTAAAGGGAAAAAAAGCAATGTGGAACAGCAGAAAGATTACTCAGAAAATCTAAGGCTTAGTCCTACTACTGACTAGCAGTGGGAAAGTACTTAAGGTCTCTAAGCCTTAGTTTCCTCATCTCTAAAATGGAGAGAACATTTTCCTTCCCAGATTAAGTTACATAACGTATGTGAAAGTGCCTTGTATACCATAAAGTGCTTTGCAAATGTTAATTTATACCCATATCTATATCCACAGTTTATGCCTATATCTATATCCACATCCAGGTAATTGGTCAACCCGAGTAAGATCACATTCACAGATCCCAGCCTTGCTGTTGCCCAGCACAAACTTCACCATACCTGAAACACAACTCAATTTGTATTAGAATTACTTCTTCCTCATGCATAATTGGATTCTCTAAATTCCACATATCTGGAGGGGAATTCTATTATAAAAGATCGTTCTCTTGATCTGCTTCATCAAGCTAGGCAAGAGCCAACTAGAAAAAGTACAGCAGTAACTTCAGCCTTCCTGAACCTTCCTTCCCCTACTCCATTCCCGCAGGTCTGTGAAATGCATGGCTGTCTTTAGGCCAACACTGGAGGTGCATTCTTGGCAAGAGGCAGTAAAGAGAAAAGAAGTCTTTTCTTTCACAATCTGAAAGTGATTCTGAAAAAAATCATAGGCTCAGCAGAGGCTGTGAAGAGTAGAGTGTTTTGTGAGGCACAGTGATATTGCACAGAGCCCAGGAGAGGGGACTGGTTACTGGGTTCCAGTACTGACTCTCTGACTAACTGGCTCCATGATCTTGGACAAGGAACATCCCCTCTTAAGTTTGCTTCTTCATCTGAAATATGAAAGAGTTAAATGTTCTCTGAAGGGCCCTTGCAACTCTATGCGTCCATTTCCAGCAAGATTGGGCCCATTAGTCAAAAAGAAAAGGAAATAAACAGCAACTGCTTTTCACAAAGGAAAAGCAAACAGAATGCCAAGAAGCCCCAGCTTTCCCTCCCCTTCCTTTCTGCTAGTGCAGCCATACAATCCCTGGCTGAGCTGTTACCCAATTAGCACACTGATAACCTTTTGCTTTCCTATTTAGTGCCATAACAGAATAATCATTCCCATAAACCCTGAAACACTGGGCATGGTCGGGGATTCTAGAAGAGAGATCTCTCCAGACAAACCAGACATGGAGAGCTATCAATATTTACCATGTTCAGAGCAAGAGAAATTCAGCATGGTGACAATGGTGACAAGGACATTCTCTCTACAACTCCCTTTGGAGTTATTCTCCTGCTCTAGACAAAAGTTGTAAGGGGCAGCTATAAAACACCTTGATGGCTTGTTACTCACCACCCTCCCTCCACCTAATGAATTCAGGACGGATGAATTCAGGATTAGTCCCCAGCTGTCAACTGCCACATGCAAAATACATATTTTTCCAATCACATGGAAAGGCTTTTCCACGACAGCCTGGCTCTGGAAAGAGAGTTGGAAGCTGAAATGTGGCCCTCCTATTTCTGGGAAGTCCTTAATGAAAACCTTTTGCAAAGAACTGCCTTTAAGCTCCTAATATGGTACTATAGTGTGGGGCCTACTGCTTGTCACTTAGAGGAGAAATTTCATGCTGCCTTACGATAAAAATAATGGGGGGGAGGACTTTGTCACCCTTTAGTAATGCCACACATTTCCCAATTAGACACTACCCACTACAAGAAAAGCAGCTGCTTTTGCCAAAAGACATCAACAAATGAGCAGAGAAGAGAGGAGGCCTCTGAACTGCCTAACCAGCTGGTGTAGGCTCTTAGGGAAGGAAACAATGAGGACAGTGTCACACCATCAGAATGTATAGCCGTTCTTCTATGACAAAGGACAGAAAACACAACCAGATCCTAATTAAATTGAGGCTAGACTGCTTAACAGGGAAACCCCTAATCCCAGCCATGATGAGGGGAGGGAATGAAAGGAAACTTACTACTGGTCCAGTTCTTTACTGCCAACTGGGTCATTTCAAACGAAAGTACCCCCAGTCCCGATAAAAAATATCCAGGCAGTTTTAATGCAAGATACCTGCTTTAGAGTACAGTATAAAAAGAACCTTAGAATTAAAAACCAGGAAATCTGATTCTGGTCCCAATCTGGATGCCAGCTCTAGGTCCCTGAAGGAGTCAGTTCTCTCTCTTGGCTTCCTTTTCCCTAGACATAAACTCAACAGAGTGGATGTAAAGTTTCCTAAACAACCTTCCAGGTCTGTTATTCTATAAGAACCAAAGGAAAAAGTAGGACTATAAGCCAAGCACCTCTGTTTCACATGCACAATATGAAAAAAAAAAATGGCTTTAAGATATAACTCACATATCACAAAATTCACTCATTAAAATGTACAATTAAGTGGGTTTTAGTATAGTCACAGAGTTGTACAACTATCATCACAATCTAATTTTAGAAGATTTTCACAACCCCAAAGAGAAATCCTTCGCCTATTAACAGTCATAATACATCACGACCCTCTCCCCCAGCCCTAAACAACCACTAACCTGATATACCTAGTTTTAATGTTTTTAACATAATAAGGTTTTTAAAATATCTGTATCATATGGGGGCACCAGGGTGGCTCAGTCGGTTAAGTGTCTGCCTTCAGCTCAGGTCATGACCTCAGGTTCCTGGGATGGAGGCCTGCATCATGGCTCCCTGCTCAGTGGGGAGTCTGCTTCTCCCTCTCCCACTGCCCCTCCCCCAGTTCGTGCTCGAGCATGCTCTCTCTCTAATAAATAAAAATCTTTAAAAAAAATATATCTGTATCTATTATATGTTTTCTTCTCTTATTTCAATTATGTGGTGCATTATTACATTGATCGATTTTCAGATGTTAAACTAACTTCGGATTCGTGAAATAAATTCCACTTGATTATGGTCTATAGTTTTATTTTCTTGTGCTGTCTAGTTTTGCTATCAGGCTACTACTGGCCTCAGAGAATATGTTAAGAAGTGTTCTCTCTCTCGTTTGCAAAGGATGGGTATTAATTTTTATTTAAATGTTTGGAAGAATTCACCAATGAAACCAGCTAGGCCTGGGCTTTTCTTTGTGGGTAGTATTTTGATTACTAATTCAATATCTTTACTTGTTATAAGTCTATACAGATTCTCCATTTTTTGTGGAGTCAATTTTGGTAGTCTGTGTCTTCCTAGAAATTTGACCATCTCATCTAAATTACATAATTTATTGGCATTAAGTTATTCATAGTATTCCCTTTCTTTTTTTTGTTTTTAATTTTTGTAGGGTTGGTAGTGTCCCCTCCTTCATTCCTGCTTTTAATAATTCAATCTTTTCTCTTTTCTCTTTGCCAGTCTAGCTAATGATTTCTCAATGTTGTTGGTCTTTTTAAAAACCAACTTTTGATTTTTTTAAATTTTCTCTATGGCTCTCCTATTCCTTATTTCATTTAATTCCACTTTATATTTATCTCTTCTTGCCTTCTACTTTCTTTTGGATTAGTTTGTTCTTTTTCTAGTATCTTGATGTGGAAGGTTAGATTACTGAATTGTGATCTTCCTTCTTTTCTGATGTAGGTGTTTAAAGCTATAAATTTTCCTCTAAGCACTGCTTTTCCTGCATCCCATAATTTCTGGCATTTTTCATTTTTATTCATTCCAAAGTATTTGCTAATTGCCCTTATGATTTCTTTGGCCCAAAAGATACTTAGGAGTCTGATAACTAATTTCCACATATTTGTGAACTGCCTAAATATCCTTTTGTTATTGATTTGTAATTTCATTCCACGGTAGCTAGAGAATATGATTCATGTGAATAAATACATGTTTTGTGGCCTAGCAGAAGGTCTATCCTGAAAAATGTTCCATGTGCACTTGAGAAGAATGTGTATCTGCTGTTGTCATGTAGAGTGTTCTACAAATACCTGTAAGAGGTCTAGTTGGTTTATAGTAGTGTTCAAGTCTTCTATTACTTGCTGATCTCTGTCTAGTTAATCTATCCCTTATTGAAAGTGGAATACTGAAGTCTCCAACTACTATTTTTAGAGTATCTATTTCTCCCTTCAATTCTGTCACTTCCGCTTCATGTATTATGAGGCTCTGTTGTTAGGTGCATATGTTTATAATTTTATATCTTCCTGATACATGGACTGTGTTTACCATTATAAAATATTTTTCTTTGAATGTCAAAAATATTTTGTCTTAAAATCTATGTTGTCTGGGGGCACCTGGGTAGCTCAGTCAGTTAGGCATCTGACTCTTGGTTTTAGCTCAGGTCATGATCTCAAGGGTCATGAGATTGGGCCCTGCTTCGGGCTCCACACTCAGCACAGAATCTGCTTGTCCCTCTCCCTCTGCTGCTCTCTCTGCTCGCTCTCAGATAAATAAACAAAATCTTTTTTAAAAAAATCTACATTGGGGCGCCTGGGTGGCTCAGTCATTAAGCATCTGCCTTCCACTCGGGTCATGATCCCAGGGTCCTGGGATCGAGCCCCGCACCAGGCTCCCTGCTCCGTGGGAAGCCTGCTTCTCTCCCTCTCCCACTCCCCCTGCTTGTGTTCCCTCTCTCACTGTGTCTCTCTCTGTCAAATAAATAAATAAAATCTTTAAAAAAAAATAAAAAATAAAAAAATCTACATTGTCTGATATTAGTATAGCCACCACAACTCTCTTTGGTTACTGTTTGCTTGGCATATTTTTCCATCCTTTTATTCTCAACCGTTTGTGTCTCTGAATCCAAAATGTGTCTCTTAAAGACAGTATATATTTTAATCAATTTATCCATTTTGCTAATTCCTGCCTTTCTACTGCAGTGTGTATTCCATTCACACCTGATATAATTACAGATAGGCAGGATTTATGTCTATCATTTATTTTTGATATATCTTAATCTTGTTTCCTCTATTCCTCCATCACTACCTTCTTCTGTGTTAAATATTGTCTAGTGTACTATTTTAAATCCCTTGTTTCTCTCACTATATATTTTTTAGTTGTTTTATTAGTGGCTGACCTCGGGATTACAATTACCGTCTTAATTTAAGACAATCTGGTTCAGATTAATTTTAACTTAATTTAGAAAGCATACAGAAACAATGGTGCCAGTATAATTGTTTCCTCTCCCCTGCTTTGTGCTGTATTGTCATATGTATGGCATCTTTATATATCATAAGCTCATCAACATAGCTTTGTAAATATTGCATTATGCAGCTGTCATTTAAATCGGGTAGGGAAAAGAAGAATTACTAAAAGACAGTTATACTGTCTTTATGTCTTCATATATAGTTACATTTACTTGTACTCTTCATATTTTGTACAGATTTGAGTTACCATTCATCATTCTTTCATTTCATCCTGAAGGATTCCCATTAGTATTTCTTATAGGGCAGGTCTGCTAGTGACAAATTCTCAGTTTTTGGTTCTGTTTACCTGAGAATGTCTTAATTTCTCCTTTGTTTTTGAAGGAGGAAGGATGGTTTTCATGAATACAGAATTCTTGGTTGTCATTATTTTTCTTTCAGCACTTTGAATTTCAGCAGCACTGCCTCCTGGTCTCCATGGTTCTTGATAAGTTACCTTTAATCTTTTAAGGATCCCATTTACCTGGTGAGTTACTTCTCTCTTGCTTCTTTCAAGATTCTCTCTGTCTTTGGTTTTTAACTGTTTAACTATAACCTATCTAGGTATGGCTCTCCTTTAGTTTCTCCTATGTGGAGCTTTTTGAGCTTCCTGAACCTGGAGATTAGTGTTGTTCATCAAATTTGGGAAATTTTAGGCCATTATTTTTTCAAATATTCTTTCTGCTCCTTTCAATCTATCTTCTCCTGGGACTTCCATTATGCATATCTTATATACCTGATGGTGTCCCACAGTTTCTGGGGCTCTGTTCATTTTTCTTCATTTTTTTTTTCTTTCTTTTGCTCAAACTAGATAATCTCAATCTTCAAGTTCCTTACTCTTCCTTCTGCTAGCTCAATTCTGCTACTGAACTTCTCTAGTGAATTTTTCATTTCAGCTATTTTACTTTTCAACTCCAGAATTTCTCTTGTTCTTCTTTATAATATTTATTTGTTTGTAGTGTCTCTTTGTTGATACATTGTTCTCATGAATTCCTTTAAATCTTTAGACATGGTTTCCTTTATTTCTTTGATTATATTTATATTAGCTGATTTAAATTTTTTGTCTAAATTCCAACATTTAGGCCACATCAGGGACAGTCTCTACTGACTGCTTTTTTTCCTACATAGAGGTCATATTTTTTTGGTATGCCTGGTTATTTTTTTTGAAAATTGGGCATTTTAAACAATATAATGTGGGGGCGCCTGGGTGGCTCAGTCATTAAGCATCTGCCTTCAGCTCAGGTCATGATCCCGGAGTCCTGGGATCAAGCCCCGCATCGGGCTCCCTGCTCTGCGGGAAGCCTGCTTCTCCCTCTCCCACTCCCCCTGCCTGTGTTCCATCTCTCTCTGTCAAATGAATAAATAAAATCTTAAAAAAAAAAAAAAAACAATATAATGTGGTACCTCTGGAAATCAGATCCTGACCCCCACCCAGGTCTTGTTGCTATTGTTGTTGTTGTTGTTGCTTTGTTTAGTGTCTTTCTTGGACTATTTCTGTAATGTTTGTATTCCTTGTATTCCTTGCCACTGACATCTCTGCTTGGTTAGCTTAGTGGCCAGCTAGTGACTTTTCAGAGACCTTCTTAAATGTCTTGAACCATTAAGACTGCCACCTTTTGCCAAGGGGTTCTGTGTGTATGTTGGGACATTCCCTCAACACTCAGCCAGGTACTTCACAACTCTGCCTCAAGTTCGGACATAGGGGAGAAATTAGAGCCCTCTGAGGTCTTTTCTAGGCACATGCATAGTCCTGGGCATGCACGTGGCCTTCTAGATCTCCAAGAATATGTCAGAGCTTTCCAAAGCCCCCAGTGGGTATCTCATTCCCTATTTCTTCCTTTCATATTTTTGGCCAGGCTCTTGCTTGCCCTACTGGTATTGCAGTCTCATGCAGCTGTAATGTTAAACACCCTAGGGATAGAACTTTTCTCACTGAGCTAGCCCTAAGTCAGGTGAAGTAAAGAGAAGTCCTATAAATGGGCTTTTCTAGGTAGCTTTGAGACAGGTTAAATAGCGACAAGACTCTGGGTATGTGAGTTCTTGAGGAGCTACAAACCCAGTCTTCCCCCTCAGATGCTAAAAGGGCTGGTTTCCACAGCTAATGTGGTTATGAGGCTGTTGGTTTTCAAGGTTACCCCAAAACTATGGAGAAGGGAAAATGAGGCAGGTTAAGTTAAAATGCCACAAACCCTGCTGCTACAAAGGTTCAACATCTTTTCATCAGTAAACACTCTAGATTGTTGCAAGCCTTTTGGTTAATTTCCAGAGTTCTGAAAAAATTAATTTTGATAATTTTTGCCAGTGTCCTTTTTGCTTTTACAGAGTTGATTTTCTGAGGTATTTAATCTACCATTCCCTCCAAACACAATTTTAAAGAAATCTTGCCCCAGTGTGGCTGGAAATTTGCCTACAATGAAACACACTCCTGAGGAAACAGAAGTTAAAAGAAGCAATGGGGTAAACTCTTTTTAAAGAATAAACAAACAGCTACCCATTGTTGCTGCTAGGGTGGAGAACTGGGGAACTGGGACATAAGAGGAGGCAGAAGGTTTAGCCTTTTGTACCTTTTGAACTTTGTACCACGCTCATGTGTTACCAATCAAAAAAAAAAAAAAAACTGTAATATACTTATAAAAGGAGATAGTAGGTACTTTAGATTTTCGCTGAAGACCCCATGAAATGTACTACACCCTGTCTGTTTCTGAGAAAATTTCCACTCATTTGAAGTATCTATTAACTACCATTAGCCAGGACCATTAACTACCAAGGGAAGGGTAGTAAGACAGGTAGCTTTGACTTACGAACTCTTCCTTTTTCAGTTCATTCTTTTTCCTATGGACAGTTACATCCCCATAGTCTAACTCCCTTTTCTCCCCCACAAAGATCCTCCTTGTGACATGTGATAGAATATACATCATACCCTGAACTTTTCACTGCTATGCTTACAATTGTAATTAAATTATTTAAATGAGCAATCAGATGTTTTATGTATGCTCCAAGAGGGAGAGCCCATAGCAGCCTTATTCACCATTATTCCCCCAATTTCCAGGATAGTACCTGACACATATAAGTGCTTAGCAAATCCATGTTGAATTAAATTGAAATGCCTTTACATTGTGCAAGGCTTTAGCACTTGATGCAAGTCCAATAAAGCATCATGTGGGCTCTCTACCCCACTAGCAAAAAAAATCAGCTCAAGATTTCCAGGGTACTCCCCTGGAAAACCATATTTCCTTCTAGATCTTCATGGGCTTTAGAAAATTCCTATAGTAAATGATTAGAGAAACAGATACCAGAATAAACAAGACTGTGGCTATGCTTTAACAAGTGAGGCTATAAAAATTAAGCTGAAAAGTAACTTCCCTTCATCACTATTAACTCTGAAAAACTTCTCTTAACAAGCAGGTTAAGCCACAACATTCCCTACCCCATCCCAACACCATCCCCCATTCCCCCCAACAAAAAACTTCTTATAAATGGTCATACTGAAAGGCTGGTTTGGTTCCCTTTTCCTCCCAAGTCCCTACAGCACTACTAGTGCAACTACTTTAGACTTTGGAATCTGGTTTCCTGAGGGCCTTCAATGAACATGGCAGTAATGCCTCCACCAAATTCCATTCGACACCGGTTAACACTTACTAACAACTGTACCATATGACATACTCATTACATTGGTCTGACTTAAGAGAATATCTAAAATAACCCCATGTGTTCTAAGGCACTAATTAAATATCACCAAGATAATGACAGGATATCTGCTGAGAATGTATATTACATCACCAACTCCTCCCTGCACACCATGACACTATACCTACCCCAAAGGAATTAAAAGCTTTGGGTTCTCTCACTAGAGAGCTATTCGGGACAGAATGAAAGGCCATCAGGGTGACACCTTTCAGGAAGCATTCATCAAGAAGATAATCAGATAAGTTAGCACGAGTCAAGTCATCTACTTATGCTGGACATATCAGTTTGATTTTCCCCTTGCCTACTCTTCCAGAGTAAAGGTGAATTGGCTCTAAAGTTTATAACAGAATCAATTTAGGCTGCTTGACTATGAGCAAGACAGGTGCAGCCCAGAAAACAGAGAATGATAAAGCCAGGAGGAATGCTAAGGCTTACTGACCAAAACTCTAATTTTACAAATGGGAAAACTCGGGCTCACAAAGCTAAAGACTTATTCAATGTCATACAGCAAGCTAGTGACAGGAGTTGGAACTAGCAACCAGGTTCTCTCTGTGTCAAGCTAGAGATGGCTCCCCATTGATATTCAAGATCAAATTTGCCTCACAGAAGGAATCAATCCGTCCTTCCAAGAAAGCACTTACCAGACAGGTGCCCCAGTTGCCAAAGCAAGAGGTGAACAGATACCCCAAAAGGTCACCTTAATGTAAACATCTAAAACTCTTGTCTTTAAAAGTACAGAATATAAGAAAGTGGACATTTTTAAAGAATTTAAGACTAGGTTATAAAAGCTATAGAAATTATATGATTTCTATTGTATCAACTTCATGTACATTTTTAGTACAGAATGCATCTTTTATATTTTTATTTTCTTAATGTTTTTAAGTTTATTTATGTAAGTAATCCGTACACCTAACATGGAGCTCGAACTCATGACCCCAAGATCGAGAGCCCCATGCTCTACTCACTAAGCCAGCCAGACACCCCTCTTTTGTATTCTTTTAAAACATAAGTTTTCATTAGTCCCAGACAGCCTATGTATGTGTGACTGTACATGTACATGGGTAGGCTTAGTGATATAATTCTTTTTTTCTGACATCTGCTTTATATATACAAACATACATAATGTATGCTATCCTTGGTTTTTGAAAGACTAAAATTTTTGTTTAAATGTTTCTATTTAACTAAATACTGACATGTACACTACAATAATGTGAAAATTTATGTAGGCATAAAATAAGTTCCTATAATTGGGTTAGTCATTTCTTTCCCAAATGATTAAACCACAATATGCAATACAAAACAAAACAAAACAAAAGCCATGGAATGTTAGAGCTTAAAGTGAGCTTACAGATCTCCTGCCCAGCCCCTACCTTTATAAAGCTGCAGACCTGGGGCCCCAATAAAATGACTTACGAAGGTCACAGATCCCATTAGTAACAGAACCATACCCAGGTATCTAATCGTCATGTCTAGAGATTGTTCCCCATTATACTATCATTCTGTCTCTGCTCATATGGAAACAGTGCCCAGTAGTGCTTCCCCAGAGAAATCTCTATCTGGAGACTATTGCCTTTCATTTCCCTAGCACATAAGCATCCAAGACTCATAGACTAATAGAGTTAGATCATCTAGCTCAGGAGTTGCAACCTGATTAAATATAGGCTCTGAATGTATTTTATTTAGTTGGCACATTAAAAAAAAAAAAAAAGTAAAGGCCATTTGAATGGGGTGAGGCTGCTGTATTTTGTCCCAATCATTCCAGCCCTATTAACCCATTTCCAACAGCTTTATACTTTTCTGTTTTCTCCTTGGCCTCTGACAGCACTTGAGCCTGTGATCCCCGAATCCGGATCAGGCACAATTAACAGCACAGCAAAGGAAACCTAGTTGATGGAAATGTGAAATATGGCATTATACTCTACCATTAGCTATTTTCATTGCCTTACCAATAAAAATCCATTTAGGTTTTTTTAGGTTGACTAGTTATATCAGAGGTCTGCCAACTACTACCAGACAGACAAACCCAACCCGCTGCCTATTTTTGCATGCCTCCCTCCCCTAGCTGAGGTGGGAATGGTTTTTATGTTTTTAAACAGTTGAAAAATTCAAAAGCAGAAGAATATTTTATGACATATGAAAAAATTTTTAAAGATTTTATTTATTTATTTGACAGAGAGAGACACAGCGAGAGAGGGAACACAAGCAGGGGGAGTGGGAGAGGGAGAAGCGGGCTTCCCGCGGAGCAGGGAGCCCGATTCGGGGCTCGATCCCAGGACCCTGGGATCATGACCTGAGCCGAAGGCAGTTGCCACCATGCCTCTCTCCTAACGAAAAACATTTTTAATATTCCCTCTATCTATAAAGAAAAATCTGAAGTATTTAACAGGTCCCTGCACAATTAAGGCCTCAACCTTCCAGTCCAACCACATCTCCCAAAACGTCCTTCCTGCAACCTATCCACTGCAGATGACTTCAATTATCTGCTGTCCCTTTATATCTTCTAAGTCATTCCTACTACATGAAATGCCTCGTCCCGAATACAGTGCAACACAGTAAGGTATAAGCAGGGCCTTTAGAGTCAGGTCTGGGTTCTAATTCAGACTCTCGCCCTTATTTGTTGAGGAAGTTACTTAGCACCTCTGAACTTCAGTTTTCTCATCTATACAATGGGAATAATAATCCTTATCTCATAAGGCTATTACAATATTTTAATGCCTGGCACTGGGAACAGTTAAACAAGCAGTAAGTATGAATTCTGTCAAATTCCAATGCCATTTCCTCCTTTCCTTTTCCTTGCCCTCCCACCAAGAAATGAGCTCTCCTGCTGGTCTCCTGTGCCCTGATATCCACCTGTTTCATTCTTATGGCTCTGATCCATATCTACTGCCTTACAGGATAGTGATCTCTACCCATGTCTTTTCTCTCCTACTAGTCTAGGAACTCTCTGAGGGCAGGATCCATGTATGACTAAGCCTGCCACATCTGTGACAGCCCTGAACACAGTGGCTTGAATATAGTATGTGCACAAGTATTTACTGAATGAATGGTATGTGTTCACTGAACTATATATATCATTTATTAGGTGTATCATGTTGCCTTGTGATATAAGCAGGAGCCACGTCACTTGTTCTGAGTAATTCCTAGCCTGAGTGCTTAGGAAATATTCAAACACCACCAGGGACCAAAACTGCCAACATAAAAACAAAGGACAAACAGAAAAGCGGGCAATATGTTCACCTTTCAGAGTCATGGTGTTTTTATTTTCCACTAGTTTAAGTTATAATCATCATCTTGTACCCCAACGATTATAAATAAATCACATTTAAAGGGGGGAAATCAACCACTTCCCCAAGGGAGACATGTTGAGTATTGTTCATAACATCAATTACCTGTGAGTACAGATGTAAGTAAATCTAAATATTCAAAAGGGACCTATGTTTAATGACTAAATCATGACACGAAGTTGTGACTTAAACCTTATCTGGAGCTCTGTACAAAATCAGACACAAGTAGAATAAATGTAGAAATCCAGTTCCACCTAGGCTAGCAACTTTAACAAAAACTGCAGCTAGTTTTTGCAGCACAATGCACCAAGTTTCATTGGTTCCTAGAAACACTAGCCATTTGATTTGCTAGTCAATTTAGTGAGTTAAATGGAAAGGTGTCAATCATTCTTTCTGACGTTAATGCCAGGCTCCAAATGCCAAAATGAATTCCCACACGTGAATACAAAATTAATCGCTGAGACATGCCAATGTAGGGAGTGACATTTTCCAATAAGATGACAGCAAAAAATATGTTTCCAACTACTTCTGCTTATTCATTTCCCTTCAGAAACCTACTGAAAAATACACACTCACCAGCAGCTACATTATTAGCCTAAAAACATATTATCAACAACTTTCTATGTTTAGCTGTTTCCATTCAAAAAGCACTTTCATAATCCATTAACTCCTTTGAGTCTCACAACAACCCTGTGAGATGGGTATAATCACCCCTATTTAACAGATGAAGTCAGCAATCTGTGCCATCTTATTCCAAGATAGCGAAGCCACGTCTTCTAACTCCAGTTCCAGGGTTCTCTTTTCCTGTTTCCTCCACACAAAACAAAAGCATACCTTTGTTTTGCTTCCCCACTTATTCTCAAAAAGCTAGCACAGTGTGAGGAAGTAGAGTGGGAGTATAAACATTACTGTGGTCAAGACAGTGGGAAACATCCCGCCTTTGCCTCTACCTAATCATGTTTTTAGAATCATGCAACTTAAAGGAAAAGAAATGGAGTGTGGGTTAGCTGCTGGGTTTTATTTCCTCCCTGCCCTATTTTGGCTTTCTATGTATATTCGGAAACAGAAAACCACCCTGAATATCAAGAAACACCATGGGCCAAACTATTTCTTGGATCTTCCACCCATCTGCAAAGGTTTAGGCCTGCATAACTGTTGACTCTTACCAGTCTCAGTCTCAGAGAAGAAGGAAAGAGTATAAGAACCACTACTTGCCCCTAGCATACAAAAATCTGCCCTTCCTCAAACGTTAATGTTAATCTTAATCTCTCTGTAGCTGGTCACTTTTTAGCACAAACAATTTCAGCTTACCATACACTTCACAAAACCATTCCCTTCCTGGGGCTTATGATGAGCTACATTTGACTGTAGATACTACACCAAGCAGTTTATCATGAGTAAAAATTTTTAAAAATCCGAACATTCTCCCCTTTTCCTTTCAATGAACCCTCAATCTCTCTAACTACTTTTGTGGCATAACTTGCATATCTTTAACCCCTCAATGAGTTCTATTAAGTGGCAACACACCCCAAAGCCTAGCCTATACGTCTCTAAGGATCAGCATTTCAAATACCCCATCTTGAAGGTGCTGCCAAGAGTGTGCTCTTGTTTCGACCACAATACGACAAAAAAATTAAATAATCAAACTCAATCAAATGACCAGCAGGAACTTGGGCAACTGATATACTCTCACCAAAGTGGGCAGACAACACTGGCAGTGAAAGCACAGATTCCCAGGAGCAAAAGAGCTGCACACAAATACCAGCTGGTAGCTGTTACCACTGCACTCCCAAGCCTTTCTCCCTGCTCTTCATCGGCTCCATCTGCCTTGAGAAGGTCCCCACACTGGACTCTGGACACAGTTTTTCAGGGATAAGCCCATTCAGAACAAAGTTATAAGCAGACAGGACATACTTACCAGTGACTCTGACCAGTGACTTCATTTTTTGCAACGACTTTTCAGCCAAGAAGAGAAAAACCTATCACTCCACCCAATCGCTATCCTCCATTCTTCTGGGTATATGTACTTTGGCACAATGGGCTGGCTTGCCTGCACTCTTGTTGGGAATATTTATTATTCTTTCTCTTACTCCAAGCCTTCTGCCAACTAGCAGAAATAAAAACTCCACACAGTGGGGAAGGCGGGTAGGGTCCCACAGCTGTCAGCTGTGACCACTGGGAAAGCCAAGCTAGATGAGGTTCCTTCAGACCAGTGGCCCTTAACCCTGGCCCTGAAGTATGCTCCCTGGGGGCTGGGCTCCTTATGCCAGGTACCAGGCAGGTCTCAGTTTCACCCCCAAGCAGAATTCAGAGGCACGTGAGGCCATCCAATAATTCTGGGCTTAGACTGACTCTGACCAAAACCATAGCTCAGGACCTTAAAGGAAAAAAGTCACTGGGGCAAAGGTGCTTTCCTTAGAAAACAGGTTGATACAGGTAATTTTTTTTTTTTTTAACTGCCCCCACCTCATCCGTTAGCAACCAGAAGCCAGGACAAAACCATTACTCCAGCTGCCGGCTTCAAACCTCTCTTCTTTAGGAGGTGCTAGGGCATAGGGCAGTTCCTTGGTCAGCTTGAATGTCTCCTTACCCAAGACATGAGTACTAAACATGAGCAACAGTACAGGCAAATTATCCCTTCCGAACACCAATCTGCCAAGTAAGGATTGTCGGAGAGCAAGAGGGTCCTTGGCACAGGTACAGATCAAGTCTTACAAAGTCAAGGCCACCAAAGTTCTAGTTACAACCACCACCTTACACTTCAACTGACCCCGCTTCCTAAGTCTTCAGAAACCCACTCGCCCCAGAGAACTGGATTGGGAAGCACCGTGAATCCTCCCTTCCCCCTGCGGTGTGGAAGAGCTTAAAGGCCAGAGCCACTAGCTCAGGGAAACAGCTCATCCATCGAAACCTTCCACTTACTTCTCATTGCGCTGATAAGCGCGTTGCCATCCTTGATGACGTCCTTAATGAATTTATTGGTTCTCTCCAGCTCCTGCTCGTAACACTTGAGCCTCTCGCGGAAATCGGGGCTGTCCAGGTAGCAGTCGCTGAACTCCAGCGGGGGATGCCCCATGGTTCTGATGGCGAGGGCTGAAAGGAGAGAGGAAAGACACAAAGACCAAGAGCATCAGCGGCACAGTAGGGGGGAGCAGATGGGAGGAACTGAGCGCGGGACCCGCCTGGGAAACTCGTAGCCTCCCTCCCTTTGGAGGACAGGTACCTGTTCAGTGGAGATTCCTGGGTAAAGCTGGCTGGTCTGTGCCAGAAGCGGGCGGCCGGCAATTGCTTCAGATGACACAGAAAGCTAACTAATGCAGTCCGACCCCGGAGGGGTTCTGCCTAGCAAGCAGCATGCCCCCAAGGCATTGCCTCCCCCGACAGGCAGCCCAGCCTGCCTCCGGAGACCAGAGGGAGTCCTTCCTGAGCAACTGCAAACGTGACACTTCGGCCCGCCCAGGGTGGAGGCTGGGGTGGGCGCTGGGACTGGAAGCCTGCTCTCCTCGCTCCTCGTTCCCGAGCTAGCTGAAGATTTCCTTTGCCGAACTCCGCGGGCAACCCTGATTGCACTATCCCCTCCCCCTTCTTAAAGCCAGAGCTGCCGCCCCGCCCCAGCGAACCTTTGTGCCGAGCCCCAGCCCTCGGGCTCCTTCTTCGGCTGTCTTCCTCGCACCCTGGGATTGCGTGACCAGAGTGTTCTCGCTCCCAAGAGTTCTTCCTGGTCCAAGGGAGCCGGCCTGCTGTCCTGTTAGGCGTCGGAGGGGTTAAGCCCCGGCGGCAACTGAGACGTAGCCTTCCTCCCGAGACACCCGAGAGGGAAGAGGAGGGCGATATCGCTGCGCACAATAGCTGCGGTAGCCTGGCGCTTGCCTACGGAAACTGGGGAGCAGTCGGCGCCCTAGGACTCCAGCTGGAAAGCGTGGCGGCCTGGGAGATGTAGTCTTTCCGTTTCTCGCCCCATGACTCCTCCCTGCGATCGCCCCACCACCCCGCCAGGGCGGAGGCTCTCCTAGCAAGACTTTCCCAGCCTGCCCCAGGCTCGCTCCCCAGGCCCAGCCTCGAGGGGCAGGTGCGCCACACTGGAGCCTAAGAGGAAAAGTTTCCGAAACGAGCGAGAGAACCCGGGAGGCGTCGGTTGTGGGAGGCCATCTCTCACTTCCCATTACTTGGCTGTCTTTTTTTTCTTTCTTTCTTTCTTTTTTTTTTTTCCTTACTCTCTTTCCAGCTTCCCTCTGAGGGAGCAACTTCCTTTTCCCTTCCCTTGCCCATTTGTCCTGATCCCAGTGTTTGAATTCCCATGGGCCCTCGACCTGGACAACCTCAAGGGTTGACTCCTACTCTAGGATCTCAATGTTAGGCTCAGAACCCCCCGCCAAAGGAAGGGAGGCCATAATTAGGAGTTCACTTTATTCTGAATAGGACCTCAGAGCATGGTTTTTGTGATTCAACTCATTGCATAGGTTGTTCATTAAAGCACATGATTTTCCATGTGTAAGTGGAAAACCTAAGAAGAAGATGTTATAAATTGTCTTGCAGCTTGGCTAAGAGACCTTTTGTTCGTTGTCCAAGGTAGGAGAACTGGGGTTACTCTTACAGGTGGATGCCTTGAGACTAAGAGCAGCTTCGCGGTGGAAAATCGTGTGTACGTGGGCAGAAGGATCCATTTTTATTGTGGAGAAGTGTTTAGATTACATGGCCCTGTGAAGAAAGCCAAGAAAAGCCAGAACTGAAGGGGGTTGTAAATAGGGTAATAATGGCTAACCCGCCTGCATGGGTGTCCTATTTCTGCTGTAAAAAATTACCACAAACTTGGTGACTTAAAACAGCATGAATTTATTATCTTAGAGTTCTGGAAGTCAGAAATCAGAAATGGACCTCACTGGGTCAAAACCAAGATGTCAGAGGGCTGTGATCTTTTCTGGAGGCTCCAGGGGAGAATCCACTTCCTTGCCTTTTCCAGCTTCTAAAAGCTATCCACATCCCTTGCCTCATAGCCCTCTTCCTTCATCTTCAAAGCCAATAATGCCTGATCAAGTCTTTCTCCCACTGCATTGCTCTGACGCTGACTCTCTTGCCCACTTTCACTCATAAGAACCCACCAACTAACTCAGGATAATCTCCCCATCTCAAGATCCTTAACTTAATCACAGCTGCGATTATTTTGTTTGTCACATAAAGTAATATATTCACAGGTTCCAGGGATTAGGACATGGACATATTTGGGGGCAACATTCTTTCACCCTCCACACAACCTATAATTCTATAAACCCATTTCACTAACCCTCAAAACAATCCTATGAGGTTAGTATTCTTATTATACCCATGTAAAGATACCTGAGTTGAAGAGAAGTTAAATGACTTGCCCAAAGACACACAGCTACTTAAGTGGCTGTGTTTGAACTTGAGCCTAACCTGGCTGGTTCTAGAGGCACTGCTCTTAACCACTACACTATACTGCAGTTTGGTAAAGAATCCAGTGAAGAAACGCCTTCAGAAAATTAATGAGTAGCCACGTCCCAGGGAAGGATTTTATTGCCTACTCCTTTTATCTTTATGAGAAAATGTCCAAATTGGGCTTTTAAAACACCGATGCAGGTACTAGAGAAGGTGCCCAATAAATGGGTGTATGGTCTTTCATTCTAGCAAGGTTCCTTATAGCATTCATTCACTAATTTGACAAGCATTTATTGCATATCCGCTATATGCCTTGACTTATAGTCTATACCTGTTTTCATCACTACGAATACTACCACTGACATTATTGATGTTAGGTACACTCTTACTTGTCTAACTCCCTATACCCAAAGTGTTTCTACAATCATCTGTTTTATCCTTTATCTAGACAATGAGGCTAAAGTGCAGAGGAAAACAAATGCCCTGGATCAAATACCAAAGAAGAAAGAGGATTAAAATGAGAACTCAGTCCTCAAATAATAGCTGCGTTAATTGAGCATTATCCTAGATGCTTTGCACACATTATACCTCACCCTCACAACAACCCTATAGGATTGGGATCTTCAAACTTTTATTCACATAACCCCTAGAAGAATTTTGAGAAGCTATGTACTCCCTCACATATTTTTAGGTTGACATCTAAATTTTTCATCATGTTTAAATAGTTGCAAAAGGTAAAATATCCAGTATACTATACATATTGACAACTTAAAATAAAACTTTTATATTATGCTTTTAAAGATTTTCATTGGATTCTAAATACCAGAGCAATTTGATGCCCACTATCAAACATTAAACACAAAAGTGTAAACTTTCCTTTAACCTTCAGAAAATTTGCATCATTCCTTTCTTCTCCTTGAAATCAAGTATCCATTGCATTCTCCCCACAGAATTGTATTCCATCATAATATATTTTTATACTTGAAAGTCTTCTATTGATCACCATATTGAATTTCTCTGCAACAAAGATTTGTCCATAAATAGAAATTGAATTATTTTTATTTCTTTGTGATCATAGCCTCCAAGTATAAAAAATCTTCTGGATTCAGTTGCAATTGTGATGCAAACACAATAGATAAAAACAGCATGAAACTCTTATATATTGTGATTATTATTTTTTTCAGATCTCATAAACTTTATTTGTAACAACATGCCTCAAATAGCCATTACACAGTCAGGGTACCTGAGATCCAACATCAAGGTCATAAACCATCCTATCAATATGAACCATGTAATAGGATTGTGCTGCTATCCCTAGGATATCTTGTTCCACGGATCAAAGATTTGAGTCAATTAATGATATTGTTTGACTGGGAAAGCCTAAGTGTCATTCAGAGGTTTTTCTCTTTTTAAGTTTTTATGTAAATTCCAGTTAGTTAGCATACAGTATAATATTAGTTTCAGGTATACAATATGGTGATTCAAAATGTCCATACAACACCCAGGGCTCATCACAAGTGTACTCCTTAATCCCTATCACCTATTTAATCCATCCCCCCACCCACCTCCCCTCTGATAACCATCAGTTTGTTCTCTGTAATTAAGAGTCCATTTCTTGGTTTGCCTCTCTCTTTTTTTTTCCTTTTGCTTGGTTGTTTTGTTTCTTAAATTCCACATATGAGTGAAAGCCTGTGGTATTTATCATTATTAAACTTAAAACATAAACTTTATTGGAAATGCAGCTCTTAGTGAGATGGATGGGGAAGGGGTAGCACAGGGCCTTGACTTAAAGAAAATTCCTGGACATCAATTTTTGAAATTGTTGCCTTGCTTAGCACCAAGGGTTTTTACACCCTGAGTCAATGTACCTTAGTAAGATTTTTGACCTTTGAAAGGTATGCTTTCATTTTTAGAGACTTGGAAAGGGAAGTAGGAAAGGGAAAGAGAAGGTGAGAGAAGGCAAATAAGTTTTTTTAGGAAGTAGTACTAAAGAAAGTTGAGGATTTGGAAATTGGTCCCCTTTCAGCTTTATTCATAATTACCAAAACCTGGAAGGAGCTAAGATGTCTTTCTGTAGGCAAATGTATAAATATGCTATGGTACATCCGTACAATGGAATATCATTCAGTGCTAATAAGATAGGAGCTATCAAGACAAGAAAAGACATGGAGGAAACTTAAATGCCTATTAGTAAAATAAACCAATCTGAAAAGGGTACCTACTGTATGATGCCAACATTATGACATTCTGGAAAAGGCAAAACTATGAAGACAGTAAAAAGACAGGTTGTGCTAGAGGATATGGAAAAGAAGGAGAGAAATGAATAGGTGGAGTAAAACAGGATTTTTAGGGCAGTGAAAATACTACGTATGATGCTACAATGGTGGATACGTATCATTATACATTTGTACAGCACGAAGAGTGAACCCTAATGTAAACTGTGGACTTTGGGTAATTATGATGTGTCAATGTAGGGTCATTAACTGTAACAAATGTGCCACTCTGGTGGGAGATGTTGATAACAAGGGAAGCTGTGCATGTGGGGGGGTGGAGGGTATATGGGAAATCTCTGTACCTCCCTCTCAATTTTGCTGTGACCTTAATATTGATCTAAAAATAAAGTTTTAAAAAAATGTTGGGGGAAACAAATCCCATTTCCCCTATTTCCTGTATGTAAAGGTAACACCACCTCTACAGTCTTAATGCAGGACAGTATCTCTTTCCTAAGCAGTCACTCTATTTTAGCTGTGATGCTGTGGAAAGAACACAGAGCTGGAACAATATTGGTCATACAGAGCTGAAATACGGTCTAGCTCCACCCCTTAGAATCTCAGTGACCTGAGTAAGTCATGTAAACTCTCTTTGGAATAATATCTTCTTCAAAAGTTTTTTTTTTTAATTTTATTTATTTATTTGACAGAGAAAGACACAGCGCGAGAGGGAACACAAGCAGGGGGAGTGGGAGAGGGAGAAGCAGGCTTCCCGCGGAGCAGGGAGCCCGATGCGGGGCTGGGTCCTGAGCCGAAGGCAGACGCTTAACGATTGAGCCACCCAGGCACCCCCCAAAGTTTTTCTAAGGATTAACTATAGATAATATATGTGGAAGTACCTGGCATATAATAACTCCTCAATAAATGTTGGTTGAGCCCAAAGCTTTTTCATTGTTCTTGGTCTGATGGACAGCATCAGAGGCAGAGAGAGTCAGATTGCTTACAATGATATTCCTAGAAAAACATTACTGTTTATATAACAACACAACCTGATCCCTGTTCATTATCATTATAGGAAAACAAAAACAAAAACATGCTCAGAGAAATTTACATTTCAACTAATACAGAAACTATATCTTGGTTTGTGGTCTGGGTAAATATGCTTCCTCAACTTTCAGGACACTCAGAGTCCACAGCATAATAAGGCCAAGACTCCCTTTCAGGTTTTAAGAACCAGAACCTGAAATCCCCAGGAGTTAATCATTTGAGTGGATTACTCTAAGGTGGAGTTCCAGGACAGCTATAAGTCTCGACACTGTTCAGCTCAGGTCCTCCAGGATAGGAGCTTATCAACTTGATGTGTCTGTCTGTCTGTCCCTCATGTTGGAATCAGAGCCATAACCCTTTAACCCAATGAAGCAGATCAGCCTCTTGTAAATTTAAAATTGATTTCACAATTTGCAAGATATAAGGAGTGGGAAAGTAAAGAAACCATATGTCATAGATTTTTAGGAAAGGCAATATACCTCCCTGAGAAAATCAAATAAATATCCATAATTAACTTAATATGCCAACTTCTACTTCATCTCTCCCATCTGGGATCACAGCTGGCTTCATTAAAATATTTCAATACAGTGCTTGTTAACCATTTGCTCTTATCCACATGTGAAAATATATGTAAGGAAGGTTTTTTGTTTTTGTTTTTAATGCTCTGGGCGCCTGGAAAAAAAGGTAATTTTCCAAATGACATTTTAAGCTCCAGTAACTTATGAGATGTGTTTTAAGAGAGTTCTATCTTGAAGATATAAAGTAATATTTTATAACCCTTCTGCTTCTTATAAAAAATCTTAAAGGTGTTTGTTCTAAAATGTTACAGTTCTTCTTTCACAAAAACATAGAAAAGATACAGAAGTTAACTGGGCTGTATCAGTAACAAGAAGAGAAACTAGAGGGGAAGCAGGAGTAAGTGGAGGGCTAGGGGGCAGCACCGGTTGATGACTTCTCTTACACCAGGCACTTTACATAAATATTCTCATTTACTTTGCATGACAACTCCGTGAGAAAGGTTCTATCGTCACCTTCATTTTGCATATGAGGAAACTAAAACTCAGAGGAGTTAAGCTACTTGGCCAAGACATTAAATGATGTACCAGAGATTTAAATCCATGTCTGAATCTGAAGCCATTTTTTTACCATTGCATTACAATGCTTTCCAGTCTAATACATCAATATCTAATCTCCATTCCCTCCTGTTTATGTGACTGGGTGTACTTAGTACTGTAACACAGAAAAAAATAATTCAAGGTCATTTGTTGGTAACTGCAGCGAATAATTTGAAATTATCCTAGTTTTAATATTAACGAAGTTTTTCTGGTGAACTTCTTTGAAGACAGCTGACAAATCTGGCTCTCATGTTACATATGCCCAACCTTCTACATTTTCCAGACTTGAACTGCATGGAACATAAGACATAGTGCATATCAGCTTCCCAGCCCCACCGCATGGCTAGCCTTGCTCCTAGTTCTAGCCTAGCCTAAATCCTGTATTATTGTTGGCACCATTCCCAAGCCCCAGCCTTGGCTCTGGCCCATTCGCTGTTTTGACTAGACTTGGCCTAGTTTCTTTCCTTAGCCTAGGCCAAGATTTTAGTAGCTATAAGTGGCAAACGGTTGAAGGAAGGGAAAATCCTTTTCCATAGTTATCCAGATATCCAACGCTCCACTTAACTTCCCTCTTCAAGTCTCCCCTTATGATGTTTCTTGGTGGAAAAAACCATCAACTTATAGCTTTAAAATTGTAATCTATTTAATCCATGTGATTTACTATCCACCAAAATTCTTTATTCCTAGAATTTAGCATTTTCATCACACTTTCATATCAGCAGGACTATGTCAAAGCTGTCTATTGGTAAAGATCTGAGGATGGTCTCCTTGTGGCCGTTTATGTGTCCATTTTGATTCTTAACTAGCCACAGTTCCAAAAAAAAATCCAAACAGAGCCTATTTCAATTCTGAGAGACATTCTAAGGATGATGAAGGCATGGCTGTTTACATTTAAACTCCCAGAAAGGGGTGCCTGGGTGGCTCAGTCTGTTAAGCATCTGACTCTTGGTTTTGGCTCAGGTCATGATATCGTGGTCATGATCTGGCTGTCATAAGATCGAGCCCTGCTTTAGTGCGGAGTCTGCTTCAGATTCTTTCTCCTTCTGCCCCTCCCTGCTCAGACACATGTGCTCTCTCTCTCTAAAATAAACAAATAAAATATTTTTTAAAACTCCCAGAAAGATACCAATACCCACCATTCCAGTACAGCCTGCTTGCCTACTCCATTTTCTAACATCTTAGAAGGTAGTATGATCTACTGAAGGGCCAGAAACTTTCCAAAAATGTCTAAAGAGTCCTACTAAATAGTGGAACCTAAGTCATGATGTTCAACTAATGTTTCTTGAACTTTGATTCACATAAGAATCACCCAGGGTGTTTGTTGAAAATGAAGACTTTCCTGAATCCCTCTCCCAGAGTCTGATAGTATAATATGGATTCAGGTATGGGTTGAGGCCAAATAATATGGATTGAGGCCCGAAAATTACAAGGAATCCAAAAAATGGAGGGAGAGGAGACCTAGGTAAGTTCTTGGGAAATCTTAATTTTAAACAAGTACCAACATGTGTTTTTGTTGGAGGGGGTCCACAGTCCTGTCATCCAGTCATTAATATAGGGTTTTATCTATTAAAAACTGGTTTAGACATGACATTCCTCCCACAACAGTGGTTTTGATTAATAACATGAGTGAAAGTTTCCACTCCTCATTTTGGCAAAAGTTAGACTTTCTGACTTCCGTGGCAGTTCATCTTACACTCTAAGCTAATAATTAAATAAATGTGATTCAATAACTGTGGCATTTGTTTAACGTTTTGTATGCGGTCATTTTTACTCATATCACATAGCACATTACCTCCTTTTTTAACAGAATTACTAGAATAACTTGAGAAAAATAAAACAACTGAGATATTTTCCAACAGGTTTCTGGCTCTGAGGATGATAAGACATGAGGAAGCCTTCAGACAATTGAGGCTAGCAAGTTATTTTAGTTTCTCTTAAAGTAAAACAATACAAGATAAAACATATGATTCTTTCTTTAAATCTCTTCCTTTTTTCAGAGTAAAACAAGCAGTAGACAGGGCGCCTGGGTGGCTCAGTTGGTTAAGCGACTGCCTTCGGCTCAGGTCATGATCCTGGAGTCCCTGGATCGAGTCCCGCATCGGGCTCCCTGCTCGGCAGGGAGTCTGCTTCTCCCTCTGACCCTCCCCCCTCTCATGTGCTCTCTCTCATTCTCTCTCTCTCAAATAAATAAATAAAATCTTTAAAAAAAAAAAAACAAGCAGTAGACAAATGTAAAGAGGAACATGTCACTGACTGCAGATGGATATGTATTTATACTTCAAGTAAAATATTAAGATATAGAATGAAGCATTTTAATAATTCTAGAGCAATATAAACTGGACCGTTACCCACAAATTTGCAGTAATTTTATACTAGCAACTTTATAAATGGAAACATCACACCACTAACATCAAGATGGTTGTCTAAAGAAGGGAACAGTGCAGTGGCAATGCTCTGGCAAGGCAGCAAGGGGCCAGTACCTGCCAATCATGCTTTCTCTTTCTCATTGTTAAACCAACATTACCACAGGAAGGAAACTGGTTTCAGAACTTTACTAAAAATGAATTGTGGGTGAATTTGCATTTCAACCTTCAAAAAGCTTAATGAGACCACTAAGTTACTCTACTTTCTATTCTCAAAAACAACATTGAATTTTAGGTTAATAACGTTAAATACCGAAAGGTAAAGAAATACTAACATTTACTGCATCCGAGGTACCTAGGAATATCATTGCCATTCCCCAGATGAGGAAACTGAAACTTAAATAGATGAAGTAATTCGACCAAAGTCACACAACTTGGGAGTGTTTGAGCTGGGAATCAAATCTAGCTGCTGGGACCCCAGGATTTCATTCTTAATTTCTATGCTAGCCTGCCTATGTGCTGGTGATATTATTTGCATCAAATTGGACAAGCTTAAAATGTTTCTAAAAACTGACATTGACAAGGAGAAACAGGAACCCTCATAGACGGATTATGGGAATGTAAACTGGTGTAAACACTTTGGAAGGCAATTTGGTAATATATATCAAAATTTTAAATGCATATTCCCCTTGACCCAACAGTTTTACTTTTAGGAATTTGTGCTATATATTTCATCGCAGAAGAATGCAAAGATATGGACGACTATGTGTACTACAGCATTTTTTTGTAGTAGCCAAACTGGAAACCCCTGATATGGCCATTATGGAACTAGATATGTAAATGATATACATCCATGCAGTAGGAGATTATGCACACATAAAGAGAACAACTTAGTACAAAAATTCACCCAAGGTATGTAAGTGAAACAAACTAGTTGAAAACTAGTTTTACACTAGTATCTAGAGCATGACGAATTTTGTGTTTTATATCATATATTATAATTTATAACATTTTTAAGTTGTATCTAAATAAAATAGGACTGTGTGTATGTATATATGTATTTATTCACAAGTAATTTTAAGGGTCCTGATTTGAAGGAGTGGAAATGCGATGGGGGGGGGGGGCTTTCATTTTACACCCTCCTAGACAGTTTGAGTTTTTATTATATCTTATTAAAAATAAAATTAAGACCAAAAAAACTCAAAAAAATCCTCAAAACCAAAAACTCAAGGAGCATCACTTTTAACTTTTTTGACAATGAACATAGCAAGCAATACATAGTAAGGAATACATTTTACATCATAGACCAGAACATATATATGTATCTATATCTATATCTATAACTAAAATAAGTTTCACAGAATACTACATAGTATGTGCTCTACTATCTTCTATCCTATTATATTCTACTCTATTTCATTTTTTTAAAAAAAACTTTGATTACTACCCACTAAAGTGATCTCATATCCCAAAGTAAATCCTGACTTGTCCTGCAGACATGGGTATAGGCCCAACTAGATAAAACTAGGAGGTAGCCCTAATTTACACAACAGACCATGTCCAGCTATCCTAGTGCTTACCTAAACCACAAACCCAGATATTCCCAGCCCAATTAACAAAAGACACTGCTTTCCTAAAATAGCACAGATGCAGTCTCAGATCTTTTCAGTTTAAGGGATTTATCCCATTCTTCCCATTCCCAGTCTCATATCCCAAAAGCTACCTAGACTTTACTGAATTGGGTTCCCTGTTTGGCAGTAATACTTTTTGACTCAGCTACCTGTAGTGTGACCTGATCTAATTCACTAAGGAGCCAAAAAAAGTTGTTTCTGTTGTTTGTTGTTTTTTTTTTTAAGATTTTATTTATTTATTTGAGAGAGAGAGAGAGTGCGAGAGAGAGCATGAGTGGGGGAGAGAGGCAGATGGAGAGGGAGAGACAGACTTCCCCACTGAGCAGGTAGCCTGATGCGGGGCTACATCCCAGGACCCTGGGATCATGACCTGAACGGAAGGCAGACGCTTTACCGACTGAGCCACCCTGGTGCCCTTGTTGCTCGTTTGTTTTAACATGACTTTTTTTGTTTTCTTCCCAGTGTACTACCAGTTCACATACCCAAATTCTTATTTCCCCTATTCATATAATGAATATTCATATAATCCATAAAATCATATTCCTGATTTACTTATTCTGAGATTGTGCAAAGTAAAGCCAAGCTTTCTTGTAGGCAGCAATAACACATTTTTTAAAAGCCCCACCGAACCCAAAGATGTGGGGAGAGTTTGGTTCACCAAAAAATTTAAGTGAGGCATTAGATTATTTAATGTGGAACCCAATTTTAAATTGTACATCATGTGGTTAAGAAAATGCTTACTTTTTGTGGTTCATGTGAGCTTATGTAAAACTGCCTTGTTAAACTATATAGGTAAAACAAAGTTAAATAAATAGAACACTGAGGAGAAAATACAAGCTATTTTACATTTTTAACATGCTTTTATCAATAAAGAGTACATTGGCACTATTTAAATTTTAAACAAATATGAAACAGTGCATAGTTCTTGAAATAACCATTCTGGGAGAACCGAAAACTTCAGTCACTCTCATGCCTAACCAATACATTGCTGCAACAGCCCTAGACTTTTTTTTTTAGTTAACAATTTTATTGATAATATAGTTCACATACCAAATCCACAGATTTAAAATGTACAATTGAATGCTTTTTTGCATAGTCACAAAATTGAACAACCATGACAATAAATTTTATAAATTTTTCATTACCTCAAAATTAATAAATAAATAAAAACGTATTAGGAATCACTCCCCATTTCCCCACAAACCCACCTCTAGCAACCAGGCTCTACCAACCATTATTCTGCCTTCTGTCTCTACAGATTTGCCTATTCTGGACATGTTATATGAAAGGAATTATATAACATGGGACCTTTACTGCCTGGCTTCTTTCACTTATCAGTTTTAATGTGAATCAGTACTTCATTCCTTTTAATTGCTGAATAAAAATCTATTGTATAAATATATCACATTTTGTTTATCCATTCATCAATTGATCATTTTGATTCTTTCCACTTTGGGGCTATTATAAATAATGTTACTATAAAAATTCATGCAATAAAACTAGACATTAATAACAAAGGATAAGTACCAGATCACATATATTTGGAAAAAAATTACATATTAATAAATAATCCTTTAGCTAAAAAAAAAAGCATAAAGGCAATTAAGAAATGTTAGAATAGAATAATAAAACTATGCATGTCAAAATTTGGGTGCCATACCTGAAAAAAGCTATATAAGTATACAGGCCAAAATTTATGACATTAAATAACTTGAACAGGAAACCAGAAAGATTAAAAACAAAAAAAGTTGAACATTCAAATCATAAATTGGGAAGAAGTGCATAGAGAAAATACTAGAAAAGAATAATAAGGATAAGGGAAAGAATGAAATAGAGAAGAGAAAAAACAACAGAGAAGATTTACAAAATGAATTGCTCCCTTAAAAAGATTAATAAGATAGAACTTGGGCAAAACTAATTGTTTTTTTTTTTTTTTTTTAAAGATTTTATTTATTTATTTGACAGAGAGAGAGCGACAGCAGGAACACAAGCAGGGGGAGTGGGAGAGGGAGAAGCAGGCTTCCTGCCGAGCAGGGAGCCCAATGTGGGACTCGATCCCAGGACCCTGGGATCATGACCTGAGCCGAAGGCAGACGCTTAACGACTGAGCCACCCAGGCGCCCCCAAAACTAATTCTTTAAAAACATTTCTCCAAAGAAGATATACAGATGGCAAACAGACACACAAACAGACATCACTCATCGTCAGGGAAATGCAAATCAAAATCACAATGAGAGGGGCACCTGGATGGCTCAGTTGGTTAGGCTCAGGTCATGATCCTGGAGTCCCAGGATCGAGTCCCGCATTGGGCTCCCTGCTCGGCAGGGAGTCTGCTTCTCCCTCTGACCCTCCCCCTTCTCATGCTCTCTCTCTATCTCATTCTCTCTCAAATAAATAAATAAAATCTTAAAAAAAAAATCACAATGAGATACCACCTCACACCTGTCAGAATGGCTGAAATCAAAAGAAACAGCAAGTATTGGTGAGAATATGGAGAAAAAGGAACCTTCATGCACTGTTAGTGGGAATGTAAGCTGGTGCAGCCACTGTGGAAAACAGTATGGAGGTTCCTCAAAAAGTTAAAAATAGAACTGCTGTATGATCCAGCAATCACACTACTGGGTATTTACCCAAAGAATTAAAAAACACTAATTCAAAGGGATACATGCACCCCTATGTTTATAGCAGCATTATTTACAATAACCAGGATATGGAAGCAACCCAAGTGTCCATTGATTGATGAATGGATAAAGAAGATGTGGTATATACATATACAATGGAATATTATTCAGCCACAAAAAAGAATGAAAATTTGTCATTTGCAATGATATGAATGGAGCTAGAAAGTATAATGCTAAGTGAAATAAATAAGTCAGAGAAAGACAAATACCATATGATTTCACTTATAGGTGGAATTTAAGAAATAAAATAAAGAGTAAAGGGAAAAAGGGGAAAGATAGAGACAAATCAAGAAACAGACTCTTAATTATAGAGAACAAACTGATGTTTACCAGAGGGGTGGAGGTGAGCTAAACAGGTGATAGGGATGAAGGAGTGCACTTGTCATGATAAACTCAGGGTGATGTGTGGAATGTTGAATCACTATACTGTACACCTGAAACTAATATAACACTGTATATTAACTAACTGGAATTAAAATAAAAACTTAAAAAAAGAAAATAATTCCATATACAATTTCACCAAAAATAATAAAATACTTAGGAATAAACATAATTAAGGACGTAAAAGGCCTATACTTTGAAAACTATACAACATTGATGAAAGAAATTGAAGATGACACAAAAAAATGAAGAGATATTCCATACTCATGAATTGGAAGAACAAATATTATTGAAATGTCCATACTATCCAAAGCAATCAACAGATTTACTGTGATCTCTATCAAAATACTAACAGCATTTTTCAAAGAACTAGAAAAAATAATACTAAAATTTCTGTGAAACCACAAAGACCCAGAATAGCCAATGCAATCTTGAAAAAGAACAAAACTAGAGGTATCATAATCCCAAATTTCAAGTTATATTACAAACCTGTAGTAATCAAAACAGTTTGGTACTGGCACAAAAGTAGACACATAGATCCATGGACCAAAATAGGGAGCCCAGGAAGAAACCCACAAGTATATTGGTCAATTAATCTTCAACAAAGGAGGAAAGAAAGTGAAATGGGAAAAAGACATTCTCTTCAAACATGGTGTTGGGAAAACTGGACATCTACATGCAAAAGAATGCAACTAAACCTTTAAGAAAAAAACTCAAAATGGATTAAAGACCATCATGTGAGACCTAAAACCATAAAAGTCCTGGAAGAGAGCACAGGCAGTACTCTCTTTGGTATTGGCTATGGCAACATTTTTCTAGTTATACCTCATAAGGCAAGGGAAACAAAAACACAAAGAAACTAATAGGACTTGATCAAAATAAAAATTTTCTGCACAGCAAGGGAAACAATCAACAAACCTAAAAGACAACTACTGAATGGGAGAAGATATCTGCAAATGACATATCTGATAAGGGATTAGTATACAAAATATATAAAGAACTTACACAAGTCAACACCAAAAAACCCAAATAATCCAATTTAAAAATTGGCAGAAGACATGAACAGACATTTCTCCAAAGAAGACATACAGATGGCCAACACACACATGAAAAAGTGCTCAACATCACTGATCATCAGGGAAATGCAAATCAAAACCACAATGAGATATCACCTCACACCTGTCAGAATGGTTAAATCAAAAACAGAAGAAATACAAGTGTTGGGTAAGGATGTGGAGAAAAAGAAATTTTCATGTGCTGTTAATGGGATTGCAAACTGGTGCAGCTACCATGGAAAACAGTGTGGAGGTTCCTCAGAAAATTAAAAATAGAATTACCATATGATCGGGGCGCCTGGGTGGCTCAGTTGGTTAAGCGACTGCCTTCAGCTCAGGTCATGATCCTGGAGTCCCGGGATCGAGTCCCACATCGGGCTCCCTGCTCAGCAGGGAGTCTGCTTCTCCCTCTGACCCTCTCCCCTCTCATGTGTTCTCTCTCTCTCTCTATCTCAATCTCTCTCTCAAATAAATAAAATCTTTAAAAAAAAATTACCATATGATCCAGTAATTCCACTACTATTTACTCAAAGAATATGAAAACACTAATTTGAAAAGATATATGCACCCCTATGTTTATTGCAGCATTATTTACAATAGCCAAATTATGGATAAAGAAGATGTGGCACACACACACACCTCCCCCCCACCCCACACACACCATGGACTATTACCCAGTCATAAAAAGAATGAGATCTTGCCATTTGCAACAACATGGATGGATCTAGAGGGTATAATGCTAAGTGAAATAAGCCAGTCAGAGAAAGACAAATACCATATAATTTCACTCATTTGTGGAAGTTAAGAAATAAAACAAATGATTAAGCAAACAAAGCAGAAGCAGACCCATGAATACAGAGAAGAAACTGGTAGTTGCCAGGAGAAGGGGAGTGGGGGATGGGCAAAATGGGTGAAGGGAAGTGGGAAGTACAGGCTTTCAGTAATGGAACAAATAAGTCCTAAGGATGGATGGTACAGCAAAGGGAATATTGTCAATGGTATTGTAATGGTATGGTGACAGATGGCAGCTCCACTTGTGGCTAGCATAACATAACATATAGAGTTGATGAATCACTATGTTATACACCTGAAACCAATGTAACATTTTGTGCGAAGTAAATCTCAATTTTTAGAAAGGTAAATTAACCTGAAAATAATGCACAACACCATTGGTTATAAAAAATGCAAATTAAAGTTTCAGTGACGTACTGCTACACACTTCCAAGAGTGGCTAAAATGAAAAGGTCTAACAAAAACAAAACAACAGTTAGAATAATAATTTACAGTCAATGGATTTAACAAGGTCATAGAACACAAGGTTAATAAGAACATTGATTGTATGTTTACATACTAGCAAAAGAAATGTGAAAATTTTTTTACAAATCCAAATACAGTAAATATAAGTGGCAAGAAATAAATTTTTAAAAAATATCTAAGATCTGTACATTATAATCTTCAAAAATATTGCTAAGGTAAATTAAAGAAGATCTAAATAATCTAAAAGCTATACTATATTCATGATTGAAAAATGTTTAATTATTTAATATTGTTAAGATGGTAATTTTCCCCAAATTGATCTATAGATTTAATGCAATCCCAATAAAAATTTCCACTGGCTTTAAAAATATAAGTTAAAAAGCTAATTCTAAAATTTTTTTTTTTTTTTTTTTTTAAAGATTTTATTTATTTGACAGAGAGAGACACAGCGAGAGAGGGAACACAAGCAGGGGGAGTGGGAGAGGGAGAAGCAGGCTTCCCGCGGAGCTGGGAGCCCGATGCGGGGCTCGATCCCAGGACCCTGGGATCATGACCTGAGCCGAAGGCAGGCGCCCAACGACTGAGCCACCCAGGCGCCCCTAATTCTAAAATTTATATGGGGGATGGGTGAAATATGTGATGGGAATTAAAGAGTATGCTTATCATGATGAAACAAAAAAATAAAATGATAAAAAAGGAAATAAAATTTATATGAAAATGCTAAGCACCTACAACAACTAAAGACATTTTTAAAAGGGACAAAGTTGAAGGACTTACCTTATCTGATTTCAAGATTGAATGTACAGCTACAGTAACAAAGGAGTTGGTATTGATGACAAAAAATAGACACATAGATAATAGAATGAAACAGACAGCACAGAAATAGATCCAGACATCTTTTATCAATGAATTTTTACAAGGTGCAAGGTGATTCAATGGGAAAAGGCAGAATTTAACAAATGGTTTTTAATCAATGAGAATTAAATGTGGAAAAAATGAGTATCTACATCATGCACAATTAGCTGAAAATAGATCATAGACATAAAAGAGCTGAAAACTATAAAATTATTAGAAGAAAATATAGAGGCAAATCTTTGTGACTTTGAGTTAGCTATGACAGCAAAAGGACAGCAACAAAACATTGGACTTCATTGAAATTTAAAGCTATTGTTCATCAAACAAAACTATCAAGAAAGTGAAAAGAAAACACATAGTATGGGAGAAAATATTTGTAAATTATATATCTTACAGGAAAAATGTATATATAATATGTAAATTACTCTTAATAACTCAACAATAAAAAATACAATAATTTTTAAATGGGCCAAAAGTTTGAATAGACATTACTTCAAAGACCATGGGTAAAATGCCAAAAAGGAAGTGAAAGATGTTCAACACCAGTAGTCCTTATGAAAATGCAAATCAAATCCACAATTAAATATCACTTCACACCCACTAGATGACTATAATACATATACAAAAAGTATATAAAATAACAAGTGCCTGCAAGAATGTGGAAAAATTTAAACCCTCATAAACTGCTGTTGGGAATATAAAATTGTGCAGCCATATTGGTGAACAGGGTGGTAGTTCCTTAAAATGTTAAACATAAAATTACCATATGACCCAGCAACTCTACTTTTAGGTATATAAAACTTATGTCCACATAAAAGCTTTCATGCAAAAGTACACAGCAACATCATTCATAATAGCCAAAAGAAATGGAAATAATCCCAATGTCCATGAACTGATGAGTGGATAAACAAAATGTGGCTTATCTATACAATATAATATTACTCAGCCATAAAAAAGAATGAAATACTGATACATACCTCAACACGGATGAAACTTGAAAACATATGCTAAGTGAAAGAAGCCCACATATTGTGTGATTCCATTTATATGAAATGTCCAGAAAAGGAGAATCTCTATAGAGAGAAATTAGGTTAGTGGTTGCTTAGGGCTGGGAGTGGGCAATGGGAAATTGACAGGTAATGGCTACAGGATACATGATTTCTGTTTGGGGTGATGAAAGTTTGTAAAATTGATTGTGGTGATGGATGCATAACTCTGTGAATATACTAAAAGTCATTGAATTATATACTTCAAATGGGTGAATTATATGATATGTGAATTATATCTCAATAGAGCTGTTACAAAAACCCTTGAGGGTTTTTTTTTCAATTTTTTCTTTTTAAGATTTTATTTATTTGCGAGAGAGAGAATGAGAGACAGAGCATGAGAGGGAGGAGCCCGATGTGGGACTTGATCCCAGGACTCCAGGATCATGACCTGAGCCGAAGGCAGTTGCTTAACCAACTGAGCCACCCAGGCGCCCAACCCTTGAGGTTTTAATAAAGATAATTTCAGACAGAAAATAGATGAAATAATTTATCACTAGTAGGCCTACACTACAAGAAATATTAAAGGAATTCCTTCAAATGGTAGACAAATGATACCAGTGGGAAACCTTGGGCTACACAAAGAAATGAAGAACACCAGAAAGGCAGAAAGGGTAAATATACGTATGAATATAAATAATTCCTTTCTTGTTATTTAAATATGTTTAAAGGATTATTGGCTGTTTAAAGAAAAACAACCATGTATGACAGAGTTTATAATATATGTAGAAGTAAAATATATGAAAGCAAGGGCACAAAGGCCAGGAAGAGAGAAATGGAAGTGTTATAAGATTCTCATACTGTAAATGAAGCAGTATACATTACTTGAATATATCACCTGACTGTGATATATTAAAGATATTTAATATAAACCTTAAAGCAACCACTGAACTAATAGAGCAAAAAATTATAGCTATTCATCCAAAAAAAGGATAAAAAATGGAATGATAAAAAACAGTGAATTAATGAGAAAGAAATCAGAAAAAGAAGAAGAGAGAAACAAAAATCAAATGGAACAAATAAAAAACAAATTGCAAGATGGTATATATAACACCATATATATCAATAATGGAAATGATCTAAATATATCCATTACAATACAAAGATTGTCTGATTAGGTAAAAAAGTAAGATCCAGCTGTATGCTATTTAAAAGAAAATTACTTTGAATATAAAAATCTATATGTTCAAAGTAAAAAGATAGCAAAAAATACCATGCAAACACTAACCAAAAGAAAGCTGGAGTACCTCTACTAACCTCAGAAAAACTAGACTTTAGAACCAGGAATACTATCAGGAATAAAGAAAGATATTACATAATGGTAAAACTGTCAGTTCTCCAGGAAGACATAAAAATCCTAAATGTGTATGAACTTGCAAAATATATAAGGCAAAAACTGATAAATCCGAAAAGAGTGATAAATAAATTCACAAGTATAATTGAAGACTTCAACACTCCTTTCTTAGTAATTGATAGAACAAGTAGGCAGAAAATATTAAAGAATATAGATTACATGAACAACATAATCATTCGGCTTGACCTAACATTTATAGAGCACTCCACTCAACAAAAGCGGAATAGACATTCTTTCCAAGTACACTTGAAGCAATCACCAACATAGACCATATTCTAAGTAATAAAACAAAAATTAAATTTTAAAAGGATACAAATCATGCAAAATATGTTCTCAAACTATAATGTAATTAAATAAGATTAATAACAAAGTATCTTGAGAAATTCCCAAATATTTGTAAATTAAACAACACACTTCTAAATATCTGGCACATCAAAAGGAAGAATCAGGGAAATTTAAAATATTTTGAACTAGGGGCACCTGGGTGGCTCAGTTGGTTAAGCGACTGCCTTCGGCTCAGGTCATGATCCTGGAGTCCCTGGATCGAGTCCCGCATCGGGCTCCCTGCTTAGCGGGGGCTCTGCTTCTCCCTCTGACCCTCCCCCCTCTCATGTGCTCTCTCTCTCATTCTCTCTCTCAAATAAAATCTAAAAAAAAAAAAAAAATATTTTGAACTAAATGAAAATAAAACATACCATTTTTTGTAGGATGCAGCTATCACAGTGCTTAGAAAGAAAATTATAGCATTAAATTCTTACATTAGAAAAGAAGAAAGACCTTATGGTGGTATCTTAAGCCTCTAATTTATAAAATTAGAAAAGAAAGAGCAGAAGAGAATTGAACCTAAAGCAAGCAGAAGGAAGAAAATAATATAGATTGGAGGAGAAATGAATGAAGCCAAAAATAGAAAAATAATAGTGGATATAAATGAAACCAATAGATGGTTCTTTCAAAAGATCAATACAATTGATAAACCTCAAGCAAATCTGAATAAGAAAAAAAAGACACAAATTACCAACATCAGAAATGAAAGAGATCTCTACTGATTGCACAGATATTAAAAGGATAATAAAGAAAAATTACTACAAACAACTCTATGCCCATAATTTAACAACTTAGATAAAATGGGCCAATTCCTTAGAAGAGATCAACCATCAAAAATCACTCAAGAAGAAATAGCCTAAATAGTCCTGTGTTTATTAAATAAATTGAATTTACAGTTTAAAAAAACCCCTTCTATCGGCCATCAAAAAAATGAAATCTTGGGGCACCTGGGTGGCTCAATAGGTTAAGTGCCTGCTTTCAGCTCAGGTCATGATTCCGGTGTCCTGGGATGGAGCCCCACAGCAGGGATCCTGCTTCTCCCTCTCCTTCTGCTGCTCTGCTTCTGCTCTCTCTCTCACTTGTGCTCTTTCTCTCTCAATTAAATAAATAAAAATCTTTTTTAAAAAATCTTTTTAAAAAACTTCCAAAAAAGAAAATTCAGGCCCAAATAATTTCGCTGATGAATTCTACCAAATACTGACAAAGAAATTATACCAATTCTAAACACTTCCCTACAGAAAATAGGATATTGCACACCCTATCTCATTTTATGAGGTCAGCATTCCTTTAATACCAAAGCATAAATATTAAAAGAAAACTGCAGATCAAAATCTTCACAAAACGCTAACATCAAATCCAGCAATATGTAAAATGGATAATACAATACCACTAGGTAGGTTTCATCTTAGGATAGCAAGACTGGTTCAACACTTGAGAAATCAATCAATGTAATTCATCATTTTAACCAGACTAAGTAAGAAAAACCACACGATCATGTCATATGGTGTGCATTTTCTGTAATCGATGCAGAAAAAATATTCAACAGAACTCAACACCTGTTCCTGATAAAAACTCTTAGCAAACCATAGACAGGAACTTTCGTAATCTACTAAAAGGCATCAGTGAAAAATCTACTCTAATGTCATACTTAATTAATTTATGAGGAAATCAAGGATGTCCTCTCTCACCACTCCTGCCCAATGTCATACAGGAAGTCCTATTATGTGCAAAAAGACAAGAAAAAGAAATGAGGCATCTAGATTGGAAAGGGAGAAATAAAATTGTCCTTATTCACAGATGACATGATTGTTCACCCAGAAATCTAAATAAATCTACAAAAATCTCCTAAAACTAACAAATGAGTTTAGCAGGATTACAGGATAAAAAGTCAATATAAATACTGGCAATGAACAGGTAGAATTTGATATTTTAAAAATACCATTTACAATAATGCTGGAAATGAAATGCTTAAGAATAAATTTAACAAAAATATGTACGCATTTTGCTGAAAACTAAAAAATATTGATGAAAGAAATCAAAGATGTAAATAAATAGATATATTCTTTTTTTTTAAGGTGTTTTTTTTTTAAGATTTTATTTATTTATTTGAGAGAGAGAATGAGATAGAGAGAGAGAGAGAGCACATGAGAGGGGGGAGGGTCAGAGGGAGAAGCAGACTCCCTGCTGAGCAGGGAGCCCGATGTGGGACTCGATCCCGGGACTCCAGGATCATGACCTGAGCTGAAGGCAGTCGCTCAACCAACTGAGCCACCCAGGTGCCCAATAAATAGATATATTCTATATTCATGTGTTTGAAGCGTCAATACTGTTAAAAATGTCAGTCCTCCCCAAGTTGACGTATAAATTAATTGCAATTCCAATTGAAATCCCAACAGGATTTTTGGTAGATATAGACAAGCTGTTATCATACCAAAATTAAACAAAACAAAATAAAACCATTCCTTAATCTCATCAAAAATATCATCAGTATTGAAACTTATCCAGATTGTCTCAAATCGTGTTTTTTTTTTTAACTGTTTGTTTTTTTGAATCACGATCCAAGTAAAATTCACGCATAGCAATTGATTTTTGCTTTTGAATTTATTTTCAAAGTTGGGACTGAAGAAATGTTGAGCTTTTGAGGATACACCACAAACAGGTTGTTTGTAGACTAGAGTTTCCCTAAATTCAGATTTTGCTGATTGCATCCCTATGGTAGCATTGAACATGTTCCTCTGCCTTCTGTATATCTTGTAAACAGGTAGCTAGATCTAAAGCAGGAATTGGCAAACTACAGCCTGCAAACAAAATCCAGCCTGCAGACTGTTTTTGTGCTGCTGCTTAAGTCAAAAATGGTTTTTGTGTGCTATGGTCTATAAGTTTGTGTCCCCTCCCTCGGATTCATATGTTGAAATTCTAACCCCAAAGGGGATGGTATTAGTAGGTGGAGCTTTGAGGAGCTGATTAGGTCATAAGTGTAGAGCCCTCACAAATGGGATTAGCACTTTTATAAAAGAGAATCCACAGTTCTCTTGTCCTCTCTGTACACTACTTATACTCACTGTGGGCTGGGGGGAGCCCCTTTTCAGCACGTCAGTGGCAGCCCCCCTCCAGTTTCAGTGTCACTGTTAATGTTTATCCAAAAGCAACTTCACTGGGGGTTTTCTTAAGGGGTAAATGTCTTTTCCCGAAGCTAACCCTTCCCCACATGTGGTAGAATATGCTGTTCTATATCTACTCCTCAATAAAGCATGTTCTCTGCTAAAAACAAAACAAAACAAAACAAAACAAAAAACCCACAGAGCCCTCTAGCCCATTCCACTATATGAGGACATAGTGAAAATGTGCCAACTATGACCAGAAAGAGGGCCTTGGTGCCAGTGCTTAGATCTTGGACTTCTAGCATCCAGAACTGTGAAAAATATATTTCTATTGTTTATAAGGAACCTAGTCTGTGGTATTTTGTTGTAGCCGTTCAAACAGGCTAAGACACTACATTTTTAAAGAGCTGTAAAAATTCAAAATAAAACAAAAAGAATATGCGAGAGAACCAATAGGTCTTCAAAGCCAAAAACATTTACTATCTGTCCTTTTACAAATAATATTTTTCAACCTCTGATTTATAGAACTGATTCTCTGACTATTTAAAGTATGTTTTTTAAAAAACTGGGGACCAATACTTAAATCATACAAAATAGACTTTAAAATAAAGACTGTAATGAATCTCACACACACACACACACAAATGTAGGTTTTAAAAAGGTGAAAATTTACTAAGGTCTGTAGTCTAGTTCTCTAGTTCTTGGTAGTCTAGTTCTCTGATGTCAATTTTCTGGTTTTGGCATTGTACTACAAGTATATAAGATACCACTCTGGGGTCAGAATTACCTAGGACTCTTTTGTACTTTGCAACTTTCTGTAAGTCTATACTCATTTCAAAATAAAAACAAAAAAAATTCTTTTTTAAAAAAATCACCTTTAGGGGTGCCTGGGTGGCTCAGTCTGTTAAGCATCTGACTTGGGCTCAGGATGTGATCTTGGGGTTCTGGGATGGAGCCATACATCAGGCTTGCAGCTCAGCAGGGAGTCTGCTTCGCCCTCTCCCTCTCCCCCACCCTCGCTCATGTGCTCGCTTGCTCTCTCTTAAATAAATAAATTAATTAATTAATTAAAAAATACTTTTTAAAAGTCACTCTTAAAAATGTTAGAAAACAAAGTGAAAAAGTAAACAAAAATAATATTTTAAAATTTCAAAATATTTAAAGTTGATAAAGTGACATCAGTTTAAGTTCACAATATTCATGGGATTAAAATGGGATTTGGTTGGATTCAGAGTGAAAAAGTGATCTGTCATCCCATCACTCAAAACCGCATGTTACCTACATGTGTGCACAAAATACATAAAATTAGCAATTAAAAAAAACTGTAACAAGAGACAAAGAAGGGCATTACATAAAGAGATTAATCCAACAAGAGAATATAACAACTGTAAATGTCTATGCAGCCAACATTGGAGCATGTGACTACATAAAGCAATTCTAATGGACATACAGAGACATGAATGATAATAAAATAATAGTAGGACAGTTTAACATTCCACTTCCATCAATGGATATTCAGGCAGATATTCAATAAATTAACAGTGTCTTTGAATGACACATTAGACCAGATGGACATAACAGATTTATATAGAACGTTGTATCCAAAAACAACACAATACATATTTTTTTAAGTGCACATGGAACATTCTCTAGAATAGATCATATGTTAGGCAACAAAACAAGTTTCAATAAATTTAAGGAGACTAAAATTATACCATGCATCATTTTCAACCACAATGATATGAAACTATAAATCAATCACAAGAAAAAAAACTGGAAAAAAACACAAACACATGGACATTAAGTAACATGTTAATAAAAAAACCAATGTGTAAATGAAGAAATTAAAGAAGAAATTAAAAAATACATGGAGAAAAATGAAATGAAAACACAAATGTTCTAAATCTTTGGAATGGGATGAAAGCAGTTCTAAGAGGAAAATAAATAGCAATACAGGTCTACCTCAAGAAACAAGAAAAATCTCGAATAAACAATCTAATTTTCCACCTAAAGGAACTAGAAAAAGAAGAACAAAAAAGGCCCAAGGTGAGTAGAAGGAAAGAAATAATAAAGATCAGAGCAGAAATAAATCACATAGAGTAAAAAAAATAAAAATAAAAAAATCAATGAAACCAAGAGCTGCTTCTTTGAAATGATAAATAAAATTGATAAATCCTTAGGTAGACTCATTAAGAAAAAAAGAAAAAGGACCGAAAAAAATAAAATCAAAAAAGAAAGAAAACAAGTAAAAACAGACACTACAGAAAAACAAAGAATTATAAGAGAATACTACAAAAAAATATGTCAGTATATTGGACAACCTAGAATAAATGGATAAATTCCTAGAAACACATAATTTTCCAAAACTGAATCAGGAATAAATATAAAATCTGAACAAACCAACTAGTAACAACTAAATTGAATCAGTAATAAAAACAAAACCAAAAACTTAGAAGTCCAGGACCAGATGGATTCAAGATGAATTCTGCCCAACATTTAAAAAAGAGTTAATACCTATTCTCCTCAAATTATTCCAAAACAGAGAAAGGGAAGGAAATCTCCAAATACATTCTGCAAGGCCAACATTACCCTGACACCAAAACCAAAAACATCACAAATGGAATTTATTCTAAGGATGCAAGGATTATTCACTACCTGCAAATCAATCATTGTGATACATCACATCAACAAAACAAAGGATAAAAATCATATGATCATCTCAATAAATGCAGAAAAGGTATTTGACAAAATTCAACATCTGTTCATGATAAAAAAAAAATTCTCAACAAAGTGGGTTTAGAGGGAAAATACCTCAATATCATAAAGACCACATATGAAAGAAAAACCCACAGTTAACATCATATTCAATGGTGAAAAACTGAGACCTTTTCCTCTAAGATCAGGAACAAGACGAGGATATTCACTCTCACCACTTTTATTCAACATAGTACCGGAAGTCCCAGACACTTTAATTAAACAAGAAAAAGAAATGAGGCATCCATGTAGCTAAGGAAACTGTCATTATTTGCAGATGACATGATACTATACATAGAAAACCCTAAATACTTTACCAAAAAAATTATTTGAAGTAATAAATAAATTCAGGAAAGTTGCAGGATACAAAATTAATACCCAGAAATTGGTAGCACTTCTATGCACTAATAATGAAGTAGCAGAAAGGGAAATTAAGAAAACAATTCCATTCATAATGCACCAAACAGAAGAAAATAGCTAGGAATAAACCTAACCAGGGAGGTGAAAGACTTATACTCTGAAAACTATAAAGCATCAGTGAAAGAAATTGAAGATGACACAAACAAATGGAAAGATATCTATGCTCATGGATTGGAAGAATTACTATTGTTAAAATGTCCATACTACCCAAAGCAATCCACAGATCTAATGCAATCCCTATCAAAATACCAACAATATCTTTCACAGAACTAGAACAAATGGTCCTAAAATTCTTGAATCTTGAAAAAGAAGAACAAAGCTGGAGGTATTGTCATCCTGGATTTCAAGATATACTACAAAGCTGTAGTAATCAAAACAGTATTGTACTGGCACAAAAATAGACACATAGATCAACAGAACAGAGTAGAGAGCCCAGAAATAAACCCATGCTTATATTTTCTTTTTTTTTTTTTAAGGTTTTATTTATTTATTTGACAGAGAGAGACACAGTGAGAGAGGGAGCACAGGCAGGGGGAGTGGGAGAGGGAGAAGCAGGCTTCCCGCGGAGCAGAGAGCCTGATGCGGGGCTCGGTCCCAGGACCCTGGGATCATGACCTGAGCCGAAGGCAGATGCTTAACGACTGAGCCACCCAGGCACCCCCATGCTTATATTTTCAATCTACAACAAAGGAGGCAAGAATATCCAATGGGAAAATTGGACAGTGACATACAAAGAATGAAACTGGACTACTTACACCATACACAAAAATAAACTACAAATCATTAAAGACCTAAATGTGAGACCTGAAATCATAAAAGTCCTAGAAGAGAACACAGGCAGTAATTTCCCTGACATCGGCTGTAGCAACATTTTTCTAGGCATGTTTCCTAAGGCAAGGAAAACAAAACCAAAAATAAACTATTGGGAATACATCAAAATAAACTTTTTCACAGCAAAGGAAACCAACAAAACAAAAAGGCAACCTACTGAATGGGAGAAGATATTTGCAAATGATGTATTCAATAAAGGCTTAATATCCAAAATATATAAAAATTTAATCAACTCAAAACCAAAAAACCTCACAAATAATCTGATTTAAAAATGGCAGACACTTAAATAGATATTTTGTAAAGAGGACAACAGATGTATGAAAAGATGTTTCACATCATTAATCATCAGAGAAATGCAAATTAAAACCATAATGAGATATTACCTCACACCTGTCAGAATGGCTAATATCAAAAAGACAAGAAACAGGGGCGCCTGGGTGGCTCAGTCGTTAAGCGTTAAGTCGTTAAGCGTCTGCCTTCGGCTCAGGTCATGATCCCAGAAGCCTGCTTCTCCCTCTCCCACTCCCCCTGCTTGTGTTCCCTCTCTCGCTGTATCTCTCTCTGTCAAATAAATAAATAAAATCTTTAAAAAAAAAAGACAAGAAACAAGTGTTGGCAAGGATATGGAGAAAAAGGAACCCTCATGCACTGTTGGTAGGAATGTAAAGTAGTGCAGCCACTGTGGTAAGATTTGTGGAGGTCCCTCAATAAATTGAACATAGAAATACCATACAATCCAGTTATTCCACTACTGGGTATTTACCAAAAGAAAATGAAAACACTAATTTGAAAAGATATATGCACCTCTATGCTTACTGCAGCATTATTTAGTAGCCAAGATATTGAAGTAACCTAAGTGTCCATTGAGATAAATATCGTGCAATGTCACACAGCCATAAAAAGGATGAGTTCTTGCAATTTGCAACATCATACTTGGACCTAGAAGGTATTATGCTACGTGAAATAAGTCAGACTGGGAAGGACAAATGTCACGTGATTTCATTCATATGTGGAATCTAAAAAACAAAACAAATGAATAAACAAACAAAAAACAGAATCAGACCTGCAAATACAGAGTATTGGTGGTTGTCAGAGGGAAGGAGGAGAGTGGGTTGTACAAAATGGGTGAAGGAGAATGGGAGATATAGGTTTCCAGTTACGGAATAAATAAATCACAGGAATAAAATAGCACACCATAAGAAATATAGTCAATGATATTGTAATAGCATTGTATGGTGACAGATGGTAGCTACCCTTGTGGTAAGCACAGCATAACATATAGAGAAGTCGAATCACTATGTTGTACAACAGAAACTAATGTAATACTATGTGTCAGCCATACTCAAGTAAAATATTTTTTAAAAATACAATATGTTATTACAAAGGTATTGTTCTGACAAGGTTTTTTAAATCCTCCTGGGGCAGTTTCGATTTATATTTTCCTAAGAATCTATCCATCTCTTTGATGTTTTTAAACTTGTTTACATGGATATGTATATAGTATTCCTATATAAATTAAAAAAAAACTTCATTATTACTCTTGGCCTTAATTTTAAGCCCACTTTTTTTTTTTTAAGATTTTTATTTATTTGACAGAGAGAGACACAGCGAGAGAGGGAACACAAGCAGGGGGAGTGGGAGAGGGAGAAGCAGGCTCCCCGCGGAGCAGGGAGCCCGATGTGGGACTCGATCCCAGGACCCTGGGATCATGACCTAAGCCAAAGGCAGACGCTTAACCTCTGAGCCACCCAGGTGCCCCTTAAGCCCACTTTTATCACTACAAAATTTCTGAGCAATTTGGAACAAATCACTTATCTTGTTTTAGTCTCATAGTCTCATAAAATGGGAAGAATAATAAAACTTACCTCACAGAATTTTTGTGAGGATAAGATGCAATAATGTATGTGAAATTGGTTTCTAAAATAGTTGAGCGCAAGTTGAGGCTAGTTGTTATTTTTAACCTGCTAGGTTATTTGTTATTTTAACCAACTCATTTCATTTATGTAGACTTTTCCTTTTAACTTTGACATGTTGCCTTTGAGTGGGAAGATAAGGGATTGGATCTAGTACACGAGTGAAGGGGGTTAGCCTTATATAATAATGATATTTGTCAGGAGCAAGGGCAGAGAGTGTGGTTACAGATGTTTATAAGTGGGTAGTTGTGGTGGTGAAAGTCCGTAGAAGTTCTCTTTTTATTGCTTTTATGTTAGTCAAGTTGAAGGCAAAGTTGTCGTGTGAAATTCAGGACTAGAGAGAAAATGTTGAGGAGACAGAGGTATAATAAAATACTCGTCTAAGCGATTGGGTGAGTGACTGGACTTACAAAATATGTGTGATCACCAGGCAGCATTAACCAGTCCATAAAGCTTTGTGGTCATTTAAAGTGAGACCAGTCAGCATAGTTGCATGCTTTACTCCAATCACACTTAGCTGACTGTGGCAGGCACCAAGGAGATCTGGTGTTGCGTTCAACCGGGGCTAGACTTTTGCCACATAGATATGATGAAGCGAAACAGGGCCAAAGGAGTTGAGAGTTTTGCAAGGGAGTGAGTATAGTGATCATCAATGGAGTTTGAGCCGTATAAGTAGGGAAGAGAAGACATCAGCGGGATGTGGGACAGTGAAATATCAGTAGATCAATTAATTTTAAGTCCCAATCAAATCAAAGAATAGAAGGAGTGAGGTGGTTTTGTTTCTCCCTGAGCTTGTTTCTTGCTCATCTCACATACATTAAAGCAGTGGGCTTTTCTAAGAATTCACACATAAACAGAGGTAGGAAATAATTTGGTGGGCTGAACTAAAGAATTAACTATATTTTAAGTTCTCATACAAGTAGTTCAGATATTAGTGGATTATGTATGCTTCCTTAGGGACTGCAAGATCTAGGAAAATCAGTGGCCTCAGCCTCACTTTGTCATGCCCACTCACACCATTTTCCTTTTCCAACCTTCTTATAGAGGAAACCTACTTCAAAATGATTCCAAATGGTGTTTTCACATTGCAGTTTACTTAAAGAAAGGGAAGTGAAGCTGTTCCATACTCCTCAGAGTGTTCTTTCCTTTCCTATCCTTCCCCCTGCTCTCCTTATTTACAACCTCCCTTTTTGAAAAAGAGATGTTGGGGAAGGGTGGGAAGAAGAAATGTGTAGTCCAGCAGACACATTTCTCTTTGCTCTGTGTGTAATTTCAATGAAAGTCTAATTGCAAATGTTTTGTTCACTTTTGAAAAGTACACTTTTCAGATGAACTTATTCAGAACAAACATTGACCAGACATTCTACATTTTTAGTTCTTGTGGTCCACTGAGCCAAGAAATTCTCCCACAGTAGTCCCATGTCCTCCTTCTTCCTAGCTACAAAAGCGAAGGGCATTGCTGCTAACAAGCAAGATACTGAAGGACGAAAAAAATAGGCAGAAGGAATAACCAAAGGAGGTAAGGGGAGGAATACTCCTCCTTGGCTAGCTAGATACTAACACTCACCACTCAATTTACCTGCTTTGCTTTCCACTCCTCAGTTTCCCTCAACACTTGACCTGACCTGACATTGCTGACAGAATATTTTGTGTCACCTTCCAATTGCCTAAGCCCGAGACTTCCTATCTCAATATCCCATCCGTGTCCAATCCCTCCCTGGCAGGGTGGTTTGCTTTTCTTTCACTTGAAAACAAAAGCTTTCTAACAGATACAGGACACTTTGTGTTTTATATACGTATGTATTTTGATTCTTCACAACAAACATGTATTTTCATCGTCAGTATTAATAGCTAACGTTTAACTCATAGTACTTACAACTCTATAAGTCAGCTATTGTTATTGTCTCCATTTTACGGATGATGAGTCTGAGGCACAGAGAGGTTTAGTAACTTGACAAAAGTCAAGTAAAAAGTAAATGAGTAAATGGTGGAGCTGAGTTTCATACCCAAGTGTTCTGGTTCCAGAGTTTATGTTCTTATTCATTTCACTAAGTTGCCTCTCTTTTTATAAATGCAAGTATAAAAATAAAGAAAAAAGGAAAACAAAATTGCTCCTTTGGCATTCCTACTGCCACCACTATTTTTCAGATGTCCATCATCTTGTGTTTAGACTAGGCATCTGCCTCTCAGGCCCAGCCTCACATCCTCTGAGCCCTCCATTCTGCCAGGCCGAACCGAAAAGCACTTGTCTATGCTGTGCTGTATCTCACCTTCTGTCGTAGGCCTATGGAAATCTCTTCTGCCATTCTGAAATGCGTGCATGTTTGGAGGTGCAAGAGACTTAACACTCCACATAGTGACCTTTGACAACGGGATGTGGGAGCTGTAGAGAAATAGTTCCCTCTTCTGTCTCTCCAGGGACAATTGTAAAGCACATTCTCCATGGCTCCCCAGTGGTATCTATCCCCAGTTTTGCAGCTTGAAAATGTACCCTTCTAATGAACTTCCTTCCATTTCTGCTTCACTCTTCCCAGTTCCTACTGTTGCCTGGGATCACTTCCCAACATCAACATGTATATAAAAGTCCTTGTCTCAGGCTCTGCTTTCTGAAGGAAATGCAGGGTAAGACAGACTACTCTTCCAATAGAATATATTTAACTTTAACTTTAACTTTAACTTTATTGTTCACACTTTGCTACTTTCTCATTTAAGCCTCCGAAATTTAGTTTGAATTAAGTGTTGATAGTATATCTCCATTTTCATAGAGATTTACTTATTCATATATTGCAATAACATGTGATGATTCTTTAAAAAAAAATTACATAGAATATGAAAAGACCGTTCTCAGCCCATGACAATTTGTCCATATCTTTGTCTTCTCTTAGTTGCAAGTTAGCCGCTACACCTCCAGACATCATACCTGCATTCAGGGAAGGAGGACTGGGGGAAGCTGCAAGCCATGCAAGCTGAATCTGTTTCTTCTATCTTACAAAGCAAATGCTTTCCCAGAAGCCTCCCTGGATGACTTCTTTTTGTTCTCATTAGCCAAAACTGGATCATATGGTCATCCATGTCAGCAAAGGAAGTTGGAAAGATTGCCATGATTGACTTGAATTGATCATGATTCAATACTTGGGTCTGGACACATTGCCAAACTGAACAAAAGTGGGGTCTATCAAGAAGGAATAAGGGAAAAATGGATATTGTTGAGGCAATTAAATTCCTGTCTGCATTAACCTCTATACTTAACACAAATCATGTTTTTTATATGCTGCTTTTTTTCTTTTAATATATCACGGACATCTTCATATGTCAATACACAAAGACCTATTTTTCCTTTTCCAAACAATGCATGCTTAAGTGTTTAAGCATGAGGTATACTAATGTCTTTGCTTTGAAATGTATAAAGAATGAAATGAATGATGCATGAAGAGATTTGTTGGATGGACAGATGGATAGAGATGTATCCACGTATGATGGCAGAAATAGTGAAATGTGAATTGTAGAAATCTAGGTGGGGGCTCACTGTACTATTCTTTCAATTTTTCTATATATTTGGATATTTGGATATATTTGGATATTTTCATAGCAAAATTTTGGGGAAGTATGAATCAAATTGAATAATATGGACAAATGTACAAATATTAAAAATAAATTGTAAAATTATTTCTTTTGCTACAAAATTATAATTTGTCACATGTTAAGGGTGTGAATGTAATTTTATGGATTAAAAAAATCATATGTCAACTGCTCTATTGAAAATATCCATTTTTTTAAAAAGATTTTATTTATTTATTTGACAGAGAGAGAGAGAGACAGTGAGAGAGGGAACACAAGCAGGGGGAGTGGGAGAGGGAGAAGCAGGCTCCCCGCAGAGCAGGGAGCCCAATGCGGGGCTCGATCCCAGGACCCTGGGATCATGACCTGAGCCAAAGGCAGATGCTTAACGACTGAGCCTCTCAGCCGCCCCAGAAAATATCCATGGTTTTAAAAAGAATAATTAATGTAGGTATACACAATCATAAATGTTGCTGGATATGCTTGTAACAGAAAAAAAAGCGATGGCAATTCCTATTCTGTGAGTTGTTTCTGTCCTTTACATCTTTTCACTTTTAGAGCGACTCTGAAATTTTGTGGAGTGCTCATCCAAAAATACACAGCACTCTACTTCATCTCATACCAATCTCCTACCTTATTTGGTAAAGAGGGAACGGGTATGTGTAGCCTGGAAGGGCGCCCAGGTAACCTTAATACTGACTGAATCTACAATTACTTTATAGCCTGACCTCCTCCTAGCCCAGGGGCAAGGCAATCCTGAGTCAGAAGCGCTGAGAAAGCCCAGGGATGAGGTACATGGTAGAGGAGTCAGAGAAATAACCTAGTTTGGAGATAGGTGTGAAAATAAAAGGTATAAGAAGCCTCGGTTGGGGCACCTGCGTGGCTCAGTCAGTTAAGCATCTGCCTTCAGCTCAGGTCATGGTCTTGAGGTCCTGGGGTTCTGGGGTCCTGGGATCGAGCCCAGCATTGGGCTCCCCGCTCAGCGAGGCGTCTGCTTCTCCCTCTCTCTCTGCCCCTCTCCCCCGCTCATGCTCTTCCTCTCGCTTGCTCTCTCACTCACTGAAGTAAATAAATTCTTTTTTTTTTTTTTTAAAGCCTCTGAAAGTGGAAAAGGACTGGAGGAGAATGGGGTAAGGGAAGGGCTGGGCCAAGGCAGCAACTGGGAAAGAGGTGGAGGCAGATAGGCTAGGGAGGGGAGTTATCAGTAATTCTTTACAATAGGAGAGGGAAGAAACTATGTTTACACCAGGAAGGGTGGAGTGTTTACACAGAGAAGTGCTATACTTTGGGAGAGGCAAGTGCCAAGAAAAGAAAATACTGGAAGTGGGAAACAGACTTGGAGTTTCTAGGGTTAGAAGTTTGCTTGTGTATTAGAGAGAGAGGGTTAAGGTGGGGTTTATGGGTGAGAATATCCAGGGGGACCAATGGCCTCAAAGAGAATGAGCAAGGCTACCCCCGGCCCCCATTGGAGGAGGAGTCTAATTGCACTGCCTGGCACTTCCAGAACAGTGTCAAATGATAGTGGTGATAATAAGCATTCTTCTCTTGGTCTTGGCTTAAATAGAATGCCAGGTATAGCAAGATGCTGACTTTTGGTTTGAGACAGCTTTCTTTATGAAATTAGGTATCCTAATGTAGTTATTATATAGTTATTATTAATAATGTATTTTCAGGAATGAAGTTTGAATTTTCAGCCTCGAGATGATGGTTCTTTTCTTTGACATGTTAAAATGGTCAGTTATCACTATTGCATTTCCTGTTTCTGAATGAACTTTACATTTCTGAGAAAAACTCTACTTGGTCATGGGATATTATTATTGTATTATTTTGCCAGATTTGATTTGCTAGTGTAAAGATGTTTGTACCTAATATTGATAGTGAGACTGATACAGTTTTCTCTTTTAGTACTCTTTGTCAGGATTGATACCATGTTTATACTGGGTCCCTAGAATAAACTTGTAAATTTTCTTTTTCCCTCTCTGGAAAAAATTATGTAATGTAGAAATGATCTGCTCCTTGAAGGCTTGAATGAATAGCCTGTGAAACCATCCAGCACTTTGTGGGTGGGAGGGAAGGATAGATTTTGGCAACTTTATGTTAAAGTAATACATGTCTATGGTAAAAATTTCAAACTGCATGAAAGGTTATACAACAAACAGTCCTCCCTTGAAAGTCATTAAGTAGTCCCTCCCACCTCTTACTGCCAGTCCCTCCGTTTGTCTCCTGAGGCAACCACTGTTACCAATCTCTTGTGTAGCCATTGGGACATAGTCAGTGAAAATTCAAGTATATGAATATATATTCCCTCCCCCTTACTTTTTCCCCAGATGGTAGCATACCATACAAACTGTTCTGTACTTTGCTTTTTATATATTTCATTTTTCATTTCCAAAATTTTATCCCAATGAAATTCCCTACTTCCTTTTTGAATTAATTTTGACCATTTTTCTAGGAAACTGCCTGTTTCCTCAATATTTTCTAGTTGTTTTCTTAGAGTTGCGCTTTGTATTGTTCTGTAATTTAGAACAACTAAAAAAGTTCTCCATACCTATTGGCCTAAATATTAATCTCACTTCCACCACTTACAAAGTTTCTGGGCAACTTTGGGCAAGTCATGTTGAGACCTGCTGCACTGTAAATGTTCATAGTCTAACAGAGGGTAATGACTGAAAGTGTGTTAAAGAATACCGAGCTTGGCAATTTTTAAGATATATTTGCAACTAAAAACATAAAATAATTCTGGGGCGCCTGGGTGGCTCAGTCATTAAGCGGCTGCCTTCAGCTCAGGTCATGATCCCAGGGTCCTAGGATCAAGTCCCGTATCGGGCTCCCTGCTCGGCGGGAAGCCTGCTTCTCCCTCTGTGTGCTGCTCCCCCTGCTTGTACTCTCTCTCTCTCAAATGAATAAATAAAATCTTAAAAAAAAATAAAAACATAAAATAATTCCTATTTTAGGAGCATGTCCCTGTGCCACCTGCCTCCTCTACAACCGTCCTGAGTTTTTTTCTTCACAGCATATTACCTCATATTCAACCTGTACCCTATTAGTTAAATGAGGAAAACTGACATTTTAGCCGGAACTAATTAATCCCTAGGGAACCTGAACACTGCCTGAACAATTGTTTCATGGCCTGTCCTCTTCTTAACCCAGCATCAGAGCCATCTTGAAACCAGTAGCAAAGAGGCCAAGAGATGAGGTTAGGTGGCAGAAGTTGGAGCTTGGGGTTAGGGAGAGAGAACTTAATTTTGGAGGTTGGCAAGGAAATAGAAGAGATTATCAACGGCCTCAGGAAAACGGGAAGGGACTTGGTAAGCCGATAACAAGTGCCGGAAATCTGGACTGGGGTGGAAGCGGGAGGGGTAGAGTGGGTGGCGAAGCTGGGGCTGGGGAATTTACCTAATATTCTCTTGTAAAAAAAAAAAAAAAAAAAAAATGTTTCAGGGACTCCTGGCTGGCTCAGTCATGAAGTGTCTGCCTTCCGCTCAGGTCATGATGCCGCTGTCCTGGGATCAGCCCCACGTGGGGCTCCCTGCTCAGCGGGGAGCCTGCTTCTCCCTCTCCCTCTGCTCCCCTGCTCCTGCTCTCTCGCTCTACCTCAAATAAGTAAAATCTTTTTAAAAAAATGTTTCAAAAGATGTTTCATATCTATTGGCCTCAATTTTAATATCACTCCCATCAGTACTTGAGCAAGTACTGAAAATGTGCTTGAGCTGAAGAATTGAGAATAAACAAACAAAAAACCCCACACAAGCCCCCTACACCCCCCACCCCAACATTTGAGAATTTCGTCCCACCATATTCCACATTCTTTCTTCTTAAATTTAAGACTTGATTTCTTTCTGGATTGCCTATCCAAAAATATAAAGCACTTTATTACACACCCATCCCTACCCTGTTTGTTAAAAGCGGAAACCTGATATTCATACCACCGAAGGACACTCAGGTATCCTGAATCCTCCTTGCATCAAAAATGATTGTATTACCTGATCGCATTTTAACCTGGGGCCGAGGTAAAGTGGAGTGAGAAAGACCCGGAATTAGGTAGGGAAAAGAGGTTGGGACATGCAGGTTTTTTTTTTTTTTAAGTTATTACTACAATAATCACCCTCTTTTAGACCTTAAACATCTTTAGTACTTGCTCCACATCACTTAGCAATTTTAGAAGTTGTAGTGAGATTAACATTTTGGCCAACGTATATAGAGAAGCTAGCTTCGCCCCCCCTCAAAGGGGGTGAGGGAGAAAGAAAAGTAATCTTGTACAGTTTATAAAAGCTGAGAAGTGGAAAGCGGCTGGTAGCGGGGGGGAAAAGCGCAAGGCAGCAGCGACGGCGGAGGAAGCAGTTGGTCAGGCGGCCTTGATCTCTTTATTCAGGAGCACGGAAACGCGAATTTCTTCTGCGGCGCGGGGAGGCGCAGGCTTTTTCCGTGAAGTGCTAGCTCTGCGGACCCGCCCTGAGAGCGAGAAACGGGTGCGCGGGTGCGATGGATTAAAAAAAGGCAGCCGTGGAGCGGTCTCAGGATCGGGGTTGAGTATGAAAGGGGGAGCATGTCTAAAGGGACCTACGGTCCCTAAGAAGCGAAGCGAGGCGCGGCGACTCGGACCGCTCCCGGACACCCGGAGGACAGGGACAGCAACGAGCGACGGGACCGACAGCCGTTACCAGGCGCCTTTCGGTGACGCGACCGCCGCGCGATGACGCGCTGACCAGCGGCGGCCTCCACGTCTCAGGTTCCGCAAAGGCCTGTGGGAGCGACCGGGGAGAAGGAGGGCCAAGATGGCGAAAGCGGCCGAGTCTTCAGGAGACCCGGGGACAACATCGCCCAGGCCCCTGGTGAGCTTGGGTTCTGCGGCAAAAGGGACTGAGGGTGAGGCAGAGTGCACTTAAGGAAGTCGGGTGACGGGCTCCTGGCCTGAGAAGGCCGGAACTCCTTCCTCCCGGTAGGCCCTTCCTATACCCGATGCCAGAACCAGTCTCAACACTGCACCTGCTCTTTGGGCTAACCGCTTTCCCCCTGTCCTCCTCGTTCCTTCCACGCCTTCTTGTGAAACTCCTATTCATTTTCCTGTCCCATACTCTCAGGGCCTGTCCTCCTCCCGTACATTGTGTTAAATGCCAAGCTTTAGGTGATTTCTTAAGTACTTTTGCTTCTGCTGTCCTTCATGTTATCAAGTTCTGTCACTAGTTCTTGTTGGAGTAGCAGTATTCTTGGATTCATGAGATTGCATCCCAAAGGACGTTACAACTTGATTATTGATTTGTTCAGTGACCTCAGTAGTCTTGATTTAATCCCTGCCCTCCCTGTTGCAGTTCCTTGCAATGCTCTTCATGATGCCCTGCTCTTCATGATGCTGTCTTGCTCCTGTCTCTACAGGGGGTACGATTTCCATTGCAAGTACAAGCCCAAAGCCTGGACAAGTATTTAAGAACACAGGTTTTGGAGTTAAACCTATTTGGGCTGGAATCACCCGCTCTGCCTCTTATGAGAGTTTGGGCAAATCATTTCATGGAGAGTGTTTCTTCATCCGTAAAATGGATATAAAAATACCTGCCTCAAAGAGTTTTTAGGAAGATGAAATGATATAATTTATGTAAAGTGTCAAACACAATCAGTGTCATGAACTGAGGAGTGTAATTATTCAACATTCTGCCCTAAGATCCCTCTTCCCAAACGGTGTTCAGTTTTATAGCAGTTGTTTAATAAATGGTACCTCCCTTTCCTCTGTTTTAAATTGGCAAATTAACAGCAGAGGACTGAACTGGGAGTCAGGTGAAATTGCTTCTAGTCCTGGTTCTGCTTACTAGCACTATTTTTTCATCTCTTCAGTCACTCAACAAATATTTATTGAGCATCTACTGTGTTCCCGGCACTCCTTTAGGCACTGGGGATACAGCAGTGAAAGAGAGTGAGTGGCTCCAAGTTCTCATGGAACAATTGTGACCTTGAGGAAGTCACTCTCAACCCCCGTTTCCTCATTTGGAAAATGGGATAGTAACTCATCACAGACTTAATGAGAGTACTAATGAGCTATTATACACACAGTGCCTCGTGTGACATAGTTACAGGTGCTTAGCTGTTTTTAGTTCCTGTTCCACCTCTTTTTTATGAAGTTTTCCCCAATTAATTTTTTTTTTTAAAGATTTTATTTATTTATTTGACAGAGAGAGAGATAGCGAGAGCAGGAACACAAGCAGGGGGATTGGGAGAGGGAGAAGCAGGCTTCCCGCCGAGCAGGGAGCCCGATGTGGGACTCGATCCCAGGACCCTGGGATCATGACCTGAGCTGAAGGCAGACGCTTAACGACTGAGCCACCCAGGCGCCCCTCCCCAATTAATTTTAGTGGTTCTGGTCATTCGTTACTCAATGTCCAATCCACTTCTACTCAGTAATGTTTATTGAACTCCCACAAATGTGCAATGCATTATGCTAGCTGTTTTAGGGCTTGCCCTTATGGTGCTTACAGTCTAATACGACACAAGTACAATGCTAAAATAAGGTAGTAAATCAGAGACAGTTACACATAAAATATTAACAAAATTTAAAGGAAGATGCTATCATGTCCAGTTGGGGTGACAAAGCAAGCTACACAGTAGAAGTTTGAGAGGGCGTCAAAGGGTGGGTAAGATTTGAAGTTTCAGGTGAGCATGAGAGCTGTCAATGATTGAGCACCTGCTATGTGCCAAGATTGTACTAGACATCCTCTGCATATTTTCTAAACTTCACAGCAACCATTTCAGTTAGGTGGTTTTTAAATTGTGTTTTACTTGCAGATGAGGAGAGGAGACTCAGAGAGGTTTGATCATCTCCCTAGGGTCTTAGAACCAGTTAGTGGCCAGGCCTAAAACTTGAAACTATGTCTGCTTCTGAAGCCCAGATTATTTCCATTAAGACTGCACAACCTCTCAGAAGTTGGGAAGTGTTAATGTATTTATAGAACAACAGGAAGATCACTTTGGCTAAAGTACAGGGAAGTCTTAGGAGTTAAGCCTTAAAAAAAATAAGGCCACTGAATTAGGGAGCAGTATGAAACAGTGGTTAGGAATTTGTGCATTGGGGTCAAATTGCCTAGGTTTGATTCCCAGCTCTGTCATTTAACCTCTCCATGCCTCCGTTTCCCCATCTGTAGAATGAAGATACAGTAATAATTAGCTCATAGGGTTGTTAGGTGGATTAAATGAGTTAAGACATGTAAAATACTTGGTAGAGTGCCTGGCACGTAATGATCATACAATAATAATAATGATCATACAATATTTCTTCTTATTGACTACTAAGCTTGGAGGTTTAATAGGCAATGAGGAGCCAGTGGAAATTTTTGAGGAGGGAAGGGTTTAAAGTCATGAATTTGACAACGTAATTGAGGGAGAGTTACCATGAGGAATGTTTGGAAGCTAGACTAGCGAAACCAGTAGGTTCTAGGAACAAGTGATTGCTACCTGGACTATAGCAGTGGTGGGAGCCATGAAGACTGGACACAGGCAGGCTCCTTGAGGGTTTGGAGTGCTAGGGAGACTGTGTCTTGGATCAGAGTTTTTCGAACTGTAATGTGCATAGCAGTCACCTGGGGAATCTTGTTAAATGGCAGATTCTGATTTGGTAGGTCTGAGAGGACACCTGCGATTCTGCATTTCTGACAAGCTCCCAGGTGATACTGCTGCCGCTGCTGCTCCCAGTACCGCGTTTTATTTTATTTATTTTTAAAGATTTTATTTATTTATTTTGACACAGAGAGAGAGACAGTGAGAGAGGGAACACAAGCAGGGGGAGTGGGAGAGGGAGAAGCAGGCTTCCCGCTGAGCAGGGAGCCCGATGCGGGGCTCGATCCCAGGACCCCGGGATCATGACCTGAGCTGAAGGCAGACGCTTAACGACTGAGCCACCCAGGTGTCCCCCGGTACCACATTTTGATGCCCTGAACAGAAATACGTAAGAGGAGGATGAGGACCCTAAAAGTTGATTAATTCACTTTGGGACATGTTTAGTTTGAGATACTGGCAGACCATCCAGTAGATACCCAGCAGGCAGTTTGTCTAAAACCTGGACTTCAGGGCTCAGAAGTCAGGACTAGGTTTAATTAGGAGTCATTTGCATAGAGTTGAGAAGACAGTCTTTGGTAATGCTTATCTATTGTTTGTCTGTTTAGGGAGCAGGAAAAAGAGTTATAATAATGGCTTTAGCCTGAGGGCTGGAGGGATGTTGGCCTCAGGTAAAGGGGCTAGCTGGAGACCACACCACTAGTCACCCCTCCCCACTTCTTGGAGCCAGGCCTCTTGGACTGAGCTGGTTTCTGCTTGATGCCCCCCACCCCCCAACTTGTCGACTCTTTGCTCCAGGATTTTGGTCAGTAGTATAACCCATCTGGTCCCAGCTGCTTTCTTAAGTCTGCAGTCCCTGCTTCTACTGTATCTTTTTGGCCCTGCCTCTACCTGCTCCCCTCCTTGGCCCAAGCCAGGCAGCAGAGTGTACACATGGGTTTCTGTGCACACGTGTGCATATGTGTGCATGAGCCTACCTGCAGAGGGAGAAGGGAAGAGACATTGCGTCCAAGGCACCTTTCATCCCCCCTGAGAGGCTAGTCAGAGAGCAAGGTCCACTAGACCTGACTAGCTGAGGGCCTAGCAGTCCTGTTTGTCATATGTGGGGCTTGAAGTCCACAGATCCTGGCTCAGCTCTCTGAACCGTATCACTGATTCTCCTGAGAAGAGATATTAAGGAAATGTTGGGATGGGGGAATAGGATAGGAATCACATGACACTTTAGTGACTGCAGTGACTTCTAAAACCAATTAGCTGGAGTTAGGCCAAACTTCACAGGTTAAGGGCACAGTCTTCCACAAGACTGCCCTTACTTCAGACACCAGCCACAGGTTTGAATGTTCCCAGGACCACCCTTACTTCTGACCTACTGGCTGCAAATTCAGGGGTTCCCATGATCCCCTCAAGCTCCATACTTGACTAGAATGGTTCATAGAATTCAGGACAGCACTATACTTAAAATTACAGTTTTATTATAGCAAAAGGATACACTCCAAACCAGCAAAAGGGGGAGATGTATAGGGTGAGATCTGGGAGGGTCCCCCTAACACAAAGCTTCCTTGTCTTCTCCCTGTGGAGTCAGGACCCTGTTAACCCCCTGATACATCAATCTGTGACAATAGGCAGAATATTGCCCACCAGTGAAGTGCAGTCATGTATCTAGAGTCTTTATTAGTGTTTCTTTATGCAGGCATGATTGACTAGATCATTGACTCCTCCCCTCCCCAGAGGCCAGGTTTATCTGCGTTGGTGGTATAGTGGTGAGCATAGCTGCCTTCCCAGAGGCCAGGTTTATGTCACAGGAGTCAAAGCTTCAACCCTCTAATACTGTGTTTTGTCTGTCTGGAATGGTTTGCCCCCATGCTGAGTCATCTCATTAGCATAAACTGTCTAGGGGCCTACCATGACTCACCTGTTAGCTAAACTGTTAGGGCCCACCATGAATAACAAAAATAACACTATCATTTAGGAAATTCCAAGGGTTTAGAGGCTACCTTGCAGGAACAGGAGACAAAGGCCAGCCAAATTCCCCATTTTATACAAGGGACAGAACTGGAATTGACCCCCTGGGAATCTTGAACTAGAGCTAACCTGTATCTAGCCCCTGCTGTGAGCCTCTTACTAAGTGCTTTACACACAGTAATGCATTTCTTCGTCACAACAACCCTGTGATGATGATACTATTCTCAATTTTATAGATGAGGAACTGAGGTATGGAGAGGTTAAGGAACCTGCTCAGTGTCACATAGGTAGTAAATGATAGAGTTGAATGGCTTCCAGCAGCACACTTAACCAATACGCTCCAAATATCGTATGTTGAGCATTGACCGTGTGCTAGGTGCAATGCTGGTGTTACCTAATTCTTACGATGGTGTTGTCTCCAAGTGAGGGCAGAGCCCAATTTGGCTTTGAAGCTCATTCCTTCTGTACTGCTTTGCCTTCCCTAGCAGTTGCAGGCAGCATGAAAAGTCAAAACAGCAATCCTGGAGCTTGAAAGGTCAGTGTCATAGTAGTGAGAGAATACAGCTTCAAAAGGGGTGATTGACATATTAAGTGCTGAAGAATATTCAGAGGGCGAAGGGATCCTTGTACTTCTTGGTTATGAGATCACTGTTAACAGAGCTGTGGGGAAAGTAAAGTTGTGGGAAGGCCAAGTGCCAAGTTACAAAGGATTAAGGGAGTGGGCGAATGCAGAGCAGTTTGATCAGGGAGGAGGAGGGGAAGGAGAGTAGTTTGAGGGAATGGCAGAAACAAGGAAATGATGTATTTAAGAATTCTATTACAGAAGTTTTTAAGTATATAAATAAAATAAAGAGTGGTATAATGAACCCAGGTACCTATCAAAATTCTGCTGTTCTTATTTCATCTCCCCACCACATTTTTTTTCTGGAATACGATTTTATTTTTTTGTTTAATCTTTTTTTGTTGTTTATTTTTTAAGTTCACGTATGTATAACATACAGTGTTATAATAGTTTCAGGTGTACAATATAATGATTCAACAATTCTATACACATCTCAGTGCTGCTCATCACAATAAGTGTACTCTTAATCCCCTTTATCTTTTTCACTCATCCCCCCAGTCAGCCTCCCATCTTGCAACGACAGGTTTGTTCTCTATGTTTAAGAGTCTGGTTTTTTGGTCTCTTTTTTTCTTTGCTCATTTGTTTTTGTTTCCTAAACTCCACTTATGAGTGAAATCATATGGTACTTGTCTTTCTCTGACTTATTTTACTTAGCATTACTTACCCTCTAGATCCATCCGTTTGTTTGTTTGTTTTATATTTTATTTATTTGACAGAGAGAGACACAGCGAGAGAGGGAACACAAGCAGGGGGAGTGGAAGAGGGAGAAGCAGGCTTCCCGCCGAGCAGGGAGCCCGATGTGGGGCTCGATCCCAGGACCCTGAGATCATGACCTGAGCCGAAGGCAGACGCTTAACGACTGAGCCACCCAGGCGCCCCTAGATCCATCCATGTTGCTGCAAATGGAAAGATCTCAATCTTTTTTATGGCTGAATAATATTCCATTGTGCATATATACCACATCTTTATCCAATCATCTATCAAAGGACACTTGGTATGCTTCCATATCTAGGCTATTGTAAATAATGCTGCAGTAAACATAGGGTGCATATATCTTTTCAAATTAGTGTTTTTGTTTTCTTTGGGTAAATACCCAGTAGTGGAATTACTGGATCCTATGGTAATTCTCTTTTTAATTTTCTGAGGAACCTCCATAGGTTCCAAGCCACCACAGTGGCTTGCACCAGCTTGCATTCCCACCAACAATGCACAAAGGTTCCTTTTTCTTTGGAATATGAGTTTTAACCTGTTTATTTTTAACTAATTTTATACCTACAGAAAAGTTGCAACAGAGAGTTCCTATATAGCCCTTACCCAGTTTCCTCTAATGTTAACATTGTACATAACTATAGTACAATGATCAGAATCAGCAAATTAACATTGACACCATACTATTAACTAAATCACAGATCTTACTTGAATTATACCACATTTCTACTAATGTTTCAGGATCTTATCCAGGATCTCACATTGCCTTGAGTTGTTGTTTTTCCTTAGTTCCCTTCAGTCTTTTTTTTTTTTTTTAAGATTTTATTTATTTATTTGAAAGAGAGCAGATGAGAGGGGGGAGGGTCAGAGGGAGAAGCAGACTCCCTGCCAAGCAGGGAGCCCGATGCGGGACTCGATCCAGGGACTCCAGGATCATGACCTGAGCCGAAGGCAGTCGCTTAACCAACTGAGCCACCCAGGCGCCCTCCCTTCAGTCTTTAATGGTCTTTCATTGTCTTTCATGATCTTTTCTGAGTGTTTAAAAGCAAATCCTAGACATATCACTTCACCTGTAAATACGTCAGTGTGTTTCTCTAACAGGGAAGGACGTTTTCTTTGTTATCACAATAACAAGACTAATAATTTCTCAGTATCATCTAATCTCTCCTCATCATCTCACAATTTTCTAAAAACGTGTGTTTTTATAGTTTGTTCATATCAGGATCCAAAGTCAACAAATTGCATTTGGATAATAAGTCTCATAAGTCTCTTTTACTCTTAAACATTCTCCTGTTTTTAATGTACTTTATTTGTTTAAATTCAGTCATTTGTCTTGTAGAACTCTCCACTTTCTGTATTTGGCTGATTGGTATTCTCATGGTATTTTTAGTATGTTCCTCTATCCACACATTTCCTGTTAACTCTAAGATATAGAGGCTTGATTGTATTCAGGTTCATTTCGGTTGGAGGAGGGGCAAGAATAAAAAGAACTCAGATAGCCCCTAAAATTAGGAATGTTTTTTTTTTTAATCCTTTATTTTTTTTTAAATTTTTTTATTGTTATGTTAATCCCCATACATTACATCATTAGTTTTAGATGTAGTGTTCCATGATTCATTGTTTGTGCATAACACCCAGTGCTCCATGCAGAATGTGCCCTCTTTAATACCCATCACCAGGCTAACCCATCCTCCCACCCCCCTCCCCTCTAGAACCCTCAGTTTGTTTTTCAGAGTCCATCGTCTCTCATGGTTCGTCGGAATGTTTGTTTTTTTAACTGTTTATTAAGAAAAGTTTAAGAGGTATACAAAAGTACAATGGTAAAATATACCCTTATGTACCTAACCTTCAGTACTTACCAATTTATGACAAGTCTTCTTTTTTCTATAGCCCTATCCATTTCCCTTCTATACTATTTTGAAGCACATCTTAGGCATCATTACTTTAGTAAATATTTAACATGTATCTCTAAAAGAAAAGGAGTCTGTTTTTAAAGAACATAACAGTATCATTAGTACATCCAAAAAATTAGTAATTCCCGAATATCAAATATCTTGTCAGTGTTCAAAATTTCCAGTTATCTCCTAAATGTCATATTTTTATGATTTAAAATCTGGCCCACTACCTATTTTTATAAATAAAGTTTTATTAATTGTTTATGTCTTGTCTTGGACTGCTTTCATGCTACAGCAGCAGAGTTGAGTAGTTGCAACAGAATCTACATGGCTCTCAGAGCCTGAAACACTTACTTTTGGCGCCCTTTACAGAAAAAGTTTTGTGACCCTTGCTCTAGGCAATCATCTTTTAGAATAATTTAAAACAAGAAAAAATATTTTTTATAATTATCTTCATTTTAACCACTTCTGGAGATCTTCTTTTCCTGTGTTAGTCCAAGTTTCATTCTGGTATCACATTCTTGAAGATCTTTCTTTAACATTTCTTGTAGTGTGTGTCTCAGCTTTTGCTTGTCTGAAAAAAGTATTTTGCTTTCATTTTTGATAGCTATTTTTCCTGGGTTTAGAATTCTGGGTTGACAGTTTTTTGCAGCATTCTAAAGGTATTTCCATTTTCTTCTAGCTTGGGTAGTTGTGGGTGAAATGTCTGTTATTTATCTTTGTCCCTCTGAATGCAGTGTCTTTCTCTGGCGGCCTTCAGGATTTTCTTTATTTTTGGTTTTCAGTCGTTTGATTGTGTCCAGGTTTGTGGATTTTTGGTTTTCTTTTGTCTTTAGGTATTTATCTTGAGTGAGGTTCTCTGGGCTTGGATCTGTCATTTGATGTGTGTCATTAATTTTGGAAAATATTCAGCCATTCTTTTTCCAAATATTTCTTCAGACACATTTTCTCACTCTTCTGGGATTCCAATTATATCTATATTAGACCATTTAATATTGACCCACAGCTCTTGGATGCTTATTCTGTTTTGGGTTTTGTTTGTTTTTTCTAGTTTTATTGAGATATAATTGACATAATAACACTATATAAGTTTAAGGTGTACAACAATGATTTGATATATTTTTTCTCCTTAAAATTTTCTCTTTTTGTTTTAGTCTGGATAATTTTGACTGACCTATCACTGATTTCTTTTTTTGGCTGTGTTGAATCTACAGATAAAGCTGTCAAAGGCATTCTTCATCTGTTACTGTGTTCATTTATTTCTGGGATTACCATTTGACTTTTACAGTTTCCATCTCTTTGCAGAAATTCACCATCGTTTGTGCATATGCCTTTTCTACTAGAGCCTTTAACATATTAATCATAGCCCTATTAATTTTCCTCGGGTAATTCTAACATCTGGGGCATCTCAGAGTCTGTCTGGTTTTATTGATTGCTATGTCTCATCATAGTGGGTTGTTTCTTCATTGTTGGGGGGAGTAATTTTTTTATTGAATGCTGGCCATCATGTATAAAACAGTAGAGACTGCCTGGAAGTGGCACATCTTTTCTGCCAAGGTTTTCCTGTGGGGATTAAATCAGTCTGGTCAGGAGTTGAACTGTGCTTGGGTTTTTTTTTTTTTTTTTTAAAGATTTATTTATTTATTTGAGAGAGAGAGAGAATGAGAGAGAGCACATGAGAGGGGGGAGGGTCAGAGGGAGAAGCAGACTCCCCACTGAGCAGGGAGCCCGATGCGGGACTCGATCCCGGGACTCCAGGATCATGACCTGAGCCGAAGGCAGTCGCTTAACCAACTGAGCCACCCAGGCGCCCTGTGCTTGGGTTTTATCCTTGCTATGGGAACCTTCAGTGTGTCCCCAGCTTCAAATTCCTCTTCCATTACATTGTGCTTGGGGTGAGTGCTAGTTCATCCCTGTGTTTTTCCTAACGTTCCTGTTCTATTCTCAGCTCTCTGCATTTTCCCTTTGCCCTTGCATAAGATCGTGGTTCTCTCTCCAACCTCTAGGCCCTCCCCTAGCAGTAGACTGCTGTTGGTTTTGACTCCATACTTGCTAGCCTGGGCGGTGGGGCTAGCAAGGGAGGGGGGATTCTTTGCCGTGTTGGTCCAGCCTCAGCCTTAGGTAAACCGTGTATCCCTGTGTCTCCTGAGTGGGACTTGCTCAGTGATTCTGTTTCTCCCCCCAGCTGAAGGAGACTGTTGTGGTCTGGCCTCAGGATGTTTTCCTATCCCTCCCCCAGGAGTAGAGAGATTTGTCTTTTCCCTTTCCCCTTTCTTCATTGTTGGGGGGAGTAATTTTTTTTATTGAATGCTGGCCATCATGTATAAAACAGTAGAGACTGCCTGGAAGTGGCACAGCGGGTCTTCGCCTGTGCCCTGGAGACAACAGAGTTCTCCCAGTAGCCCTAAGGCTCTTGTTCTGTAGGGGAGAAGGGTCTGAGCAGGGCTCTTTGCTTTTCTCAGAGTTGGCAGCTCCTCCCTTCCCCAAAACCCACACCCAGTGGAAGTCGATGGAGAAGACTCTGCAAGTGGGTGTGAACTCCCCTTGTGTCTGATGCTTCCAGGGGCTCTGTACCCTCGTATTAGTCCATGCTTGGCCTTTAGCAATTAATTCTAAATTTAGGAGAATTCTTAAGCATCTGTGTGATGCCTAGTGTCATTCTCTGTGTTATGATACAATGTGCAAAGTGGTGCTCATGTCCCATGTTTTCCTGGAAGTACCTCTCTTTTCTTAGATTTTAATCAGGCTGCTTGGTTGCTGTACAACCTCAACTCTCTGATGGGTTCGAGGAAAGTTATGATTTTGTAGTTTATCTAACTTTTTCTCATTGTTCTAGTGGGAGGGGTATTCTTTCCAGCTTTCTACATTCTAATCACAAGTCAAATTACAGTGTATTAAAGTCACTTGAAATAGTTGCTGTGTGGTTGTGCATTTAATTCAACATACAGTAGGTTTATTTGTTTCATTTTTCTTTGTCTTAAGGACTTCTTTTAAGTTTTAATTTTGTTTCATAATTATTGCAACTATTTATATGATTTCAAGCTCTCAAGTCATATATATAGAACAACTTGTATTTGAAGAAGCCTAACTTCTCTCCCTGTCTCCTCTACCTTATTCCCCACTTTCCTTAATAGGAAGTCTCTTTAAAAAAAAATCATATGACTTACTTCTTTTTTTTTTTTTTTAAGATTTTATTTATTTATTTGAGAGAGAGAATGAGATAGAGAGCATGAGAGGGGGGAGGGTCAGAGAGAGAGGCAGACTCCCTGCTGAGCAGGGAGCCTGACGTGGGACTCGATCCCGGGACTCCAGGATCATGACCTGAGCCGAAGGCAGTCGCTTAACCAACTGAGCCACCCAGGCGCCCCATATGACTTACTTCTTACATACGACTTACATCACACTGCATGATTTATCTCTTACACATTTCTTACATTTAAAAGATAACATTCAGGTGCGAGAGTGTCTTATTTGTATTCCCTCCTTTCTTAGATAAATGGTAGCATATTATACAAACTTTTCTCCACATTGCTTTTTTATTTAACACTCCATAAATAGTTCTTTGGAGATACTCCCATTCCTTTTACAGCTGCATAGAACTCTTATGTGCATATCCCATACTTTATTCAAGTAGTCTTCCGTTGATGGGCATATGGATTATTCTCAGGATTTTGCTTTTACAAGTAGTGTTCTAATGAGTAGTTTTGTTTATATGTCCTTTTGTGTTTTTGCCACTTTGTCTTTAGACTCCTAAAAGTGGCATTGCTTAGTCAATGGGCAATCCATATATAAATTTGCTAGATATTGCCAGATTCATCTTCAGTAGACTGTAGTACCAGATGTGTGTGAATGCTTCACCTGCAGAGTATGTTGTCAAACTGTTGGATTTTTGCCAGTCTTAACAGGGAAAAATTTTTATTACAAGTAGCTTTAATTTGCATTTCTTATTAAAAGTGTGTTTGAGAATTTATTTTTCATAAGTTCTTTAAGCAGCTTTATTCTTCCTAAAATTTCAGTATACTGTCTTGTACTTGGTTTACCTACAACTGCTACGCTCTAAATATTGTGCCTGTTGGGCCAAAATCCATGTGAGAAGGGATTGCTTTTGTTTTCTTAGGAACTTGAAGATTTCAGAGTTTTAGTTAGAATAATAAAATTTGGCAGATGAACGTGAGAGTTTATAAGCTTGCAATCTCATAATTCACTTTGGAAATGTTATTTGATCTGGTTTGCTAGGTAACCTGGTAAAAAGAGTAGAAATCAAGATTTATTTTGCTATTTCCCTGTTCTTCCCAGTTTCCCGTTAGGCTTCACCTAATGCTCCTTTCTAGCCAGCAGAGGCCACCGGAGCCTACCAAGGAGCAGAAGAGCTACAGAATTGTGGCTGTGTGAAGATGTGATTGCCGAAAGGTCGCTTTCAAATAGCTTTGCAGTCTTGTTAGCTTGTGCCATGTGAAGGTTTCATGCTTGAAAGAAAGCAAATATTTGAGGGCAAGAAAGTGTCTATGCCATTTACTTCGCAATTTTTTCCATCATATGCCATCTCCTTCTTTAAGTTAAAAGAAATAAGCATTTGAGAATTTTAGTTGACCATATTGTTTAATGTCTGGTAAACTAATACGTTACTTGAAAAACTGTGTAAAACCCTACAAAAAGACGTAGTCCCTACTCACTAGGAAATGATGTCTTTGAGGAATGCTGCAGTTGATTATAGACTTTACTTTTTTTTCCCAACTCTTCTCAGTTTGCAGGCCTTTCCGATATATCGATCTCACAAGACATCCCCGTGGAAGGAGAAATCACCATTCCTATGAGATCTCACATTCGGGAATTTGACAGCTCCACATTAAATGAATCTGTTCAGAATACCATTGTAAGTGAGACTAGCTGAGAGAACTTCTATTCAGTATCATGGGACTAAGTAACTATAGTAATTATTTTTATTTGGCTAACTGATTTTCAATATATCTTATTTATTGAAATTTAAGATTTTCCCCTAGAGAATAATTTGGTACAGGCTTTTTGGAGAGCAGTTTGGCTATAATGAGTATTAAGAATCTTATACTGTTCGAATATTTTTAAGCTGATAATTCTCCACATACAGTATATGGAATTTTTTTAAAAAATATTTTTCAAAATACAGAAGAATATTAATATACAAAGATGTTTATTACAACATTCCTTATGATAAGGAGAAATTGAACAACAGAGGGGATATCAGTTAAGTAAATTATGTTACATCTATGTAATGGAATACTAAACAACTGTTAAAAATGTATTTACAAAGAACTGTTAATGACATGAAGAAATTTCTAGGTAAAAAAGTCAGGACAGAATTATCTCAACTATATTTTGACAGGTTATATTTGTAATACTGTACTCTTCCTCAAATGTCATGATTTTTTTTGAAGGTTTTTTTATTTATTTGAGAGAGAGAGGGAAAATGAATGGGGTGGAGGCAGGGAGAAGGAGAAGGAGAAGCAGACTCCCTGCTGAGCAGGGAGCCCAACAGGGGGCTCTATCCCAGGACTGTGAGATCGTGACCTGAGCCACCCAGATGCCCCTCAACTGTCTTGATTTTTAAAAATCTGGCTTTTAGGATTCACTTACCAGTTAAATTGGGAATGTTGGAGATTAATTTGTCTTATATTGTATATAATGTGGTAGCTGGGGAGCAGGCTAATTGGCCCTTAGGACTTTCATCAGTTATGAACTGAAAGTCAGATGCCATGTGTTGCAGAGTAGATTTTAATAGTTATATTATTTTAGTTTCTTTAAGTAACATATTGGGACAGCTATATTTCTCTTTTACAGAGCTTTAAAAAAACAGAGCTGGTGGGTGTGGTAAAGAGTTAAATGTTGGCTTAAAGAGTTAATAAAAAAGTTAATAGAGCACTGGGTAGTATATAAGACTGATGAATCACTGACCTCTACCTCTGAAACCAATTATACATTATATGTTAGTTAAGTGAATTTAAATAAATTAAAAAAAGAAAAAAGTTAATAAGAAACGCACTATCTTTCTGTTTGTTTGTATAGTGAAGGAGTTAAACTGGAATTGTAGCTCCCAAATTCAATGAACCCAAGAGGTTAAAATAAAAGAAATTTGAGCAAATTAAGTGAGGGAACTATTGGTAACCTTGGTCATGACAATACAACAAGTTGTTTCTGTCTTTCAGATGCGTGATCTAAAAGCTGTTGGGAAAAAATTCATGCATGTTTTGTACCCAAGGAAAAGTAATACTCTTTTGAGAGATTGTAAGTATACGAGTTTTTTGAGGATTTGCTATTTTTCAGCATACCTTATCGTAAATACTTTTATATGGCTAAATTTCTGTGATAAGAAAACTGACATTTTGCAGAATGAAAAAATATATAAATGAACATGCAAATGAACATTCTGAAGAATTTAAACATTTAGAATGGAATTTCAGAGATTGGAAGATTTTGCTTAATATATTGTCTTCATCAATAAATATAGACTGTATATCTTCACCTGCCACTGAAAAAAATATTTCTGGAAGGTGCAAACACATAGGGACTTTATTCAACCACAGAGCTGACAGTCTCCAAGGGAAAGGCAAAATGTTTGAATATTAAATTAGAGTAACAGCTAATACCCATTAAGGATTAACAAATTAATACCTTTATTGACATTTCTATTTGCAGAACTATTACTTAGTCTGATGACTGCTTTTTTTTGTCCACGAGGTCTATCAAAACAGTGTTTGCAATAAATTATGCTCTTATTTAGAATTTATTTATTTATTTTTTATTTTTATTTTTTTAAAGATTTTATTTATTTATTTGACAGAGACAGAGACAGCGAGAGCAGGAACACAAGCAGGGGGAGTGGGAGAGGGAGAAGCAGGCCTCCCGCTGAGCAGGGAGCCCGATGTGGGACTCGATCCCAGGACCCTGGGATCATGACCTGAGCTGAAGGCAGTCGCTTAACCAACTGAGCCACCCAGGCGCCCTTTATTTAGAATTTATTATTAAAATTGTTAGACCTTTTATTTTTGCTTTCATAGTACCCTTTATCAGAAAAATTGAATCAGTTGTTTGAGAGTAGTAACAATGATGTTGCACATGAGTGTACCTTCTATTTTGGCAGCATTTCAGTAGGGATGTCAAATATGTGGCACATGGATGCAGTGTCAGAATCTTTTTTAACATACACTGTGGGTTGGAGCTGACATGATTTGCTACTGCGGGTATGTAGTGGAAAGAGCATGGACAGATCTGGGTTTGAATAGTGGTTCCATCACTACCTATGTGATCTTGGATAAGACAGTTAACTCTTCTGAGGCTCAAGTTTCTTCCTCTGTTAAAGTGGAGATAATACCGTGTATCTGCTGGTGAGGCTTAGAGATAATGCGTATCAGCCACCTCGCACAGCATCTGACATTTCGTAGGCACCCCATAAATGGTAGCTGTTACTCTAGTGCCTTGCCCTCCCCCTACACACACTTCTTTTTTAATCCTTACAACAACCTTGTGAAGTAGGAGTTATTGCTCCTGTTTTACAGATGAAGAGAATGAGTCTCAGAGAAGCTGAGTGTCTGGTCAGGATGACACAGGCAGGACTAGCACCCAGTTTTCAAGTTCATTGCCCTTTCCATTCTACCACTGCTATCCCAGATGTGAGGATACCCCTTCAACTGCTGCTGTGGCTCAGTCCAAAGCAAGTTTGCTTCAGTGACAATGCAGAACCAGTGTGTTATCTTGCCGATTAGTGATGATGATTAGCTATGTCATGTGTTAAGGTCCATTCCCAGACCTTGTGGGGATAAACACATAGGCTGGCACAAAGGGTAAGTCAGTCATGGCCCAAATTTGCACTTCTGCCCTGCCCTGTTAGCATAGCCCTTGGCAAAGTGGCAAGGAAAAAATTCACGACTTAAAAATAAATTAAAAAAAAAAAACACAATGTGATATCACTTCACACCCAATAGGATGACCATTATCAAAGAAACAGAAATCACAAGTATTGGTGAGGATGTGGAGAAATTGGAACCCTTGCGCATTGCTAGTGGGAATGTAAAATGGTGCAGTTGCTGTGCAAAATAGCATGGTGGTTCCTCAGAAAATTAAGCATAGAATTACTATATGATCCAGCAATTCTACTTCTAGGTATATACCCAAAAGTTGAAAGCAGGAACTCAAGCAGATATTTGTGCACCCATGTCCATAGCAACCTTATTCACAATAGCCAAAAGGTGGACGGATGGATAGACAAATTATGGTATATACACCATGACATATACCATATACTAATAGACTATGACTCAATTTTCTTTTTTTTTTTTAGATTTTATTTATTTATTTGACAGAGACACAGTGAGAGAGGGAACACAAGCAGGGGGAGTGGGAGAGGGAGAAGCAGGCTTCCCACTGAGCAGGCAGCCCGATGCAGGGCCCGATCCCAGGACCCTGGGATCACAACCTGAGCCGAAAGCAGACGCTTAACATCTGAGCCACCCAGGCACCCCTATGACTCAGTTTTAAAAAGGAGTGAAATTCTGATCCATGCTACAACATGGATGAGCCGTGAAGACATTGTGCTAAGTAAAATAAGCCAGTCACAAAAGGACATACGTTTTTTCACTTACATTTGGTTCCTAGAGTAGTTGAATTGATAGAAAGTAAAATGATTGCTGGAGGCTAAGTGGGGAATGGGAGTTATTATTTCAGGGTTGGAGTTTTAGTTTGGGAAGATGAAAAAGTTCTGGAGGTGGATGATACAAAGGTTGTACAACAATGGAAAAAAAAAAAAGGTTGTACAACAATGAATGTACCCAAAGCCTGTACACTTAAAAGTGACTAAAATGGTAAATTCCTTAATAGAATATATATATATATTCTACTAAGTAGAATATATTCTACTAAAAATAGAATATATTCTACTTTTAGTAGAATATATTCTACTAAAAATAGAATATATTCTACTAAAAATATATATATATTCTGCTAAAATAAGAAAATGTTCTAAAATGCTGTTACAGATTTTTTATGAATTAAAAAAAAACTTAAGTGTATTTTTTTAAAAGCCAGTGTATTAATGTCAGTTGTACTTGAATTCACTTTTTTAGTTGATAAGTTCAAAAATTTAACAAGAAAAACAATATTTTATCAGAGTGGTAGGATTATAATTTTTCCTTATACCTTTTCCAAACTTTCCTCAGTGGTGTCAAAATTACATATATAATGTGAAAAAAAAAACCAATATAAGTATGTACATATGCATACTTCTTTAAAGTTATGTACATAAGAGGTTAAAGTTAGAAATGGTATATATATCTTTTTTCATATTAGTGGAGGAAGGTAATTTTGCTGTAGGCTGTATGTAACTGAACTGTTGGCTGATTAATTTACCTAACAGCTATTAATTGAGAACCGCTGTGCTTAGACCTGATGTTGGCAGAGCCTTTTATACTTTTCCAAAAGCTTTCATGTTATTTGCTAAGGTTTGACCTTATGAAATTACCAATATTGGCCTGTTTTTTCACCTATAAGAACAGCAATTCCATACTAGTTCAGTGTAATGATTATAGAAGGGAAGCAGTGTGGCAGAGTGGAAAGAACTTTGGAGTAGGACTCAGAAGACCAAGGGTCTGGTCCCCCCTCCATACCTAACTATTTATATAAACTTGGGGAAGTCACTTCCTTCTAAGCTCCATTTCTCATATTCTTGAGGTGAGCCTGATTATACTTGCCTTGTCTAATGTAGTCTCAGTTTGGTGGAGTGACTTGGCTCTAGTCTTTCTGAGGGTGGGGCACCTAAGTCTTTGGACTCCCGGCCCCTTGGTCTTTACAGCATGCTGGAATGTGGCTTAGTAGGTGGTAGAGAGAGGTGATTTGTGGTCTAAGAAGTCAACAAAATTTAAAGGATATATGAAGAAGGGCATTCAGAATTGGGGAGCAGGGAGGGCAGGTAGAGGGGTAGGAGAAGTGGGAACGCTTGGGCAGGCAGAAGGAGCCTTGATGTCTGAATTCCAAGAGTGGGAGAGGTAGATAATTGGAATAAAGTTAGAAAATACTACATAGTTGTTTCTTAATAGTCTTCTGTTTTTTCTTGCCTCATAGGGGATCTGTGGGGCCCTTTGATCCTTTGTGTGACACTTGCATTGTAAGTACTTACATTTCCTTCCTTTGTCATTTGAGATAGACTATACTTTTTTTGTGTGGAGTTTCAAAATTGAGGGGAATTTTGAATATTTAATTTAGGACTTCTATGACATACTGTACTCCTTATGATTTAAATCTAAAACGTGAAGAGGTTTCCAGATCAATTCAAAGAGTGATGGAATTAAAGTATGAAAATTGCGCTCCTCTCTGTTTACCAATAACTTCTTAGCCTGTTTTAGCCATTTCTGTTGAACTGACATTTGTTTATTCTCATGCACCTCCCCATCATTAAACTAAGTGAATTAAATATCTATAGGTTTAAGCACTGTTTATTTGTGAACATAGTTCTTTTTAAATCTTAATAATAATAAAGATGAGAATGAGAATAAATTAGAGTAGAACTGGTAGAGTTCAAAGCAAGATCATGTTTCAAAGTGTTAGGCTTTCCATATACATTGTACTTAAAGGGAGAAGACAGAAGAGCGAAGTTCCATTGGAAAGGGGAATATAACCATTGGTAGCATGGAAAAAAATACTGCATTAGGATTCAGTTCTGGGTTCTCATCCTGACTGTGCTATCAGCAAAGCGATTTTGGGATACTTAGAACCCTAAAATGTGTATAATGATTTTTCCCGGTTTACAGAAAACTTTTAAATACCTTCTCTTTATTTTATCCTCATAGCAAGAATATTATTTTCTTTTCTTTTTTTTTTTTTTTTTTTTGACAAACAAGCTTAGGTTCAAAGAGATTGGGGACTGAACCGAGATCACTACAATCAGTGGTAGACCTGGGATTCAACCTCAGATTTCCTTGATTGCCCATTTTCTTCCTCTGTGATTATTATACGTCTCTTCCCACCTCACCCCTCTCGGTCTCCTCTTCCATATCTATAAAAGGAGATGGCTAAGGATCCCTTCCAGGCTTGACCTTTGATGATTCTAAATTCAGCAAATTTCTAATGACTTCTCTGCCCATATTTAATGTGGTAATTTAGGTAATAACATCGAGTGCTATTTCTTATGCCTTTAATAACCGCATCAAGGGCAATACTCAGTGCCTTGACGGACAGGTTTATAGTAGAATCACTGAGCATATACTTTTTTAGTTTTAAAAGGTTAACATTAGATATTATGTAGTTTAACCCAATTTATTTGCAGAGAGGACAACTGGAGTCCCAAGACATCAAGTGATTTACTCTAGTTTATACACCTAGTGACAGAACTAGGATCACTTTCTGGATCTCCTGCCTTCGAGGCCCATTAATGTTCTCCCATCATACCATGCTGAAGCAGTAGAGATTCTAGACAACAAGTGATGAGTGCCAGCATTCCTTGCATTGGATTGTCAGGACTCAGAATGGAGTACATACAACTGTAGAATACAGAAGCCTGTCCCGGCAAACAGCATAGCAGGGCGAGACTTACTATGTGATTCCTCTATACTATGTAATAAAAAGAGACTGGGAGCTTGGTGTTACTATTTTTCTGGGGGAAAAAATGACACTCAGTCCAAGTGTTCTAGTCCACAATTCAAAACAGTTTATGTCTGTAAAATTCTTAGACAAAGAAAATATTTCAGTGACTGTTCAACTACTCCATTTTAAAGCAAAGTCTTTTAGTAATAATCTGTGTTTTGATTCAAAAAAATCACCTAAATAGGTTTATAGACTGTTTCCATTTTGAAATTTCAGAACTAGGGGCACCTGGGTGGCTCAGTCAGTTAAGTGTCTGCCTTGGGCTCAGGTCATGATCCTGGGGTCCTGGGATCCAGCCCCGTGTCGTGCTCCCTGCTCAGTGGGGAGCCTGTTTCTTCCTCTCCCTGTGCTCCCCGCTGCCCCCCGCTCATACTTTCTCTTTTGCTCTGCTCTCTCTCTCTCAAATAAAATCTTAAAAAAATAATAAATGTCAGAACTAAAGCCTTAACCAAAGGATTACAAATGCAAATGTGTCTAGGGGCTAGAGAAGTAACCTAAATGTGTGCATGATTTGGTGACCTGAAGCCCCTTGTGTAGGGACCTGCTTCTATGTCAGTCAACTGCTCCCAGTTGTTGCCATGTAGGAATGTAAGCCCACTGTTAGAAAGTCTTCAGGTTTTTCAGGAAAATCCAGAAATACATATTTTTAGGTGAAACCTCCCAATTTTAAAAACTGTCACTTGAACTTAAACCCATTTTAAGTCTTGTACGGACTGACAACCTCATGTCTGTGAGTCACATTTGACCCTTCAATTTATAACCTCTGCTTAACCAAAAAGGTCTTCAGTAATCCATTTACACATCCCAACAAGGCCAAGTGAGGTGACCCTTGTAGTCCTGAGGCATTTGGAATTGGAAGTAAGGGAACCTTGCCAAATAATTCTGGCATTTTACTTTCGTACAACCTATATGTTACAGATCTTCAGGTAAGGTTTAGGACAGCTCCCTGATTCAAAGTTTGCCTTAACTTTATTGCTCTAAATAAAAGATGAAGCAATTCTCATGTCATTTCCTTGTCACAGAATGCTTCAAAGAAGCTCTATAGATAGTGAAAAGGATGGAGGGCCCCAGTTTGCAGAAGTGTTTGTCATTGTCTGGTTTGGTGCAGTTACTATCACCCTCAACTCAAAACTTCTTGGAGGAAACATGTGAGTATTATTAAAATGTACTTTTTCCCTTGCCAGGTAGCATATCAGATTTTTAAGGAAGTCTGGCTAGTTAGGTATTTTTTTAAAAGAAAAATGAAAATAAATGAGGGCTAAAGAGAAAGTTCTCTTAAACCCACTGAACAGAGATAACCTAGTTTAACTTACCTTAAATTATCTAGGGTCCTATGATAAGCCTCAGATGCTCTCTCCAGCTCCTGAAATTATATGGAGACTTTTTTTGTGTTAGAAGATTATGTCCATTTTGCGGAAGAGATGGTCTGTAGCTTTCAACAAATTCTCAAATAGGTCTTTAAACTAGAAAAGATTAAGAACAACTGTCTTAGAGGTTCAGTGGGAGAAGGAAGTCTCTAGGAATTAGAGTAGATCATCTGGTACCCTAGATGGTTGACTCTCAAGGAGTTTGAGAGGAAAGGAGGAAGAGTACGGGGAGAGAAAAATTAAAGCATATGCTTAATACAGAAGCCTCTCCTCATAAAATCAATGTTAGGGTATAGGTATTATGTATTTGAAGGAAGGTAACAATCCATGATATATAGAAATCTGTGTAATAAACTGTATCATGATACAGATCAACTATATTTATGATCTTTACAGATGTATGTTATTTTTTAGATCTTTTTTTCAGAGCCTCTGTGTGCTGGGTTACTGTATACTTCCCTTGACAGTGGCAATGCTGGTTTGCCGGTTGGTGCTTTTGGCTGAGCCAGGACCTATAAACTTCATGGTCCGGCTCTTTGTGGTGATCGTCATGTTTGCCTGGTCTATAGTAGGTAAGAATGTACTTATCTCTACGGTAGCAAAGCAGACAAAAACATGAGTTAGAGATGAAGACCGGATGAGGTGCAGTGTAACTCGAGTCATATGTGAGTGGTAGGATTCTTGCCGGTATCATCCATAGAACCCTCTTCTCTAAGTAGGCAATGATAGGGATGCTGTCCACCTTATCTGAGTTGGATATCTGGACTTCTGAGATGTGGACAGTCATATCCTTTCTTTTTTATTCTTAAATAATGGATAGGGTCGGGAAAGGAGATTACACTAGACCTAGCTCAGAGCCTAGCATATAGGATGAGGCATAGGTGACTTGAGAAATGACTTGGGCTTTTTCCTGACAAATTAATCATGATGAGAATAGTAGCCAGCATTTACAGATTGCTTATTCTAGGCAAGCACTGTTGTGAGTGCTTTATATGCATTATCTCACTTAACCCTCACAACTCTAATAAATAAAAACTAGTATTATTAGTCCCATTTTTACAGATGAGGAACAGACCCAGTGAGGTTAAGCAACTTGCCCTAGGACACATAACTAGTGAATACGGAATGAAGTTTCAAACCCAAGCAGGTGACACACCTGTTTAGAACTGTATTATACTACCTCCCAGTATAGGTTGTTAGGTATATCATCTACACTACTTTGCTGCTTCAGTAGAAAATTCTGCCAAAGATTAGGAAGAGCCTATAGCGGTGGCAGTGAATGCTATGTGCTCGTTGTTGTTGCATTCCTAAAATTCTCTTAAAATTCTACCTTCAACTAGAACTGTTCACTGGCTTCTTACTTCATGGGACAGACAGACTGCCTAATATTTTTAAGTGCATTAACATATCTTTGCTCTGGAACATGGTTAAAATCCAAGAAGTAACCCAAAAATAAGGTCTGAGAATGCCACAATTGATATTATGAAGACTGTGTGTTAAGCTCGAGTGCTTTACCCATGGGAGAACCCCCTCATTCCCTCGCTTAGAGTCTGATAATTTACCATACTTGTAGTTCTAAATATCCAGTGTCCGGGCTCATGGCAGTTCAGAAAGTAGAATTTTAGAAGAGAGAGAAAGGCATTCCATTTTTTAACTCAGCAAATATTTCTTGAGCACAAACTATGTGTCAGGCATTTTGCTAGGCATGGTCTCTATCCTCAGAGTTCAGAACTTAGTGGAACAGCCAGACAGGGAAACACTTAAGGGCAATAGGCATCCCAGGTGGGAGATGGAAGTTTGTGCAGGGTATGGTAGGGACACACAGGAGGTAAGTGGGCAGTTCCGCCTGGGATGGCGGGATACAGGATGGGTGTTCAGGAAAGACTGCCCATGAAGGGTGATCACTGATGAGTAAAAGGATGAGTCTCATTTCCTGGGTGGACAAGAAGAATGGCATCTAAAAGAGCCAATACGTCTTTCTCAGTGTATTCGGCACAGGTCAGTAACTTCTCAGAAAAGGGTAGGAAGCTCCTTTTAGAAAGATTCTCATGTGAAATGGTCGAAAACTTTCAAAGTTTAGTATTGGAAACAAGTAGCTCTCAACTGTCTGGACAACTATGCTGCAGAATGCCTTTTTCTCTGAAGATCACAAATATAACTGAGCTTTTTGTGTAATTCTGTGTTCCAGACTATGCCAAGCACATTAAAGTATAGTAAATGTTAGCGGTTGTGACAATCTTACTATATTAAAGGTTCCATTTTGTTTTGTTTGTTTTGTTTAGCCTCTACAGCTTTTCTTGCCGATAGCCAGCCTCCAAACCGCAAAGCCCTGGCCATTTATCCCGTTTTCTTGTTCTATTTTGTCATCAGTTGGATGATTCTCACATTCACTCCTCAGTAAATCAGGAAATGGAAACTAAAAACCAGTGAATTGAAAGCTCATCTGAAAGATGCAATTCACCATGGAGCTTTGCCTCTGGCCCTCTTTTGTCTAATTTTGGAGGTATTTGGTATGTGAGGAGATTTAAAAGGGAGCCATAAAGCACCGTCACTGCTTATGTAAAGGAACCGATGTTTGAAAGGCTGTCCTTTGCCTCCTGATGTTATTTCTTCAAAATGCGTAGTATATGCAGTATACTGCCTCAAGGCATGATAGGATCACTGTGGTCCTTTCGAGTGACAGCCAATGATTTGGGAAGCACATGGATACATCCTGCAAGTTGAGTGGACTTAGCAACTGTATTTTCAGTTTTGAGAATACCAGTTCAGGTGCAGCTCTTAAACACATTGCCTTATGACTATTAGAATATGCCTCTCTTTTCAGAAATAGGAATGGGTAGTCTCTCCATGTTGTTTCCTTTCTTTCTTAGGCTTAAAAAGGCAATGACAGACGTTGGGAAGGGGCTTCATAATTGGGGAGGAGAAAACATGCATTAACCAGTATTCAGATTTTGACCGGAGAAAATTCTGCACTCATAGCTTTTTAAAAAAGCAAAGGACATCTAAAGAATCAGCTTCTTTAGTTGTTCTGTATAGTCCCTTTTCCGCCATGCTTATTAACAGCTGCACTGATACTCTAGTTTTTAATCTTACTCCCTAGCTCTGAATATGTAAGCTGTTAGCAGTCAATATGTAATTTTCCTTTCATTAAAGTTCTCAGTGGACCAGTGCTTGAACTTACCTGAGTGGAAGACCTCAGAAATTTAGATTGGTTGGTCCTTAATGCATATTATCATTTGGGCACTTGTTTCTTCTTCAGGGTAGAATGAGGCAGTTTGGATACAGCATAGCTCTAAGGAATTCTTCATTATTCTGTGTAATCTGGCCTCTAACTAGAAAGTAAAGCTAAATCTGAAGCCTGCATTTAACCATGTGCACATGGAGGGATTCAGTGTTCTGCTGGCTGGTTCACAGAACAGCTAGATGCTTAGAGCATGACGTTGGGTGACGTGCGTTTACAGCTGCCACCTCTCCATAGTGGGCTTAGCAGTTTTTTCATTAGATGTGCTTTTTGGGTTGGGGAATAGCAATTTGTTTTCTTGGTTTTAGACTTTATTTGTAAAGCTACTTAGCTTTTCTTTAGACAAGTACTTTTTTTGCACATGTGCACCTCTACTTGTATCCTCAGCTATTTATACACACAAGTGTGAAGGCTTTTCAGCGAGCAGAGTGTCTGGAAAGGCTGATTCTAAGCTAAACAGGGCTCCTTTAAGGTAATACGAGCTACTGCCTTCTATAAATTGCACATTGAAGAACTCTTAATAGACAAAAGATTAGGAGTCAGGCAGAAAACATTCATTGTATATACAGTTACTTACAAAGATAGGAATTTATTCCACGGTCTTTCTTTATCATGGACTCTAAATATTTATTCATTTTCTATCTAAAGACTATCTACACATAGATATGTAATTTTAAAAACATATTTTCTCCATTCCCAGATTAACTAAGAACACTACTAGGGCAAATGAGTTCTTGGAGTGATACTAAATTAGTGAGCATTACAAAGTTGGTCCCTTCTGTCCCAGCCTTGTCCAGAGGTTTTGGTTATATATTTATATTCATTTCAGTTTCCCTTCTAATTAAAATAAACCTGGTGAGCACAAAGCCGATTTTTCAATCTTGAATTGGTAAAGACAATATTTTGAAACTGGTTTTGATTTGAAATTGGTCCTTAAGTTATCATCCATTTGTATTGTCTGAAATTTCCTAACCTTTACTAAAAACATCTCTCTTCCGAAGTTATTTCATAATCTGTCCCAATGGTTATAATGTAAAAATTAAAGAAATGATCATGTTTCTCAAAAGGGAATTGCCTACTGAATTGTACTCAGGCTAAATATTTTGGTCAGAAATTTTTAAGGCTACAACAGGGGTGGGGGTTGTGTGGGTAGAGGGAGGGGAGAGGGGGTTATCACATTGGGTATTAAGGCAGCTTGTTCTGTGTGTTAATCTGTTGCTCTCGGGTGACTTAAGGAGTGGTTTCATTTGATTTAAATGAAGATGTAAAATGGAGATTATCTTTCTGAAAATGAATGGTCAGTTTTATGGTATAAATGATTATTTTCTTAATATATGCAAAAAAAAAAGTGCATTGCTCTCTGTGGCAAGAAGACCTGATTATCTGGAAGTTGTAACCCTCAACACAGCTTTCCCTGGTTTGCTGCAAAGACACATGGCTAATTTTAGAAAGAAAGACTAGAGGAGAAGGGGATTTTAACAAAGGAAACCCTGTTCCAGGAATTGGGAAGTTTCATGCTTTAGATGAAACTCAAGTGTGTGAGCATCATTACCAAATGTGGTATATCACTGTCATGGCTTGTCATTTGCTGCTCCTCCTTCTGAGATTGAGCCTCCGTTGTCACATTCTTTAGCAATAGGAAAGGTGAAGACTGGATGTAATTGCTGTTCAGATTATAAAAACTGATGCAAACATATTTGAATGTGCAGTGTAGTCTTAAATGTCAACCATTAACTGTCAAGTCTTTTGCCTCTTAGGAGTCTTATTACATGAGCTGAATAGGATCTTTTTATTGTGATGGGTTTTTTCTGTTGTTGGGCAAGGTGGGCTTGTCACAGGGCATAGGACCAGTCTGCATTTTGCTCTTTACTATATTTGTCTTTTTATGAAGTATCCGCCGGATGTGATTAGAAGGCTAGCAAGCCTGTATTTGAAGATTTAATTGTATACTTCTTATAATCTAACTACTTACTGTACCTGGACTTCCTGTTTTTTCCTGAAGATGAAAATGAAAATCTTCGGTCATTTCAAATCCTAGGGTGACATCAAGTCATTGAAATTTATTTAAATGCTATAATGATATGATCAGACATCCATTGCATGAGCTGTTTTATTCCAGAGTAAAACACTGAAATTGTTATTCTTAGTTAGACTGTTAATTTCTGAGACAATTTGGATAGAAATAAATGTGTGAATGTTAATTCGTGTATGTAAATTAGAAATACTTTTCTAGATTCTGTGGGCTTTTATTGAAAATAAAGGATTTCTAGGGATTTACTCAGGCCATAGGATGGCCAAGTAAAAATAATGACAATAATATTACTACTAATAATGGCTTAACATTTATTGGGCACTTACATTGTGCCAGGCAATATTCTATTTTTTTAAGAATTTTTATAACTGCTTTATTGAGATATACTTTTACCATAAAATTCACCCTTTTAAAGTGATGTACAATTAAGTAATTTTTCAGTATATTCACATAATTGTGTAATTATCACCACTAGTTCATTTTAAAACATTTTCATCACATCACAATAAAATCCCATATCCAGTAGCATCACTTCCTTTTCCCCTTCTCCCCAGCCTCTGGCAACCACCAATCTGCTTTCTGTCTCTGTTGATTTGGCCAGGCACTATTCTTAAGTGCTTTTTATGTATCTCCTCTACTCCTTAACATAAAGTGCTATAATTCTCATTTTACAAGTAGAAAATTGAGTCACAGAAGGGTTCAGTAAATTGCCCAAGGTCACACAGTAAATTGATTTAAAATAGGAAAACACTGTAGATGGGAGCATAGTAAGACAGTTTTGAATTGCATTGTTATATACATGAAATGAATGTACCCCTTTCCCAGGGTATGCTCCCTGTCATTAGCCATTACACCCTACAACTGACTGGAGATAGATAACTCTCATGCTTTTTTTTTTTTTCCCTGAGTAATAGAACACTATATTAGCATCTGCGGAAAACACAAGAGCAGTTGTACATTGGAAAGAGTTAGGTTTGCTGCCCTCTCCCACCTTGAGCCCCTTTTTTCTCCTTTCCCCCCACCCAACACACACACACAGACTCTCTCTTTCTCTCTCCTCTCCTTTTTCCCAAAGTCTTAAGAGTCAAGCGACTTCTGCCTCTTTCATTTTTATTCTCCTAGAGGGATGGTTAATGCATCAAAATTTAACCTGTTTATTCAGGTGTTTATAGTCAGGGGATGCATCTAGTCACTTATCATACCAGTTATATTTCTAAGACCTCAGAGAGCAGTAGTGTGAGAATAAAATCCTTTTTTTACTTGGGTTAAACTAGGTGGGGGAAATAACAGAGTAAAGGCTTTGCCTTAATGAAGTCAGTGGTTCCGCCTGGTAGGAAGTGGCCACATGCTGCTCTTGTCCACTCTGTTGTGTTTATTTCAGAGCCTTTGTACTCTATGCTATCACTGCTGGTAATTTCTTGGTTCTCTTCAATACTCCATTTTAATCCTGATCTTTCCTGTAAATAATGAACCTGTGGAAAGAATAAATCTGTAAAATGATTTGTGAATGTTAAATGTGCAAATAAAAACACTGGAAAAGGAGATTGTGTACGTGCCTATTCTTGAGCTGAAAGACGCAGACATATTTCCTGCATACTGTTTTCAGATGTAATATATTGTGATCAGACAATACTGAATGCTGTGTAGGATTGCACAGGCAGCAAGTAAAAAGGGAAATCACATTTACTGAGCAAGTAATATATACCAGGTGTTATGTTAGCTACTTTATAACAGTATCTCCTCTAATCACAGCAGCCTTTTAAAGTTTTGGTATTATCCTTATTTCAAAGTTTTGGAACCTGGAAATTGGGGGAGGTTAAATAAATTGCCCAGAGTCACAGTGAGTGGTGCAACCAGGGTTCAAACTCAGGTTTTATGACTCCATAGTCTTCTATATTAGTTCCTTGCCAAACTAAAATCATATCTACCTACTTAACCTAAGCCACATCAATCAGGTAGCTTAATAATATGGTGGGAAACTGGGTTTTCACCCATCTGCTGGGGACTGTACTAATTTCTGCCTTCAGTTTACGATCTACTTGGAGAAACCAAGTTCCGCACCATCTGTACACACTAATAGTTGAAATGCATTGTGGTTCTTATTTTTGGTACCACATAAGCCCTCAGGATGGTCAATGAGTACAGGAAAAAGTCTTTGAAATATTGGGAGAATTTGTATCATCCAAGAGGAGAGGGGGGACATTCCAGATGGTAGAGAATATTTAAGAACAAAGGTGAGAGGGAGCAGGCAAGTCTAAAGCCATCTATCTGCACATGTGCAAGTGTCCCGTTGTTGTCCTGTACATAGTCAAAATTTTGTGAAATTTTCTAGCTGCCTTTATATATTTTATTTCACTTTGCAAGGTAGGTAAAACGTCTAAGCTTATAGCTAAGGAAGTAGGCTCAGATAAGTGAAGTAATATGCCTTGGGTGATGAAGCCAGTCTCAGGAACACAATTGGAAAGTTGTTCTTCATGTTAATATTGATCCTTTTCTAATGATAGCTTGCATACTGAAATGAATTCAACTAACTTTGGGAAATAAAGTTGGTGGATAAGATGAGACCAAGTTACTGAGGGTAGATATTGAAAAGTAGGAAATTGTGAGTGGGTGTGGTAGGAATAGTGAGTACTGTGGTAGGAAATAGGATGTTTTCAAAAGTTCTGGAGCAGGGGAATATCTTGAAGAAAGTTACTTATAAAGGAATAAATGAGGACATATTGAAAAATCGGAATCCAAGTAGGGTAGAGAGAAGAAAGGAGTGCCAATATATTTCTAACCACGGGCCTGGAAGAATGGTGTGTTTCTGAGAATAGTTGGGGAAGTGCTGAGTTTGGCTATCAAAGTGGCCATATCCTAAGACAACTGGAAATATGAGTCTGAAGTGTAGTAAAAATCATAGCCAGAAATGTAAATTTGAGCTTGCAGATGCGATGCATGTTGAGAGAATGTATTGTTTCAGTCTTGTTGACAGGTATAGTTGCTAAAGGGCAGGACTGGATAAGAATCAAAGATGAGAAGGAAGGAATGAAACTTACTTATGTGCTGTGGATTTCTACATGCTACCTTTATCTTACATTAACCTTTTGAGGTAGTTTCCTTCATTTTTAGAGGAGGAAGCAGTTTGGCTTTGGTCAGTGGCAAAGGCAGAATGTGAACACAGCTCTGTCTTAACTCAAAAGCCTATGCACTTTCTGCTATGCTCTGCTACCCTTATAGAAAGTTTTGTACGCGGACAGCCTAAGAACGAGTGCCTTGCACAAAGTAGGTGTTCAGGAAATGTGTTGAATTAGTTAGAAGAAAAGTAGGCAGTAAATAGGTACTACATGCTGAGTGTGGAGGCATGATGAGAAGCAAGAATTGAGAAAATATATTTGGCTAGAAGGCTATGGTAAATTGATTGCATTAGTGTCCCAGTATTTTACTCCTCTCTGAATCCCTGCCCTTTGCCATGTGACTTTGGAGTTCCTCTCAGTAAAAGGCAGAACGTATTCTCTACCCCTTCTTTCTAGGTGGTCTTGGTAGCCTGCTTTGCCTAATAAAATCTGGCAAAAGTAATGGTATGCCAGTTCTGACCCTGAATACCTGAGACTTTGTGTGTTTTTTATTTGTCTCTGATTTCTCGGCCATATCTGTGAGAACATGCCTGAGTTTGCCTGCTGGACATATGGAACATAGCCCAGTCATTCCAGCCGTAGCTATTCTAGATTAGCCCAACACCAACTGACAGATAAATGAGTGAGTCCTCTAAGACTAGAGGAACTTCCCAGCTGTACCCAACCTAAGTTGCCAATCTGCAGACTCAAGGACTTGATAAATGCTTATTGTTTTAATCTACTGAATTTTGAGTGGTTTGGTATGCAGCATTATAGTGGCAATAGAGAACTGGATACAGAAGCCATTCTTTAAAAGAATTTTTTGATGTTTCCAAAGTTATTAGGAGATGGAGGCACTGAGTATTGGTTTCTTATTTGTAGAGTCATATCAGGCACAGAACATTAGAGATGAAAGGAATTTTAGAGATAATTAATTCCATTTGCTCATTTTATAAAATGAAAAGCTGAGGGCCAGAGAGAGAGAAGGTTACTTACTCAACACTATTGAAAGGAACCAGAATAAAACAGTTTTCATTTCCAGTCCACTGCTCTTTATATAACATAACACAGTAGAGTAGCTGAAAGGGCCATAACCTAATGCAAAAAAAAAAAAAAAAAAAGTCACCAACACTTTGTCAGTGGATATGTGCATATGTAACAGTGTAAAAGGAAGAAGCTCATGAGAAATAGTGATAGGCTCCAAGTAAAAGGGTTTATTAAGGGAGTAACTACCCAAAGGAGATGAAAAGGATTCTGAATAGAATTGGTAGATTTAGCCTTGGAGAAAGTAGAGAAATCTCTTGTCAGGTGAAAGGGAAGAATGAGTGATTAGATGCATGGGTGATTAAATGTTCACACATTCAACAAACTGGTTGACCATTACATTATGCTAGATCTTGAGGATTCAGAAATGCCTCAGGGTAGTGATATCACCAAGATGGTGGCATAGATTACTCCTAACTTTGCTCCCCCCTCACAAGAAGAAAACTAACAACTATTCAAGAACAAGACACCACTGGAAGAACCCTAGAACATAGGGGTGAAGCTGAAGCATCCCCCTGTACCACAGAGACCAAGACAGATGGAATTAGAAGGGCAAAAGAAGTACCTGCATGTTGACGACATTGCTCCTCCCTCAGGCCAGCACAACACCATGGGGAGAAGTCTCCCCTAAGCTTCCGGTTCCTCCAGTGGGACAAGATAGCCCAAGGGGGACAACCAGCCCCTCCATCATTGTGGGTTGCTCTGCAGGAGCCCCTGCTCTGATCTCACACCATTGGGATTGTAGGGAAATTTATGGGGCTCAACCACTTGGAATCTGATGGAGAAGGGAGAAGCTTGCAACAACCAGCACATGGATCTTGGCAGACCAAATTCATATCTACAATACCTGTGTAGTAATCCCACCTAGCAGTTTTGCTCACCTACAGAACCAAGTTGGAGGCACACCCTGCCTAGGGAACTTGGTGGGGTGCAGGTGTGCCTGATTCAGATCCTCAAATGAGATATGCTGGCCCTAGAACCCATGTTGCCTATGCAGAGGCAAGGAGCTGAATCCCAGCTCCACCCACCGTGGAGGGTCTTCCAGCCCCATCTGACCATAAGGGCTGGCAACAATTCCTGGAAGCTGTGCTGGCCCAGTGGAGCTTGAACTGAAATGCAGGAAAGCAGGACTGACCACCCCCTGAGCAAAGCCAGTATTGGGCATGGAGCATTCCTGTGTTATGCACAGGCAGGGGGATTAATTCATAGCCAAAGCTGAGGATAGCTCCTAGCCCCTTCCAATCCAAGAGACTGAGAAGTTGAGAGTAGCCTAGAGTGCCCCTACCCCCAGCCAGGTCAGGGAGCTGAGACCTAGGCCCACTTGCTGTGAAGAGTGTCTTCTGGTCTCATCAGACCAGAAAAGCTGGAGACAACTCCTGGAAGCTGTGTGGCTCAGCAGCACTTGAGCCAAGAGGTAGGCAAAGCCAATAATTTTCAGAGGAAAGACAGTGGCCTTGTTCAGTCAGGGAATTGGGGTGTAGGTTGACGTGACTTAAGACAACAAAGAGCTTTTGCCTTTAGAGGTGCTTCTCCTGCTGTGCCAGGGCAGGGACTCTAATTCATAGCCCTACTTACCGCCGAATACAGCCCTCAGCCCATCCTACCAGGGAACCTAACCAGAGCACACAGGAAGTTGCATAGCCCATTCAACAACGCTATATATAATAGCACTTGAAAAGAGAGCACAGCTCATGGCTTACATAGTCTGCCAAGCAAGGCTAGTGTCCTCCCAAGTACTCCTTGCAGTGGAGTAAGAGGGCACTAGGCTCATCTCGTCCCACAAACACAGATAACTATCAAATCATCCTAAATACCCCACAAATTTACCTGAAGACTGACAAAATAAACTCCACAACTAAAGGGAGAAAAGAGACCACATCAAGGAACTTAAGACCTGTGGACATGGTTTAGGGAAGAAATGGATCATGGGTGCTGCAGAGGGGAGGGAGTCATGGTCACAGAGAAGGACGAGAGACGGGGGCACACAGGGGAACACAAAAGGAGAACGTTTCCCCAAAGGTTTTGGCTGGGGAAACAGAGGGGCTGAATTTTGTGAGTTCTTGGGAGTTTTAAAGGTCAGCAGACTTGGCTGGGATAGTGCCTGGTGGGCACTGCCCTGCTCCTGGAGAGAAGGCAAACAACCCAGGGGCAGATAGCATGGAAACAGTGATCTAAGGAATGCCTGGGGCACACAGTGGGGAGATTATTTGCTCTGCTTGGAGCCTGTCCCTGAGAGGCAGCTTTCACCCAGACACCTCTTGGAAAACAAAGGAGCTGGCTGGCACCATCTCTCTCCTCCACCCCTCAGCATAAACACAGAGCCACCTGCTGGAAGCAGCACACTGCATACACTGGCTGCCTAACTTGCATACACCAAGCCCCAAACCCCTGCTGTCTGGTGGAACTGCCCTTCTCAGACATGCTAGCCTCAGTCCCAGCATGGCAAGCCCCTCCCCCAGAAGACCAGCACAAACCCCTGCCCACACCACATCTCCTGATCAGAGAGTTCTGCAGGGCCCCGTTCTGCTGGAAGAAGTATGGGATCCCCTTTCACAAGCGGACCAGAGCACACATAGTTAAAACTTGCAACATTCAGTCCAAGGACCAAATACTGCCCACTGCAGGCAAGGAGATCCTCTACAGGCAACTGGCCTGAAGGATGGAGCAGCCATAGCACAACAGCAGAGTGCGTGGAACAGACACTGTGTGAAGCGCCAGCCCTGGGCGCTATATGACCTCTTCTTCGTAAAGCTATTACTTTCAGAAGCAGGAAACATAATTAGTGTTCCTAACACAGAGAAGAAGGCGGAGAGTTAGACAAAATACCAAGATGGAGGAATTTATCCCAAATGAAAGAACAAGATAAGGACTTGCCTAGAGATCTAAGCAAAACAGATATAAGCAACATGCCTGATGGATAATTTAAATCGACAATCATAAGGATACTCACTGGGCTTGAGAAAAGAATAGAGGACATCAGGGAAACCCTTAATAGAGATAAAAGGGTTAAAAAAGAATCAGAGATGAAGAGTGCAATAAATAAGATTGGAAACAGCCTCGATGCAATGAACAGTAGGCTGGAAAAAGCAAGGGAATGAATTAGTGATGTAAAAGACAAAATATATGGGGCACCTGGGTGGCACAGTCAGTGGCACGTCCAACTCTTGGTTTTGGCACAGGTCGTGATCTCGGGGTCATGAGATCAGGCCCCATGTTGGGCTCTGTGCTCAGCATAGAATCTGTTTAAGTTTCTCTCTCCCTCTCCATCTGCTCCTTCCCCCTGCACTCTCTCTCTCTCCCAAATAAATAATCTTAAAAAAAAGACAAAATAATGAAAAACAATTAGCCAGGGGTGCCTGGGCTGCTCAGCCAGTTAAGCATCTGACTTTTGATTTTGGCTCAGGTCATGATCTCAGTCAGGGTCATGAGATCAAGCCCCACATCAGGCTCCACACTGGACATGGAGCCTGCTTAAGATTCTCTCTTCCTGTCCCTCGGCACCTCCCTCCAACTTGTGCGCACTCTCTCTAAAAAAAAAGAAGAAGAAGAAGAAAAAGAAAGAAAAATAATGAAGCTGAACAAAAGAGAAGAAGAAGAATTATGAACACAGGAATAGACCTGAGGAACTCAGTGATTTCATCAAATGTAATAACATTTGTATGATAGGAGTCCCAGAAGAAGAAGAGAGGAAAAAGGGGACGGAAAATTTATTTGAGGAAATAATAGCTAAAAACTTCCTAATCTGGGGAAGGAAACAGACATCCAGATTCAAGAGGCACAGAGAACTCCCATCAAAATCAAACAAAGCAGGCCAACACCAAGACATATTATAATTAAATTTGTGAAATATATTCATAAAGAAAAAAATCTTAAAAGCAGCAAGACAAAAGAAGTCCTTGACTTACAAAGGAAGACCCATAAAGCTATCTGCAGCTCTCTCAATAGAAACTTGGCAAACCAGAAGGGAGTGGCATAATATATTCAAAGTGCTGAATGCAAAAATCTGCAGCCAAGAACACTCTATCCAGCAGGGCTATCATTCAGAATAGTAGGAGAGATAAAGAGTTTCCCAGACAAAGAAAAACTAAAGGAATTTGTGACCACTAAGCCAGCCATGGAAAAAATATTAAAAGGGACTCTTTGATTGGAAAGGAAAGACAAAGAATGACAAAGACAAGAAAGGATCAGAGAGAATCTCCAGAAATAATGACAAAACAAGTAATAAAGTGGCACTAAAAATATATCTGTCAATAATTACTCTGAATGTAGGGGCACCTCGGTGGGGCAGTTGGTTAAGCATCTGACTCTTGGTTTCAGCTCAGGTCGTGGTCTTGGGGTCATGAGATTGAGCTCTGCATCAGGCTCCCCACTCTGCACCGAGTCTACTTTAAGACTCTCTATCCCTCTCCCTCTGCCCCAACCCTCTGTGCTTGCTCTCTCTCTCTCAAAATGGATGGATAAGTCTTAAAAAAAAAATTACTCTGAATGTAAAGGGACTAAAAAATCAGAATACATAGGGTGTCAGAATGGGAAAAAAACCCAAAAAAACCCAGGCCTCTCTATATTCTGCTTATAAGAGACTTATTTTATTTTATTTTTTAAAAATATTTATTTTAGGGAGAGAGCACGAGCAGGGGGAGGGGCAGAGGGAGAGGGAGAGAATCTCAAGCAGGCTCCCCACTGAGTGTGGAGCCCAACGTGGGGCTTTATCCCACCACCCTGACATCATGACCTGAGCCAAAACCAAGAGTCAGATACTCGACCAACTTAGCCACCCAAGCACCCCAAGAGACTCATTTTGGATCTACATACACCTGCATGTTGAAAGTGAGGGGATGGGGAATCATTTATGAGGCAAATGGATGTCAAAAGAAAGCTGGGCTAGCAATACTATATCAGAAAAATGAGACTTTACAACAAAGACTGTAATAAGAGATAAAGAAGGGCACTATATCATAATAAAGGCTACAATCCAACAAGAAGATACAACAATTGTAAATATCTATACACCCAAGATGGGAACACACAAATATATAAAATAATAACAAACATAAAAAGTCATTGATAATAAAACAATAATAATAGGACTTTAACACCCCACTTACATCAATGGAATAGATCATCTAAGCAAAAAATCAACAAGGAAAGAATGGCTTTGAATGACCCACTGGACCAGATGGACTTAACAGATATATTCAGAACATTCCATCCTAAAACAGCAGAATGCACATTCTTTTCAAGTGCACATGATCATTCTCCAGAATAGATCACATATTAAGTTACATATCAGCCCACAACACATAGAAAAGATTGAAATCATACCATGCATCCTTTCTCACCACAACACTAAGAAACTAGAAGTCAACCACAAGAAAAAAATTGGAAAGACCACAAATACATGGAGGTTAAGCAACATGCTACTAAACAATAAATGGGTCAAACAGGAAATCAAAATAACAGACTTTTAACTATAGAGAACAAACAGAGGGTTGCTGGAGGGGAGATGGGCAGAAGGATGGGTTAAATGGGTGATGGGTATTGAGAAGGGCACGTGTTGTGATGAGCACTGGGTGTTGTATGTAAGTAATGAATCACTAAATTCTACTCCTGAAACTAATATTATGTTATATGTTAACTAACTGGAATTCAAGTAAAAACTTGAAATAAAAAAAAATAAGAAAACACATGGAAACAAACGAAAATGAAAACACAATGGTCCAAAACTTAGGGATGCAGAAAACGCAGTCCTAAGAGGGAAGTATACAGCACTACAGGCCTACCTTAAGAAGCAAGAAAATCTCAAATAAACTAATCTTACACCTACAGGAGCTGGAAAAAGAACAACAAACAAGGGCTAAAGCCAGCAAAAGGAAGAACATAATAAAGATTAGAGCAAAAATTAATGATACAGAAACTTAAAAACCAATAGAACCGATCAGTGAAACCAGGAGCTGATTCTTTGAAAAAATTAATAAAATTGCATCTAGTCAGACTTATCAAAAAGAAAAGAGAAAGATCACAAATAAAATCACAAATGAGAGAGGAGAAATCACAACCAACACCACAGAAATACAATTTTAAGATAATATTATGAAAGACTATATGGCAAAAAACTAGACAACCTGGAAGAAATGGATAAATTCCTAGAAACATATGAACTACCAAAACTGAAACAGGAAGAAATAGAAAACTTGAACAGACTGATAACCAGCAAAGAAATTGAAACAGTGATCAAAAACTCCCACCAAAGAAAGGTCCAGGACCAGATTGGCTTCACAGGCCAATTTTATGTTTGGTAGAAGAGTTAATACTTATTCTCAAAGTACTCCAAAAATTAGAAAAGGAAGGAATACCTCCAAATTCATTTTATGAGTCCAGCATTACCCTGATACCAAAACCAGATAAAGACTCCACTAAAAAAGAGAACTACAGGCCAATATCCCCGATGAACATGGATGCAAAAATTCTCAATAAAATACTAGCAGACCAAATTCAACAATACATTAAAAAAGGCATTCACCTCGATCAAGTGGGATTTATTCCTGGGGTGCAAGAGTGGCTCAATATTGGCAAAACAATCCTTGTGACACATCATATCAATAAGGAAAGGATAAGAACCTTATGATTATTTCAGTAGACACACAAAAAGCATTTGACAAAGTACAACATCCATTCATGATGAAACCCCTCAACAATGTAGGTTTAGAGGGAACATACCTCAACATAATAAAGCCCCATATGTGAAAAACACACAGCTAACATCATCCTTAATGGTGAAAAACTGAAGATTTCCTTTAAGGTCAGGAACAAGACAAGGATGTCCACTTTCATGACTTTTAATCAACACAGTACTGGGACTCCTACCCACAACAATCAAGAAATGAAAGGCATCCTTTGTAATATAACTTGAAATCCAGAATTTTGATGCCTCCCATTTTCTTTTTCTTTTTCAGAATTGCTTTGGCTATTCAGGGTCTTTTGTGGTTCTGTACAAATTTTAGGATTGCTGGTTCTAGCTCTGTGAAAAATGCCGGTAGTATTTTGATGGGGATTGCATTAAATGTGTAGATGGGGGCGCCTGGGTGGCTCAGTTGGTTAAGCGACTGCCTTCGGCTCAGGTCATGATCCTGGAGTCCCGGGATCGAGTCCCGCATCGGGCTCCCTGCTCAGCGGGGAGTCTGCTTCTCCCTCTGACCCTCCTCCCTCTCATGCTCTCTGTATCTCATTCTCTCTGTCTCAAATAAATAAATAAAATCTTTAAAAAAAAAATGTGTAGATGGCTTTGGGTAGTATAGACATTTTAACAGTGTTTGTTCTTTGAATTCATGAGCATGGAATGCTTTTCCATTTATTTGTGTCCTCTTCAATTTCTTTCTTAAATGTTCTATAGTGTTCAGAGTATAGATCTTTTACTTCTTTAGTTAGATTTATTCCTAGGAATCTTACTGTTTTTGGTGCAGTTGCAAATGGGATTGATTCCTTGATTTCTTTTTCTGCTGCTTCGTTATTAGTATATAGAAGTGCATTGATTTTATGTCCTGTGACTGCTGAATTCATGTATGAGTTCTAGCAATTTTTTGGAGTCTTTTGGGTTTTCTGCATAGATTATCATGTCATCTGTACATAGGGAAAGTTTGACTTCTTCTTTGCTGATTTGGATGCCTTTTATTTCTTTTTGTTGTCTGATTGCTGAGGCTAGGACTTCCAGTACCATTTTAAATCAAAATGGTGAGAGTGGTCATCCCTGTCTTGTTCCTGACCATAGAGGAAAAGCTCTCAGTTTTTCCCCATTGAGAATGATATTAGCTGTGGGTCTTTTGTACATGGCCTTTATGATATTGAGGTATGTTCCCTCTCTTCCTACTTTGTTGAGGGTTTTTATCAGAAAAGGATGCTGTATTTTGTCAAAAGCTTTTTCTGCATCTATTGACAGGATCATATAGTTCTTATCCTTTCTTTTATTGATATGGTGTATTATGTTAATTGATTTGTGAATATTGAACCACCCCTGAAGCCCAGGAAAAAATCCCACTTGATCGTGGTGAATAATTTTTTTAATGTACTGTTGAATTCTATTTCCTAGTATTTTATTTTATTATTTATTTTAAAGATTTTATTTATTTATTTGACAGAGAGAGACACAGTGAGAGAGGGAACACAAGCAGGGGGAGTGGGAGAGGGAGAAGCAGGCCTCCTGCAGATCAGGGAGCCGGAAGCGGGGCTTGATCCCAGGACCCTGGGATCATGACCTGAGCTGAAGGCAGATGCTTAACGACTGAGCCACCCAGGCGCCCCTGCTACTATTTTATTGAGAATTTTTGCAGCCATGTTCATCAGGGATATTGGCCTGTAATTTTCCTTTTTAATGGGGTCTTTGCTTTTGAGATCAAGGTAATGTTGGCTTCGTAGAATGAGTTTGGAAGTATTCCTTCCATTTCTATATTTTGGAACAGTTTGAGAAGAGGAGGTATTAACTCTTCTTTAAATGTCTGGCAGAATTCCCCTTGGAAACCATCTGGCTCAGGACTTTTGTTTGTTGGGAGATTTTTTATTACTGATTCATTTTTTTTTGCTGGTGAGGGGTCTGCTCAAATTTTCTATTTCTTCCTGTTTCAGTTTTGGTAGTTTATAAGGTTCTAGGAATTTGTCCATTTCTTCCAGGTTGCCCAGTTTGTTGGCATGTAATTTTTCATAGTATTCTCTTATAATTGTTTGTATTTTTGTGGTGTTGGTTGTGATCTCTCCTCTTGCATTCGTGCTTTTATCTTTTTGGGTCCTTTCTCTTTTCTTTTTGATAAGTTTGGCTTGGTGTTTATCAATTTTATTCTTTTGAAGAACCAGCTCTTAGTTTCACGAATCCCTTCTACTATTTTTTTTTGTTTCTATATCATTTATTTCTGCTCTAATCTTTATTATTTCCCTTCATATGCTGGCTTTAGGTTTTATTTGCTGTTCCTTTCCTAGCTCCTTTAGGTGTAAGGTTAGGTTGTGTATTTGAGACTTTTCTTGCTTCTTGTGGCCTGTACTGCACTGTACTTCCCTCTTAGGACTGCTTTTGCTGCATCCCAAAGGTTTTGGTCTGTTGTGCTTTCGTTTTCATTTGCTTCCATGTATTTCTAAAATTTTTCTTTAATTTCCTGGTTAATCCATTCATTCCTTATTAGGATGTTCTTTAACATCCATGTATTTGAGGTCTTTCCTAATTTTTTCTTGTGGTTGACTTCCAGTTTCATAGTGTTGTGGTCTGAAAATATGCATGGTATGATCTCAGTCTTTTTGTACTTGTTGAGGGCTGATTTGTGATCCAATATGTGATCTATTCTGGAGAATGTTCCATGTGCACTTGAGAAGAATGTATATTCTGCTGCTTTAGGATGAAATGTTCTGAGTATATCTGTTAAGGACATCCAGTCCAGTGTGTCATTCAAAGCCATTGTTTCCTTTTTGATTTTCTGCTTAGATGATCTTTCCGTTGCTGTAGAAGTGATGTTAATTGTCCCCTACTATTATTGTATTATTATCAATGAGTTTCTTTGTTTGTTATTAACTGATTTATATATTTGGGTGCTCCCAAGTTGGGGGTATAAATATTTACAATTGTTAGATCTTCTTGATGGGTAGACCCCTTAATCATGATATAATGCCTATCTTCATCTCTTTTTACAGTCTTTAATTTTAAAATCTAGTTTGTCTGATATAAGTACGGCTACTCCGACTTTCTTTTGACTTCCATTAGCATGATAGATGGTTCTCCATCCCCTCACTTTCAATCTGCAGGTGTCTTTAGGTTTCAAATGAGTGTCTTGTAGGCAGCATGTAGATGGATCTTGTTTTCTTATCCATTCTGATAATCATGATAATCTGATAATCATGTCTTTTGATTGGTGCATTTAGTCCATTTACATTCAGAGTGATTATTGAGAGATACGAATTTAGTGCCTTTGTGTTACCTGTAGAGTTGGTGTTTCTGGTGATGTTTTCTGGTCCTTTCTAGTTTTTGTTGCTTTTGGCCTTTTTTTTCTCCACTCAGTGTCCCCCTTAACATTTCTTGCAGGACTGGTTTAGTGGTCACAAATTCCTTTAGTTTTTGTTTGTCTGGAAAACTCTATTTATCCTTCTATTTTGAATGAAAACTGTAGTCACAGAAACAGACACACAGATCAATGGAACAGAATAGAGAACTCAAAAATGGATCCACAACTATATGGTCAACTAATCTTTGACAAAGCAGGAAAGAATATCCAATGGGAAAAAAAGACAGTCTCTTCAACAAATGGTGTTGGGAAAACTGGACAGCAACATGCAAAAGAATGAAACTGGACCACCTTCTTACACCATATACAAAAATAATTCAGAATGGATGAAGACCTAAATATGAGATAGGAAACCATAAAAATCCTAGAGGAGAACACAGGCAGCAACCTCTTTGACCTCAGCTATAGCAACTTCTTACTAGACATATCAGCATAAGCAAAGGGAAAAAAATGAACTATTTGGACTTCATCAAGGTAAAAAGCTTCTGCACAGCAAAGGAAACAATCAACAAAACTAAAAGGCAACCTACAGAATGGGAGAAGATATTTGCAAATGACATATCTAATAAAGGGTTAGTATCCAAAATTTATAAAGAACTTATCAAACTCAATACACAAAAAACCAAATAATCCAGTTAAGAAATGGGCAGAAGACATGAATAGACATTTTTCCAAAGAAGACATCCAGGTGGCTAACAGACATGTGAACAGTTGCTCAACATCACTCATCATCAGGGAAATACAAATGAAAACCACAATGAGACACCACCTCCCACATGTCAGAATGGTTAAAATTAATACAAGAAACAACATGTGTTGCAAGAATGCAGAGAAAAGGGAACCCTCTTACACTTTTGGTGGAAATGCGAAGTGGTGCAGCCACTCTGGAGAACAGTATGGAGTTTCCTCAAAAATATAAAAATAGAACTAACCTACCATCCAGGAATTGCACTAGTAAGTATCTACCCAAAGGATGTAAATATAGATCTGAAGAGGTACATGCACCCCGATGTTTATAGCAGCATTATCAACAATAACCAAACTATGGAAAGAGCCCAAACGTCCACCGACTGATGAATGGATAAAGATGTGGTGTACAGACACACACACACACACACACACACAGAATGGAATATTAGTTGTAAAAAAGAATGAAATCTTGCCATTTGAAATGACGTGGATGGAGCTAGAGTAGATTATGCTAAGTGAAATAAGTCAGTCAGAGAAAGACAGATACCATATGATCTCACTCATATGTGGAATTTAAGAAAGAAAAGAGATGAACATATGGGAAGGGGGAAAAGAAAAAAAGGAGAGAGGGAAAGAAGACATAAGAAATTCTTAACAATAGAGAACAAACTCGGGGTTGATGGAGGGAAGTGGGTGGGAGATCAGCTAGATGGGTGATGGGTATTAAGGAGGGCACTTGTATTAAAAGAAAAACACAACGCTCGGTATTGTATGTAAGTGATGAATCATTGAATCCTACTCCAGAAACCAATATTGCACTGTATGTTAACTACCTAATATTTAAATTAAAAAAATAATAAAGTAATTTAAAAATAAATAAAAATAAAAATTAAAATTAAAAAAGAGAGAAATAAAAGGCATCCAGATTGGTAAGGAAGAAGTAAAACTTTCACTATTTTCACCTGATGTCATACTATTTAGGGAAAACCTGAAAGACTCCACCAAAAAACTGCTAGAATTGATAAACAAATTCAGTAATATCACAGGATACAAAATCAACATACAGAAATCTGTTGCATTTCTATATACAAATAATGAAGCAGCAGAAGGAGAAATTAAGGAATTAATCCCATTTCTTTTCTTTTTTTTTTTAATTTTTTTTTTAAGATTTTTATTTATTTATTCATGAGAGACAGAGAGAGAGAGAGAGAAGCAGAGGGAGAAGCAGGCTCCCAAGGAGCAGGGAGCCTGATGCGGGACTCGATCCCAGGACTCTGGGATCATGACCTGAGCCGAAGGCAGACGCTTAACCGTCTGAGCCACCCAGGCGCCCCTGGAATTAATCCCATTTCTAATTGCACCTAAACAATAAGATACCTAGGAATAAACCTAACAAAAGAGGTGAAAGACCTGTACTCTGAAAACTATAAAATGCTGATGAAAGAAATTGAAGATGACACAAAGAAATGGAGAGACATTCCATGCTCATGGATTGGAAGAACAAATATCGTTAAAAATGTCTGTAATGTATGGTGATTAACCGAACAAAATAAATTTTAAAAAAATGTAGTACTCAAAGCAAGATATATATTTAATGCAATACCTATTAAAATACCACCAGCATTTTTTACAGAACTGGAACAAACAATCTTAAAATTAGTATGGAGCCACAAAAGAGCCCAAATAGCCAAATCTATCTTGAAAAAGAAAAACAAAAGTAGAGGTATCACAATTCCAGACTTTAAGTTATATCACAAAACTGTAGTAATCAAAACAGTATGATACTGGCATAAAAATAGACACATAGATCAGTAAAGAGAATAGAAAACCCAGAAATAAATCCACAATTATATGATTAGTCTACAACAAAGGAGGCAAGAATATACAATGGGAAAAAGACTGTCTACTCAACAAATGGTGCTGGGAAAACTGGAAATCTGCCTGCAGAGAATGAAACTGGACCACTTTCTTTCACCATACATAAAAATGAACTCAAAATGGATTAAAGACCTAAATGTGAGACCTGAAACCATAAAAATCCTAGAAGAGCACAAAGGCAGTAATTTCTCTGAAATTGACCCTAGCAACATTTTTCTAGATTTGTCTCCTGAGGCAGGGTTAATAAAAACAAAAATAAATTATTGGGACTACATTAAAATAAAAACCTTCTGCACAGCAAAGGAAACAGTCAGCAAAACTAAAAGGCAACCTACGGAACAGGAGAAGAAATTTGCAATTGACATATCTGATAAAGGGTTAGTATCCAAAATATATAAAGAACTTCTGCAACACAACACTCCAAAAAACAAACAATCCAATTAAAAATGGGCAGAAGACATGAATAGACATTTCTCCAAAGAAGGTATGCAGATGGCCAACAGACACATGAAAAGATGCTCAACATCACTCATCATCAGGGAAATACAAATCAAAACCACAATGAGATATCAATTCACACCTGTCAGAATGGATAGAATAAAAAAAAAAAACACACAAGAAACAGCAGGTGTTGGTGAGGATGTGGAGAAAGGGGAACCCTCTTACAATGTTGGTGGGAATGCAAAGTGGTGCAGCCACTTTGGGGAACAGTATGGAGTTTCCTCAAAAATTTAAAAATAGAACTACTCTATGATCCAGTAATTGCACTACTGGGTATTTACCCAAAAAATACAAAAACACTAATTCAAAAGGATACATGCACCCCTATGTTTATAGCAGCATTATTTACAGTAGCCACATTATGGAAGCAGCCCAAGTGTCCATTGATAGATGAATGGATAAAGATAGGGTATTGTGTATATATACATATATATATATATATATATAATAAAATATATAATGGAATATTATGCAGCCATGCAGAACTGCAATCTTGCCATTTGCTACAAAATGGATGGAGCTAGAGAGCATAAGTCTAAGCAAAATAAGTCAGAGAAAGACAAATACCATGATTTCCACTCATGTGGAATTTATGAAACAAAACAAACTTGCATTAGAAAAAAAAAAGAGAGAGACAAACCAAGAAACAGACTTTTAACTGTAAAGAACAAACTGATGTTTACCAGAGGTGAGGTGGGTGGGGGGATGGGTGAAATAGGTGATTTGGATTAAAGAGTACACTTAGTGGGGCACATGGGTGGCTCAGTCGGATAAGTGACCCACTCTTGATTTTGGCTTAGGTCATGATCTCAGAGTCCTGGGTCGGGCTCCATGCTCAGCATGGAGTCTGCTTCAGGATTCTCTGTCTCCCTCTGCCCCTCCCCCCACTCATGCGTGTGCTCTCTCTCTCAAATAAATCAATCTTTAAAAAAAAATAGAGTACACTTATCATGATGAGCACTGAAGAATGCATAGAATTGTTAAATCTATATTATACACCTGAAACTAATATAACACTGTATGTTAACTATACTGGAATTAAAATTAAAAAACTCAATAAGAAATAAAAAATAAAAACAACTCACAGATACACAAAACAGATTGGTGGTTGCCAGAGTTGGGGGTTTGCGGGAGGGCCAAATGTGTGAAAGATGTAAAATGGCACAAAAATCCAATTAAAAAATAAATCAGTCTTGGGAATGAAATGTACAGCCTGTTGACTATAGTTAATTAATACAGTATCACATATGTGAAAGTTGCTGAGAGTAAATTCCAATGTTCCCATCACATAAAAAAACATTCTGTAAGCTTGTATGGTGATTTATGTTAGCGAGACTTATTTCGCAATATGTACAAATATCAAATCATTATATTGTAACCTGAGACTAATATAATGTATGTCAATCGATTGTATCTCAATAAAAAGTTGAAAGTTTGGGCATCATGAGAATTCTTTTGGTAAAAAAATTTTAAAATAAAATGTATTCCTAAGCATTTCATTGTTTTTCAAGAGTGATGTAAATGGAATTGTTTCCTTAATTTAATTTTGAGATTGCTCATTGCTATTATATGGAAATATGATTGATTTTGTGTATTGATCTTGGACAACCTTACTGAACTCATTTATTAGTTCAAATAGATTTTTGTGGTTTTATATATAAAAGATCATGTTTTGTGCAACTAGAGATTGTTTACTCTTTCTTTCCAAACTGGATACCTTTTAATTTCTTTTTCTTGCCTAATTTCTCTGATTAATACTGCCATTACAATGTTAAATAGAAATGACAAAAGCAGGGGTGCCTGGTTGGCTCAGTTGGTTAAGCATCTGCCTTCAGCTCAGATCATCCCAGGGTCCTGGGATTGAGTCCCACATCGGGCTCCCTGCTCAGTGGGGAGTCTGTTCCTCCCTCTTCCCTCTGCCCCTCCCCTGGCTTGTGATCTGCTCTCTCTCGCTTACTCTCTCTCTCTCAAATAAATAAAATCTTAAAAAAAAAAAACAGAAGTGACAAAAGCAGATATCTTGTTTTCATCCTGCTTTTAGGTAGAAAATAGTGTTTCCCTTTTAAGCATGATGTTAGCTATAAGATTTTCATAGATATCCTTTATCAGGTTGAGAAAGTTCCCCTCTAATCCTAATTTGTTGAGGTTGCTGGATTTTGTCAAATACTTTATTTTTAAAATGATTATGTGGTGTTTGTTTTTTATTCTATTGCCATGGTGTATTACACTAATTGATTTTCATATGGTGAACCAACCTGGCATTTCTCACATAAATACCACTTACTCATGCTTAAAAATCCTTTTTATATGTTGCTAAGTTTGCTAGTGTGCTGTGTTGAAGATTTCTGTGTCTATATTCATAAGAGATATTGACTGTAATTTATTGTCCTATGATGTCTTTTTTCTGGTTTGGGTGTCAAGGTCATACTGTCCTCATAGTATGAATTGGGAAGCATTCCTACTTCTTTCATTTACTGGAAACATATTTTAATGATTGGTGTTAATTTCTTATTAAATATTTGGTAAAACTAATCAGTGAAATCATTTTAGCCCTGGGATTTTCTTCATAAGAAATTTTTTTAAATTACTAATACAATCACTTTGCTTGTTCTAGGTCTATTCAGATTTTCTATTTCTTCTTCAGTTGTTTTTAGTAGTTTGTGTGTTTTTAGAAATTTGTCTATTTCATCTGTTATCTTTGGCATACAACTGTTCATAGCATTTCCTTATAATCCTTTTTTCCCTTAAAATTGGTAGTAATGTCCCCCTTTTAATTTCTAATTCTAGTGATTTCAGTTTTCTCTCCCCCAACCCCTTTTCTGTCTGGTCAAATGTATGCCAATATTTCTGGTGTTCTCTAAGAACCAACTTTTGGTTTCTTTCCTGTTCTCTATTCTTTTTCTAGTCTCCATTTCATTTATTTCCCATCTAATCTTTATTATTTCTTTCCCTCTGCTTGCTAGAGGTTAGTTTGCTTTTCTTTTACTAGCTTCCTAAGGTGGAAATTTAGATTAATGATTTGAATTTTTAAAAAATATATATAGGCTTGTATATCTATAAATTTCCCTCTAAGCATTGCTTTAGCTTCCTTCCATGCTATGAACTGAATATTTGTGTTTCCCAAAATGCATATATTGAAGCCTAACCCCTGATGTGATGGTACTGGGATGTGGAGCTTTGGGGGAGGCGATTAAGTCATGAGGGTGAAGCCCTCCTGAATGCAACTAGTGTTCTTAGAAAAGAAACCCCAGAGAGGACATCTCACAAGTTTTGTGTTTTATGTTTTTGTTTTCATGCATATCAAAGTTTTTTTTCTCATTTCTGTTATGATTTATTCTTTGGCCCATTGGTTATTTAGAACTGTGTTATTTAATTACACATATTTGTGAATTTCCCAAAGTTCCTTCTGTTATTAATTACTAATTTTATTGAATGCTTCATATTTATTTGAGATAAATATATATTCTCCTTTTGTTGTGTGGAGTTTTCTAGAAGTTATAGTTGGTATATAGTATTGTTCACATCTTCTATTTCCTTGTTGATCTTCTATCTAGCTGTTCTATACGTAAGTAAAAGTGGGGTATCAAAGTCTCCAGTTAATATTGTTTGCTTGTCTGTTTCTTCCATTCTGTCAGTTTATGTTTCATGTATTTTGGGGCTTCATTTTTAAATGTGTATACGTTTAAAATGGTCATATCTTCGTGATGGATTGACTCTTTTATCATTGTTAAATATCCTTTTTTATCATTATTAACAATCTTTGACTTATCTATTTTGTTTGATATTAATATAACCAACCCAGCTCTCTTTTGATTAGTGTTTGCATGGCATATCTTTTGATCATTTTACTTTCAACTTATTTGTGTGGTTTTTTTTTTAAGATTTTATTTATTTGACAGAGAGAGACACAGCGAGAGAGGGAACACAAGCAGGGGGAGTGGGAGAGGGAGAAGCAGGCTTCCCGCTGAGCAGAGAGCCCGATGTGGGGCTCGATGCCAGGACCCTGGGACCATGACCTGAGCCGAAGGCAGACTCTTAATGACTGAGCCACCCAGGCGCCCCTTATTTGTGTTTTTTAATGTAAAGTATGTCTGTTATAAACAGCACAGAGTTGCATCATGTTTCTCTATCCATTCTGCAAATCTCTGCTTTTGATTAAAGTGTTTAAACCATGTGTATTTACTGTATTAATAAGGTACAATTTACATCTGCCATTTTGCTTTGTTCTGTGTGCATTTTATGTCTTTTTTGTTTATCTAGTCCTCCATTACTGCCTTCTTTTATGTTAAATTGGTATTTTCAGTGTATAATTTTTAATTTCCTTTTCTTCTCTTTTACTATGCTTTTGAATTATTTTCTTACTTTTTGTCCTGGGGATTACAATTCACAATTTAAAACAATCTACTTTAGATTAATATCTACTTAATTTCAATAGTATAGGAAAATGTTACACTTTTATAGAATAGAGCTCCAACTCTGTTCTGCCTCTTCGATTGGCTACAAGGCTTCCGATTTCACTGTGATTGTGGGCCATGTAGAGCTGGAAAGGGTATATGGTAATAGGGCAAGTTAAAATGCCACAAAATATGTTGTTGTTAGTGAGATTCAGCCTTCTTGAATAAACACTCCTCTAACTATTGAAAAATTCTAGTTCGTTTCCAAAGATTTGAAAAAAAGTTAATTCTGATCATTTCTGCTAGTATTCTTGTTGATTTCATGGAGGAAATAATTTCTGGTGTCCCTTACTCTGCTATTATGGATGACATTACTCTTAGTGGCCTTGCTTTAAAAATCTTTTATCTTGCTCTCTCCACTGCACTAAGGAAAAAGAGTTCAAAATCTTTAACTTTACCTCAAGGCCCACTAAGATCTGGCTCGTTCTTATCTTTCCAGCTTCATTTCTCACTCCTTTGCACTCTATTCTCAGACAATGCTGAAATTATTTTCTTTTCTTTGAAGTATTACATTCTCTTTTATTTCTGAGCTTTTGCACACTGAATTCCCCCCCCCCCCCCATTTCTGGTGTGCTCTCTTTACCCCATTTTCATCTGGTTAACTCCACATAGATTAATAAGTCCTTTCCCCCTCTGTCCACTCCATTAGCACTTAACATGTGTTGTGATTATTTTGGCAATGTCTGCTTTCCTATTAGACTATCAGCTCTGGGAGGTTGTTCTTATGTTGTTCACAGTTTTAGTCACTTAGTAGATGCCCAGTAAATATTTGTGTGTGCATGGATGCTATCCCCACTATATAGTTGAGGCAACTAAAGCTCAGAAAAGTTAAGTAACTTACCCAATGTCATTCATGTGGTAAATAGCAGAGGTATGTTTTGAACCCATATCTGATTACAGAGCTAATGTTTATTCCTCTCTGCCATTCTGCTTCTACATGACCTCTCTCAGGTGGGTTGACTGCAGGTCCTTATGAAGTCAAATTTGACTCTCTGGGAGTGGGAGAAATTCTGTTCTGGCCTGGGCAAAGCAGTTCTTGGTTTTTCTCAGCACCCAGGTTGGGAAAAGTACTGACTGCGCAAAGCTGACATATGACCAGCACTGAGGTGAGAGCCAGCCTGCTAGCACAAGACACTACATCCTTTCTCTGCATCATCACACTGCTGAACAGAGTCAGAGCCAGAACTGACAGGAGAGCTAAACAGTGTGATGGCCAAGATAATAAAGTCTGTATTCTTAGTGGGAGAGGCAGGTCATGTGTAGGATGCTTTGTAAGGTAACGAAGGAAGACACAAGGAGGGAAATGTTCAATCCCCTTTGACCCCTTGCAGTAGAGCTTCTGCCATCACCTTTCTCCGTATATATCACTGATGCTCCAGTTTAGAATTACAATCCAGAGGCTTTTCTCCAATATTCATCTTAGTGCAGCCTTTTATTGATATAACATTGTTGATAATCCCTTCTTTCTTGGCTCTTGATTCTGCTGTGAGCTACATGACACAGCTTCATATAAGTGAGCTTTTGTTCCACTTCTCTGCTTATGCCTTCTCTGTATTCTTTAGGATCTTCTCTTGCTGACCCTCAGAGTAGTTGTTTAAAAATGCCAATTTTGATGCTGGGTAGATGTGGAAAGTGAGGCTGAAGTCATGGGTGTTGAGAGTCTGTATACTCTAGAAGAGCTAACCCCTCTTTGTAGGGAGTAACTCTGCATTCCTGGTTTCCAGGAGAAGGAATTTCCTAAACATTTCTTTTCTCTTCCCACAACTCTAATTGGTGAGTTTGGAAGGTGAAAGCAAGCAGGTGAGTCTAGGCCCTTCCTCTCTGCTTCTTCTAGGGAGGGTCCTGCCCACAGAGAAAGCATACTCTCAGTGGATCTCCACCATGCAGCCACCTTAGCAGAACAAACCTTGCCTGTATGGGGAGGTCTGGGGTGGATGGTCCAGCACTGCAGACAACTGAGTGGGTGAAACGCTCTAATTCTAGGCTTCAGTGTTAGGAAACCAATTTAGCCTCATATTATAATTTCAGATTTATGGGTATAAAGATGATATTTTGTTATGCATATCCTTTTCTTTTTTATCTCAATTGTCTCCTTTGTCAATTTCTCGAATAGTTCAGATATTAGGCAGAGAACACAGGTACTAAGATTTCAGCCCTATCAATCACCCTATTACCTTCTAACAACTTCTTCACTCCCATTCTTAGCAGTCAGCTAAGCAGTCTAACAACTTATTCATTCCCATTCTAAGCAGTCAGCATTTCCAAAAAATTGGATGATTGTTCTCTAAAGAATTGACAAACTCCAGAAAAAGTAAGTACCTTCATTTTCTGACATTTGGGGTTCCCTAGTAACTGTCCAGCTCACCCCAGTCATCCTAAAATGAAGCTTGTCAATCAACAAGTCCCTCCCACTAGCTCCGAACCAGATTTTTTAAATGCTTCTTTATTTTATTTTTAAATTACTTCATATTTACAGAAAAGTTGCAAAAATGCTAAAAGAATTCCTGTATACTCTTCACTCACATTCCCCAGAGTGTTAACATTTTACCATATTTGCTTTGTCTTCTATCTATCTGCATTTACATTTATCTGCCTAAAATTTTACATATATAATTTTAAACCATTTGAGAGGAAGTGGCAGGCATGATACCACTTTACTCCTAAATACTTCAGTGCCAGTTTCCTAAGAAAAAAGACATTCTCCATATAACTGCTGTAGAATTATCAAAATCATGAAATGAACATTGATGTAATACTATTATCTAATCTATAAACTGTATTCAGTTTCCACTGACTCACTAATATACTTAAAGCAGAATAAAAATAAAATTTTTTTCTGATCCAGGATCCGATCTAGTCCCCTTTAATTGGGATCAGTTCCCCCATCTTTCTTTTTCTTTCTTAACATGACCTTCAAAATTTTGGAGCATATAGGCTATTTATTTTGTAAAATGAATATTCCTCATTTTCAGTTTGTTGATGTTTCCTCAAGATTAGATCTGGGTTATGCATTTTTATCAAGCATTTTGCAGAGGTGATGTTTTATCTTTCCCAGTGCATCATACCATCAGGTATATAATGTCTGTCTCATTACTGGTAATGTTCACTTTAATGTTTGTTTTAAGGTGGTGTTTGCCAAGTCTGTCCACTATAAAGTTACTACATTTCTCTTTGTAGTTAATAACGAGGTTCTGGGGAGATACTTTGGGTTATGTAAAATCCTGGGTTTTTTTTTTATCACATTTTTTTTAAAAGATTTTATTTATTTATTCATGAGAGACAGAGAGAGAGAGAGAGAGGCAGAGGGAGAAGCAGGCTCCCAAGGAGCAGAGAACCCGATGCGGGACTCGATCCCAGGACCCTGGGATCATGACCTGAGCCGAAGGCAGATGCTTAACCATCTGAGTCACCCAGGCGCCCTTTTTATCACATTTTTACCTACTAGTTTTAGCATCCAATGATGATTCTTTTTTTTTTTTTTAGTGTTTTGTTAAACTGGTTTATTTTGGTAAATAAACTGGTATATTTTATTAGCAATGGTAAAGATGCTTATTCTTTAAACTATTTTTTTAGTTTTTTAAAAATTTTTTATTGTTATGTTATTCACCATACATTACATCATTAGTTTTTGATGTAGTGTTCCATGATTCATTGTTTGTGCATAACACCCAGTGCTCCATGCAGAACGTGCCCTCTTTAATACCCATCACCAGGCTAACCCATCCTCCCACCCCCCCTCCCCTCTAGAACCCTCAGTTTGTTTTTCAGAGTCCATTGTCTCTCATGGTTCGTCTACCCCTCCGATTTCCCCCCCTTCATTCTTCCCCTCCGGCTATCTTCTTCTTCTTTTTTTTCCTTTAATATATATTTCATTATTTGTTTCAGAGGTACAGATCTGTGATTCAACAGTCTTGCACAATTCGCAGCACTCACCATAGCACATACCCTCCCCAATGTCTATCACCCAGCCACCCCATCCCTCCCATACCCAACCACTCCAGCAACCCTCAGTTTGTTTCATGAGATTAAGAATTCCTCATATCAGTGAGTTCATATGATACATGTCTTTCTCTGATTGACTTATTTCGCTCAGCATAATACCCTCCAGTTCCATCCACGTCATCATTGCAAATGGCAAGATCTCATTCCTTTTGATTGCTGCATAATATTCCATTGTATATATATACCACATCTTCTTTATCCATTCATCTGTCGATGGACATCTCGGCTCTTTCCACAGTTCGGCTATTGTGGACATTGCTGCTATAAACATCGGGGTGCACGTACCCCTTCGGATCCCTACATTTGTATCTTTGGGGTAAATACCCAGTAGTGCAATTGCTGGGTTGTATGGTAGCTCTATTTTCAACTTTTTGAGGAACCTCCATACTGTTTTCCAGAGTGGCTGCACCAGCTTGCATTCCCACCAACAGTGTAGGAGGGTTCCCCTTTCTCTGCATCCCTGCTAACATCTGTCATTTCCTGACTTGTTAATTTTAGCCATTCTGACTGGTGTGAGGTGGTATCTCATTGAGGTTTTGATTTGGATTTCCCTGATGTTGAGCGATGTTGAGCACTTTTTCATGTGTCTGTTGGCCATTTGGATGTCTTCTTTGGAAAAACGTCTGTTCATGTCTTCTCCCCATTTCTTGATTGGATTATTTGTTCTTTGGGTGTTGAGTTTGATAAGTTCTTTATAGATTTTGGATACCAGCCCTTTATCTGATATGTCATTTGCAAATATCTTCTCCCATTCTGTTGGTTGTCTTTTGGTTTTGTTGACTGTTTCTTTTGCTGTGCCAAAGCTTTTTATCTTGATGAAGTCCCAATAGTTCATTTTTGCCCTTGCTTCCCTTGCCTTTGGCGACGTTTCTAGGAAGAAGTTGCTGCAGCTGAGGTCCAAGAGGTTGCTGCCTGTGTTCTCCTTTAGGATTTTGATGGAATCCTGTCTCACATTGAGGTCTTTCAACCATTTGGAGTCTATTTTTGTGTGTGGTGTAAGGAAATGGTCCAGTTTCATTCCTCTGCATGTGGCTGTCCAATTTTCCCAACACCATTTGTTGAAGAGACTGTCTTTTTTCCAGTGGACATTCTTTCCTGCTTTGTCAAAGATTAGTTGACCATAGAGTTGAAGGTCCATTTCTGGGCTCTCTATTCTGTTCCATTGATCTATGTGTCTGTTTTTGTGCCAGTACCATATTGTCTTTTTTTTTTTTAAAGATTTTATTTTATTTATTCATGAGAGACAGAGAGAAACAGAGGGAGAAGCAGGCTCCCAAGGAGTGGGAAGCCCGATGCAGGACTCGATCCCAGGACCCTGGGATCATGACCTGAGCCGAAGGCAGACGCTTAACCATCTGAGCCACCCAGGTGCCCCAGTACCATATTGTCTTGATGATGACAGCTTTGTAATAGAGCTTGAAGTCTGGAACTGTGACGCCGCCAGCTTTGCTTTTCTTTTCCAACATTCCTCTGGCTATTTTTGCATCCAGTTCATCAACGATATTGGTCTGTAATTCTCCTTTTTGATGGGGTCTTTGTCTGGTTTTGGGATCAAGGTAATGCTGGCCTCATAAAATGAGTTTGGAAGTTTTCCTTCCATTTCTATTTTTTGGAATAGTTTCAGAAGAATAGGTATTAATTCTTCTTTAAATGTTTGGTAGAATTCCCCTGGGAAGTCATCTGGCCCTGGGCTTTTGTTTGTTGGGAGATTTCTGATTACTGCTTCAATTTCCTTAGTGGTTATAGGTCTGTTCAGGTTTTCTATTTCTTCCTGGTAAACTTTTGGTAGTTGATACATCTCTAGGAATGCCTCCATTTCTTCCAGATTATCTAATTTGCTGGCATAGAGTTGCTCATAATATATTCTTATAATTGTTTGTATTTCTTTGGTGTTGGTTGTGATCTCCCCTCTTTCATTCATGATTTTGTTGATTTGGGTCATTTCTCTTTTCTTTTTGATAAGTCTGGCCAGGGGTTTATCAATCTTGTGAAATCTTTCAAAGAACCAGCTCCTAGTTTCGTTGATCTGTTCTACTGTTCTTTTGGTTTCTATTTCATTGATTTTTGCTCTGATCTTTATTATTTCTCTTCTCCTGCTGGGTTTAGGCTTTATTTGCTGTTTTTTCTCTAGCTCCTTTAGGTGTAGGGTTAGGTTGTATATTTGAGACCTTTCTTGTTTCTTGAGAAAGGCTTGTATTGCTATATACTTTCCTCTTAGGACTGCCTTTGCTGCATCCCAAAGATTTTGAACAGTTGTGTTTTCATTTTCATTGGTTTCCATGAATTTTTTACATTCTTCTTTAATTTCCTGGTTGACCCATTCATTCTTTAGTAGGATGCTCTTTAGCCTCCATGTATTTGAGTTCTTTCCAACTTTCCTCTTGTGATTGAGTTCTAGTTTCAAAGCATTGTGGTCTGAAAATATGCAGGGAATAATCCCAATCTTTTGATACCGGTTGAAACCTGATTTGTGACCTAGGATGTGATCTATTCTGGAGAATGTTCCATGGGCACTAGAGAAGAATCTGTATTCCGTTGCTTTGGGATGAAATGTTCTGAATATGTCTGTGAAGTCCATTTGGTCCAGTGTGTCATTTAAAGTCTTTATTTCCTTGTTGATCTTTGGCTTAGATGATCTGTCCATTTCAGTGAGGGGGGTGTTAAAGTCCTCCACTATTATTGTATTGTTGTTGATGTGTTTCTTTGCTTTTGTTATTAATTGCCTTATATAATTGGCTGCTCCCATGTTAGGGGCATAGATATGTACAATTGTTAGATCTTCTTGTTGGATAGACCCTTTAAGTAGGATATAATGTCCTTCCTCATCTCTTATTATAGTCTTTGGTTTAAAATCTAATTTGTCTGATATAAGGATTGCCACCCCAGCTTTCTTTTGGTGTCCATTAGCATGGATGGAAATGGTTTTCCACCCCCTCACTTTCAATCTGGGGGTGTCTTTGGGTGTAAAATGAGTCTTTTGCAGACAGCATATCGATGGGTCTTGTTTTTTAATCCAGTCTGATAGCCTGTGTCTTTTGATTGGGGCATTTAACCCATTTACATTCAGGGTAACTATTGAAAGATATGAATTTAGTGCCACTGTATTGCCTGTAAGGTGACCGTTACTGTATATTGTCTGTGTTCCTTTCTGGTCTACGTTGCTTTTAGGCTTTCTCTTTGCTTAGAGGACCCCTTTCAATATTTCTTGGAGGGCTGGTTTTGTGTTTGCAAATTCCTTTAGTTTTTGTTTGTCCTGGAAGATTTTTATCTCTCCTTCTATTTTCAGTGACAGCCTAGCTGGATATAGTCTTCTTGGCTGCATATTTTTCTCATTTAGTGCTCTGAATATATCCTGCCAGTCCTTTCTGGCCTGCCAGGTCTCTGTGGATAGGTCTGTTGCCAATCTAATGTTTCTACCATTGTAGGTTACAGATCTCTTCTCCTGAGCTGCTTTCAGGGTTTTCTCTTTGTCTCTGAGACTCATAAGTTTTACTATTAGATGTCGGGGTGTTGACCTATTTTTATTGATTTTGAGGGGGGTTCTCTGTGCCTCCTGGATTTTGATGCCTGTTTCCTTCCCCAAATTAGGGAAGTTCTCTGCTATAATTTGCTCCAATATACCTTCTGCCCCTCTCTCGCTTTCTTCTTCTGGGATCCCAATTATTCTAATGTTGTTTCATCTTATGGTATCGCTTATCTCTCAAATTCTGCCCTCGTGATCCAGTAGTTGTTTATCTCTCTTTTTCTCAGCTTCTTTATTTTCCATCATTTGATCTTCTATATCACTGATTCTCTCTTCTGCCTCATTTATCCTAGCAGTTAGCGCCCCCATTTTTGATTGCACCTCATTAATGGCCTTTTTGATTTCGACTTGGTTAGATTTTAGTTCTTTTAGTTCTCCAGAAAGGGTTTCTCTAATAACTTCCATGCTCTTTTCAAGCCCAGCTAGTATCTTTAAAATCATGATTCTGAACTCTAGGTCCGACATCATAGTAATGTCCATATTGAGTAGGTCCCTGGCAGTCGGTACTACCTCTTGTTCTTTTTGTTGAGGTGATTTTTTCCATCTTGTCATTTTGTCCAGAGAATAGATGAATGAGAGAATAAAATGCTAACAGGGTAACAATGTCCCCAGAAAATATACTCTAAACAAATCAGAAAAGACCTGAAGCTGGGGGAAAAGAAAGGGAAAGAAAGAAAAAAGAAAAAGAAAAAGACAAAAACAAACAAAAACAGAAGAAAACAAAAAAAATATGATCAAATATGATCAGGCTGGTGCATAGATCAGTGCCACACACTAGATTTTGGGTGTATTTTGGTCTGTTAGAAGAAAGTGCCTCCCAAAATTTTAAAGAAAGAAAAACTTATATATGTACAAAAGTAAGGGTTGATACGATGAAGGGATGGAATATGACTGTAAAGATGAAAAGTATAAAAAAATTTTATAAAAGGAATTGATAAGAAGTTGTTTGAAAAAAGAAAGAAGAGGATTTAAAAGAAAAAGAAAAAAAAAGGGAGAGAACATGATCAGGCAGGAGACTAGAACAAAGCCATACACTAGAGATTTAGGGTATATTTTGATCTCTTAGAAGAAACTGTATCCCAAAATTTTAAAGAGAGAACAACATATATATATGCCAAAAATAAGGGTAACTACTGTGAAGGAATAGAATATGACTCTAAAAATGAAAAATAAATATGTTTTTCAAAAACGGGATTGATAAGATGTTGGTTGAAAAAGGGAAAAAGAAAAATTCAAAAAAAAAGACAGTTAAAAAAAATTAACTTTGAAAGACTAAAGAATCATGGTAAAAAAGCCATGGATTCTACGTGCAGTATTCCTCTAGCTCTGGAGTTCTGCCATTCTCATTGATCGGTAAACTTGGTCTTGGCTGGGTGTTCTTGCTGATCTTCTGGGGGAGGGGCCTGTTGCCGTGGTTCCCAAATGTCTTTGCCAGAGGCGGAATTGCCCCACCCTTGCTGGTCCGGGCTAAGTAATCTACTCGGCTTTGCTCTCGGGAGCTTTTGTTCCCTACAAGCTTTCCATATAGCTTTGGAGGGCGAGAGTGAAAATGGCGGCCTCCCAATCTCTGCCCCGGAGGAGCCGAGAACTTGGGGCCCCACTCCTCAGTGAGCCCCCAGAGAAAAGCAGTCAGTCACTCCTGTCTCCCCAGTCTCCGGCCGCACTCCATGCTCACCCAGCCTGTGACTGAGCGTTTCTATCTCTGGCACCTGACTCGGTGTGGAGTCTCCAAACCCAGCAGATCCCTGTGGTGCGCTCCCACCCCGCTCCTCCCCGGGGAGGAAGGGGAGTCTCCCCGGATCTGCTGCTTGTTGGGTCCCTGCTGGAGGAGCAGTGGCCCGACTGTGCTGCAGATCACGGTTTATGGCAACCCCGAGCTGAGAGCCCGCTCCTCGGCTCCATCTCTGCAGTCGGCTTCCCCGCTCTGATACCTGGGAGCTCTGCCGCACTCAGGCACCCCCGGTCTTTCTGTGACCCCGAGGGTCCTGAGACCACACTGTCCCACGAGGGTTCCACCCCCCGCTTAGCCACTGGAGCGACATCCCTCAGTGGAGCAGACTTCTAAAAGTTCCGATTTTGTGCTCCATGGCTCTATCACTTGCCAGAAGTGGCCGACGGAGGCCCTCTCCCCCGCCGTCTATCCTCCCGAATATCGCCTCGGATTCACTTCTCCGCACGTCCTACCTTCTAGAAAGTGGTCGCTTTTCTGTTCAGAGAGTTGTTGATCTTCTTTTCTTCGATCTCCTGTTGAGTTCATAGGTGTTCAGAATGGTTTGATCCCTATCCAGCTGAATTCCTGAGACCAGACGAAATCCAGGTCTCCTACTCCTCTGCCATCTTGCTCTGCCCCCTCCAATGATGATTCTTGCCTAAAACAATCATTACTATAGTGGTTGCCAAATAACATTTTTCTAATTCCAGTATTTCTCTTACATTTATTAGTTGGCATTCTAGTATAAAGAAAAGCTTTTCCATCTCCATTTATGCATTAATTTATTTATATCAGCATGGATTTGTGGATTCTCATATATTGTATGGGTTATATTCTATACTTTCATTATTTATTTTGATACTCAAATTGTCTCAGATTTGTCCTATAGGAGCCCCCTTCAAACTGGCTCCTGTGTCCTTTTGACATGTCTACAACATTCTTTGAGCATATCCTTAGTTTTGGGCACACCAAGATATTTCAGGCTCATTTTGTATTTTCTTTGTTCCAGCTCTGAAACCAGCCATTTCTTCATTTTTTCAGAGTTTTTATTTAAATTCCAGTTAGTTATACTTCAACATCATAAAGGCCATATATGAAAGACTCACAGCTAATTTCATCCTCAATGGGGAAAAACTGAGAGCTTTTCCTCTACTGTCAGAAACAAGACAGGGTTGTCCACTCTCACCATTAATATTTAACATAGTACTGGAAGTCAGCCTCAGCAATCTGACATTGAAAAGAAATAAAAGGCATCCAAATCAGCAAGGAAGAAGTCAATCTTCCACTATTTGCAGAAAACATGATACTCTATGTAGAAAACCCAGAAGACTCCACCAAAAAATTGCTGGAACTAAATATATGAATTCAGCCAAGTCGCAGGATATAAAATGAATGTACAGAAACCTGTTGCATTTCTATACACCAATAAGGAAGCAGCAGAAAGAAAAATCAAAGAATCGATCCCATTTACAATTGCAACAAAAACCATAAGATACCTAGGGATAAACCTAAGAAGTCAATGATCTGTACTCTGAAAACTATAGAACACTTACGAAAGAAATTGAAGAAGACACAAGGAAATGGAAAAACATTCCATGCTCATCAATTGGAAGAACAAATATTGTTAAAATGTATATACTGCCCAAAGCAATCTACATATTTAACGCAGTTCCTACCAAAATACTATCAGCATTTTTCTCAGAGCTAGAACAAACAATCCTAAAATTTGTATAGAACCACAAAAGACCCTGAATAGCCAAAGCAACCCTGAAAAAGAAAAACGAAGCTGAAGGCATCACGATTCTGGACTTCAAGCTATATTACAAAGCTGTAGTCATTAAGACAGTATGGTACTGGCACAAAAACAGACACATAGATCAATGGAACAGAATAGAAAACCCAGAAATGGACCCACAAGTATACGCTCAACTAATCTTTGACAAAGCAGGAAAGAATATCCAATGGGAAAAACACAGTCTCTTCAACAAATGGTATTGGGAAAAGTGGACAGCAACATACAGAATGAAACTGGACCATCTTCTTACACCATACACAAACATAAATTCAAGATGGATGAAAGACCTAAGTGTGAGACAGGAAACCATAAAAATCCTAGAGGAGAACATAGGCAGCAACCTCTTTGACCTCAGCTGTAGCAAGTTCTTACTAGACATGTCTCCAGAGGCAAGGGAAACAAAAGCAAAAATGAACTATTGGGACTTCATCAAGATAAAAATCTTCTGCATAGTGAAGGAAACAATCAACAAAACTATAATGTGGCCTAAAGAATGGGAGAAGATATTTGCAAATGACATATCTGATACAGGGTTAATATCCAAAATATAGAAAGAACTTATCAAACTCAACACCCCCAAAAATCAAATAATCCAGTTAAGAAATGAGCAGAAGACAAGAATAGACATTTTTCCAAAGAAGATATCCAGGTGGATAACAGACACATGAACAGTTGCTCAACATCACTCATCATCAGGAAAATACAGATCAAAACCACGATGAGATACCACCTCCCACATGTCAGAATGGCTAAAATTAACAACACAGAAAACAACAGGTGTTGTCGAGGATGTGGAAAAAGGGGAACCCTCTTACAATTTTGGTGGAAATGCAAAGTGGTGCAACCACTCTGAAGAACAGTATGGAGGTTCCTCAAAAATTTAAAAATAGAACTACCCTACTATCCAGCAATAGCACTACTATTTACCCAAAGGATACAAAAATACAAATTCAAAGGGGTACATGCACCCTGGTGTTTATAGCAGCATTATCAATGATCCAAACCATGGAAAGAACCCAAATGTCCATCAACTGATGAATGGATAAAGAAGATGTGGTCTATATATACAATGGAATATTACTCGGCCATCAAAAAGAATGAAATCTTGCCAATTGCAATGATATGTATGGAGGTAGAGGTGTATTATGCTAAGTAAAATAAGTCAGAGAAAGGCAAATACCATATGATTTCATTCATATGTGGAATTTAAGAAACAAAACAGATGAACATATGGGAGAGGGGAAAAAAGGAGGAGGGAAATAAACCATAAGAGACTCTTTTTAAAAAGATTTTATTTATTTATTTGAGAGAGAGAAAGAGACAGAGAGCACAAGCAGGGGGAGAGGCAGAGGGAGCAGACTCCCCTCTGAGCTGCGAGCCCAACACGGGGCTCGATCCAAGGACCTGGAGATTGTGACCTGAGCCAAAGGCAGGCGCTTAACCATGTGAGCCACTCAGGAGCCCCCGAACCAGAAGAGACTCTTAATGATAGAGAATAATCTGAGGGTTTATGGAGGGAGGTGGGTGGGATGGGCTAGATGGGTGATGGGTATCACTGGGTGTTGTTGTATGTAAGTGATGAACCACTGAATTCTACTCCTGAAACCAATATTGCACTGTATGTTAACTAACAAGAATTTAAAAATTTTTTGAAAAAAAATTCCGGTTAGTTAACATACAGTGTGATATTAGTTTCAGGTATACAATATAGAGATTCAACACTTCCATACAACTATACAGTACCTGGTGTTCACAACAAGTGCACTCCTTAATGCCCATCACCTATTTCACCTATCTCCCCACCCACCTCCCCACTGGTAACCATTAGTTTGTTCTGTATAGTTAAGAGTCTCTTTCTTGGTTTGCCTGTCTTTCCCCTTGTTCAACAGATTTTAGCCATTCTGACAGGTGTGAGGTGATAGTTTTGTATTGTAGTTTTGATTTGTATTTTCCTGATGATAGGTGCTGTTGGGTATCATTTCATATGTCTGTTGGCTATCTGTATGTCTTCTTTGGAAAAAATCTATTCATGTCTTCTGCTCATTTTTAATTGGATTATTTGTTTTGGGGGTGTTCAGTTTTATAAGTTCTTTCTATATTTTGGATACTAATGCTTTATCAGATATGTCATTTGCAATTCTCTTCTCCCATTCTGTAGGTTGCCTTTTAGTTTTGGGGATTGTTTCCTTTGCTGTTCAGAAGCTTTTTGTCTTGAGGTCCCAATAGTTTATTTTTGCTTTTGTTTCCCTTGCCTCAGGAGACATATCTAGAAAGAAGTTGCTATGGCCTATGTCAAAGAGGTTACTGCCTGTGTTCTTCTCTAGAATTTTTATGGTTTCAGGTCTCACATTTAAGTCTTTAATTTATTTTGAATTTATTTTTGTGTATGGTATAAGAAAGTGGTTGAGTTTCATTCTTCTGCTTGTTGATGTCTAGTTTTTCCCAACACCACAGAGACTGTCTTTTTCCCATATTCTTTCCTGCTTTGTTGAAGATTAATTGACCATATAGTTGTGGGTTTATTTCTGGGTTTTGTATTCTGTTCCACTGACCTATGTGTCTATTTTTGTGCCAGTACCATACTGTTTTGATCACTACAGCTTTGTAATATAACTTGAAGTCCGGAACTGTGATACCTCCAGCTTTGCTTTTCTTTTTCAAGGTTGCTTTAGCTATTCAGGTCTTTTGTGCATTTCTTCATTTTTAATGGACAATGAAATAAATACAGATGAAGTTCTCAGAGGATGAGCTAGAATAGGTGCATATATAGACATCTATTAAAAATCCTACTGTTACTTCCAATTCCAACTTAACACCATATGGTTAATTGTAATCATCTTCCTTTCCATATTATAACTCCCTTCTTTAATAGTGAAAATTTTGGCTCCCATTTTCCACAATGTATTTACTACTGTGCTGAATCCTAGAACACGTATAAAGTAGTTTGGGAAATAATAAATCATACCACTGTAAAAAACAAACCAACTAACTACAGTTTAATATTTGCTTATATTTCTTTTTTGTCTATAGCCAGAAGATATACAGTAAAAATGCTGTGTTTAAAGTTACTTAGGTAGTTCTTTATTTCCTTCTTCAGTGAGATTATGTTATTGATTTGAAATATAGTTGGGTTTATTTGTTTCTGTTTGTCATTTTTGGCTTTCCTTTATCCTTTTGGATTTTATTTATTCCTAATGAGATTCTTAATGCCCCATAATAAAATATGAATGGAAAATCAAGGATCCCCAGACACATGATCAATATTTCCAACAGTAAATGTACAGGACAGATAAATAGATTATTCTAGAAGAAACAGTAAAAAATTCAGGAAATAAAAGTGAAATTAAACTCTGTCTCTTCAGAGTCATTAAAAATATATTTAGAATAGAAAAGCATATTAATAAGAAAAAAGTAAAGAATGAAAGAGAGTTCCTGGAATTTAAAATGTTTTTAAATTTCAAAAAAATCAATGGAGGAATTGGTGGACAAGGCAAGAAAATCCTCCAAAAGGAGAACCAAAAGACAAAGATAAAGAAAACACAGGAGGAATTAAAAAGATAAGGGACATAAGGGAAATGATCCAAGAGACTCATTATTTAAATAAGGGGGATACTATAAAAAAGAGGAGAGAAGGTGTAGTCAAAAGATCATCAGAGAAATAATTCAAAAGATTTTCTCAGAGGCACAGGACGTGAGTCTCTAAATTGAAAGGGTACAGTGAATGTCCTCCCAAGGAATGAAAAGAAGCCCCATGCCTAACCACAGTATGTCAAAATTTCAGAACATTAAGGAGGAAGAGGAGATCCTAACGCTTTCAGAGTATAAATCACGTATAGGTCACATACAAAGGAATAAGAACCAGAGTAACCTTAGAATTCTTATTAAAAAGTTTTGCATTCTAGAAGACAATGAAGCAATACCTTGAAGTAATTATGAGAGACAATGTTTTCAACCAATAATTACCCTGGAGATGATTACTCTTCTCTGGGACAAGGGGCTGACTGCATACTTTGTTTCTCTACTTCAATTCAAAGTTAGAGGCTGGTAGTGAAAAGAAAGGGCACAGGGCCCTACTCTGGTCAGGGAAGTGGTGGCAGAACTATAGCATAAATGGACTGGGTCATATAAGGACATTTCCTACCCATAGAACCCTCACCTTTCCTAATTTTTGAGGGTCCCAACCAGCATGGGCTGAGGCAGGACATTGAGAGAAGTAGACTCATTACCATCTCACTTGCCCAGCTGGCTTGGTTAGTTCATTTGTGTCCTCATTGATTCACTAATCCATCTAACAATCAATTCACTCAGTAAGCATTTACTAAGTCCCTTCTCTGTGCCAAGCCTTGTGATGAGCACATTCATTCAGAATGTGCTTCAGATATAGCCTCATCCCTCAAAGGACTCACATCTAATGGAAAAGATAGACGCATTTAAAAATTGCAATTTAGTGTGATACATTTTATAATAAAATGTGAGCAAGATGAGATAGATTCATGAAGGAGGGATGTTCTGGGTATAGGTTGATGGCTAGAAAGACTTCATAGAGAAGGTGACACTTAAAATGGGACTTGGTGTATGAGTATTTGTCATGCAGATATGGTGGTGACTGCACTCCAGGCAGAGGAACGAACATGCACAAAGGCATGTACTGGTGTATTGAGGCAACTATCAATTGCTGAATATGGCGTGTATTAGTTAGGATGCTTTCAATTGCAGCTAAGTGGATATCCAACTAAAAGTATCATGAACACATGAACAATAATTAATTTGTTATCTCACATGACAAAAAGTCCAAAGGAAGTTAGTTCCCAGGCAGGTTCAGTGGTTCAATGTTGTCATCAAGGTCCCAGAGGCTTTCTTATCCTTCTGCTTTATTATCCTTGTTTTTTCAATGTCTTCTGGATTGTAAGATGGTTATTGTGTCGCATGCGGGCACAACCACATCCAGTGAAGAACAAGAGGACCACTTAATTCTACAAATGTCCCTTTATTAGGCAGGAAAACCTTTCACTAAAGCTCTCCATCAGACATCTATTCCAGTCCTCTGCCCTTGCCCTCAATGCAAGGGAGGCCTGGAAAGTGAGTATATGGCATTTTTAGCCTTTACAATGAGAGGCTCTACCACCAGGAAGGGATGGCAGGTAAAGAGCCTGAAGAAGCCAGGTTCTGAAGGCCTCAAATGCCTAAAAATTTTTCATTTCCTTCCTACAGACTATTTGAGATAAATTGGATCAGAAGAGTAATATAATCAAATCTGCATTTTGGAAGATCAAGATCATATTGTTATGTAAGTGCATAGAAAGGATCTGGAATGATAGATGTCAACTGATACTGGTGATTATCTCTGAAGAGGGGAGCGGGATTGGCAGAAGTGAAGGGGAACATGCACATTTTACTCTTTAGCAGTGGTTCTCAACAGGGGAAGATTTTGTCTGCAGGGGACATGTGACAGTGTCTCCACATGGTTTTTTTGTAGTCATGGGTAGGAAAGTGCTATGGGAAATTAGTGGTAAGAGGCCGGGGATGTTGCTAAACATTCTACAAGGCATGGGACAACTCCCACAACAAAGAAGAATCCAGTCCAAAATGTCAATAGTGCCAAGGCTGAAAGACTATGGTCATAGACTTATTATTTGGATTTTTACTGCTAACCTATATTTGTATAGTACTTATGTTCTAAAAATGTTTAGGGGCACCTGGGTGGTTCATTCAGTTAAATGGCTGACTCTTGATTTCAGCTCAGGTCATGATCTCAGGGTCCTGGGATCGAGCCCTGTGTCAGGCTGCATTCAGTGAGGAGTCTGAAGATTCTCTCTCCCTCTGCATCTCCCCCTCACACTTTCTCTCAAATAAATAAATCTTAAAAAATGTTTAAAATATTATTTCATAAACCAAAATTCATAAGCATTTGTTGGAAAGCAAATTGGAAGGGTGGAGACTAGAGGCAAGGAGACCAGTTAGGAAGCTATTGAAATATTTAATTCAATGGTTTTCATTTTTTTTCTTTTCACTCCCTTCTTCCCTCCCTCCCCCCCACCATTCTTTCCTTTCCTCCCTCTCTCTTTCTCTTTCTTTTGCCAGTTGGAACCCTTTATTTCAATGAAATTTTCCTGGATCCCCAGTATATAAATCAAGGAATCAAGGAATCAATCAATCAGCAGTGCTCTGGTTGAAGCAGGAATGGGGTCTAGAGCCCTAGTTTCTGATGCTCTCCCTCTCCCCTCATGGTGGCTTGATATACTTCTCAGAATACTTTGAATGCCCCCAAATAGAAGCTGAGGCCTGGCCTAGGCCAAGGATGGTAGGGATGGGGAGGCTGAGAAGATTCAAGAGTTAGGTGTGTGTAGTATGTTTGTCAGACCAGTCATGATAATAACTCAGATAGCTAATTACAAACTGTTACAGTTTTGTCAATAAGAAGGGGCATATTTTGGGCCATTTCTAATTTGCTACAAATAACTCTTACCATTTAACATCGAGGAAAGGAAAAATAAATGACAAACTAAGAGAGATATTTTGCAGGCAGAACTGATGAAACACAGTGGTTGGATATTAGAATAAGAGAGAGAGGAAGCTTGGAGGATTCCCAGGTTTCTGGCTTACGTTACTGAGTATGTAGGGATGCTATTCATTAAGATGAAGAATATAGGAAAGGGCAAAATTATGAGTTCAATGTTGGATGTGTTGCATTTGAGGTGCCTGTGACAGATTCAGGCAGATATGTTGAGTAGGCATGGTCTGAAGCTCAGGGAGAGGTCTGACCTGAAAACAAAGATTGGAAATCATCAGGATATAAATGGTGAAACCTTGGGATTAAGTGAGATTATCCAGGGAGAGTAGAGTGATCCTAGGATAGAACTTTAGAGAAAAGCAGTCGTTAGGGAATAGGCAGAAAAGGATGTCGCCCTGAAGGACATGGGGAAGGATGAACCAGAAGCAGAAGAGGAGAATAAGGAAAATGTGGAGTCTTCAATGGAAGAGAAGTGTTTCAAGAAGATAAGTAATCAATAGTTAAATTCAGTGGAGATGTCAAATAAGAAAATGAATAAAAGGTGAGTTTCTTTGGTTTCTCTCTCAGGGCCCCTTGACAGTGCTGGCTGTGAAAGATTTGAAGATGAAAAACCAAGGATAGAGAATTTTCAGGACTCATTTTCTTAGAAATTGACCCAAAAAATTCAATTAAAAGTAGCATAGGTGAAAAAGTGTAATATAGGGTTGAACAACCAAACCTCAGGATAGGCAGGGATACAGCTGGGCCTCAGGAACAACTGGGACCAAGTCCTTGAACACCACCAAGACTCGAACCTAGCTGTATCTCACTAATAAGTTTATCTCTACGTTTCATCTTCATTATCTCCAAATGCATACTGGCCTTCTTCACATGATAGCATGGCCTCTGTGCCTTGTATAACCAGAGAGTGACAATCCCTTTTCCAAGCTCCAGTTTGAAAAGCTAAAGGGAAGAATTTGCTGGTTCATACTTAAGTCAGCCAGCCATCCCTAGATTCATTTCTGGATCAATAAGCTACTATCAGGAACTATGTTTTAGAAGGGAATGGTAGTACTGGGTATCTAAGAATATGACAAGTTCCATTAAGAAATGGAGGGTAGAACATTTCACGGAAGGGGGAAAATTGCTGAGCAGACAAAGCAACTGAGCATGAGAGATTAGTGAGGGGTCCCTGAAGCCTTTCAGCTCCTGAGATTTTCACATGCTTCCCTCTACATTTTCTTTTTTCCCAATGGAGCCAAGTCTGCACACAAACATGGACACAGGAGGCCATGTGGTATCTCTAAAGCCTGATAGTCCTATCCTAATTCCTGTACCCGTTGGTCCCTATACTCCAAATGCCAAGGAAGGGGACTGAATGGCTGATATTTTTGATGCTTCCAGATCAAGTCTCTCTCCTCCTGAGGGCTTCTTTCTCTGTGGGGAAGCCGTCAGTCCCCCTCCCCACTATGGCCCACCCTACTGCAGCTTGGTGTCCTTCTCATTGGACCTCAGCTGGGCCCAAGGAACCCATCTCATCCTACCACTGTGACGGATGCACTCACCTTTGATGCCAAAATGACCTGACTTGCCAGACAATTAGGCCCTACTGGACTGCCTAATTCCAAATTAGAGGATTCTAGAAGGAAATGTGATGGAGTCTACATTTGATAGTAATGACACATTTCCATAGTATTTTCCAATTTACAACAACAGCAAAAAATTTCTCATGCATAATGGAATTGTATCCGTTTGTATACTTTAAAATCATATGTGAGTTTTGCATTTGATTTAAATATTTAACTTAGTAAAGGTTGATGTTAAAGCCAAGCTGCTTTTAGAGTTTCATTTTTATGGAAATAAGTATAAATGTGTTGAACAGTACAACCCTGTCCTTGTCTCAGTTAACCTATATGCCATTGCCAGCTTAGCTGTTCAGGCTAAGGGTAAATATCTCCCTCTATTTGCATGGCACTTTATATAGATCTCCAATAACTTTCACATCCATCATATCATTTGATCTTAAAAATATTTCTAGGGGTGCCTGGGTGGCTCAGTTGTTAAGCATCTGCCTTCAGCTCAGGTCATGATGCCAGGGCCCTGGGATCGAACCCCACATTGGGCTCCCTGCTCAGCCGGGGAAGCCTGCTTCTCCCTCTCCCTCTGCTTGTGCTCTCTCTCTCTCTGTCTGTCAAATAAATAAAAAAAATAAAAAAAAAATATTTCTAGCAGGTGGACAGGACAGAGATTATTCAGATTTTTTCAGAAGGGGAAACTGAAGCATGGAGTCATGCAGAGGTTTTCCCAAGATTACTCAGCTATAAGGGACTGAGCTGGGATTACAAGGTATATCTACTGCCTCTGAGCCTAGGCCTTCCCTTCCAATACAAATGTCTGTTCTGTTCCTGAGACACTAGATTGCAAGCTCTTTGAGGAAAGGATTGTGCCTTATTTATTTTGGGTAAACCCACATGGCTGATGCTCGAAAACATTGGTGACTGCCTGATTCAGCGAATGAGGCCCAGATTCACCTGCTTCTGAAAGCTGAGGGGCTCTCTGCTAGTGAGTTCCAGAATTTATGAGGAAATTAACCTCTCTATGCATTGCTTGGCCTTGCCACCAGGGGTCAGCACTATTGCTCATGGGCCCAGAGCCCAGGGCTGCAGGAAGGAGAGAGAAAGACAAAGGTAACCTTGAGCTTCTGTTCCTAATGGCTAGTGAGGGAACTCCCATTGCCCATGGGAAGAACCAGTCCACCACATGCACTGAGCCCTGGCCTTGATAGGATGTGACAGAATCCAGGGCTTTTGGTGGGGGGTGGTGAGATGAGGGCTGGAAGGTGAGGAGACAGAGTAGGACAGTGAAAGGAAGCCTGGATTAGCATAGAGACACTGAGGCTCCAGTTCCAGCCCTGGTGCTTTGACCTGCTGTGTGATTTCAGGCAGACACATTTTACCCTCTGGTCCTCAGTCTCCCTATTACATGGCAGGTTAAACCAGAGTGTTAGTTCATAAACAGACCTGCTGATCAGCATAATTTGAAGAGTTTTTTTCAAAACACACAAGTCCCAAGACCTCACTCTAAATCTACTGAAGCAGAATCTCCAGGAGGTGGGAACTGTGATTGTGTCTTTGGCGACAGCTTCCCAGCTGATTCTATTTACGCATCCTCCATTTGAGAACTGCTGGGCTGTGTTGTTGCTAAGAGCCCTGCCAGCATGTGGCCCCTACCTCTTCACAGGCAGTCCTAGGCAAGGGGGCTCACAGGACATCTCCTGAGCATCCATACCTCCAAGCCGTTGTCTTACTCTACTCCCAGGAGTCACACTGGCTATCTGGGGAAAGGTTCTTTCCCCACTGTCCTCCCTTCTCACACCTTGGCTCTCTGACCTTGCTGAGGTGGAAGCCACAGGGCTCCAGAAGTGCCACTTCCCTTGCCCATGGACAGCACACCTCAGGCCCCTGGTATCTGCTTTGCCTTCTTCCCTGGAAAATGTCCTTTGTATGATGGAGACTTTCAGCAGCATCTTAGAAGGGACAATCATGGGACTGGCAGGGAGAAGGGAAACATCCATGAGACAGGAGCTGAGAGAAGGGTTCTCTGTTGTGACAAAAGGTAAAAGGCAATAAATAAACCCTCCTACTAAGAATAACAATAGGAATAACTCCTCCCATTTGGGCATTTTTACAATTTCCAAAATACTTTCACAGTCGTTGACCACTTTGTATTTTGAACCTCAACAATAGCCCTTGGAGGTAAGGGCCATTATCCCTAGGTCTAAAGACCCTGCTTTCTTGACCATCCTAGATAAAATAGCACTTCCTCTAACCCCATCATTTTTCATCTTCTTCCTCTGCTATATTTTATAGCCCTTATCACTAGCTGGCATTTTATTTTACTTTTATTGCATATTTACTTGTTAATTTATTTATTATTTGTCTTCCCAACTAGAAGGTAAGCTTCAGGAGGGCAGGGACTATAGTCATCTCATTCACTGTTGAAGTTCCTGTGGTTAGAAGAGCATTTGGCAATATGATGACAGCTAAGTAAATATTTGTTTAATCAAAAAGGAAATCTATAAATGGGGAAATCAAGCTCCACAAAGTGGAACAGCTTTGTCTCAAATCACACAGGTAGTCCCTGTTTCAGACAGGACAAGATCCCATGTCCTTCTTTCCCTTGACTCTCAGGACAGTGCTCTCTCTATTTCCATGGAGTCATAACTGCTGCACTAAAACCACTCTGTTGATTCGGTGGCTAGGACACTAGAAGAGGAACATTGGACTTGGTGGTCAGGGCCAGTGGTAATCACCATCTTGCAAATGGCCATTTGCCTTATATGAAGGAAAGCTCTGGCGTTAGCCATAAGCTAAGCCCCTGGGCCTGGCCAGACAGCATCCCCTCAGTGGTCCAGGGAACTGGGTGAGAGTGTGGATGACTATGCCCATGCCCACTGGTGGAGGGACCCCTACCAACTGTGGATGGGCTAGCAGGGGTGGCTGGGGATTGTTTTTTATTTTTCCCTTTTTTGTGGAAGGCTGGTGAGCTTGAGAGTTACATATACAGGCTCAAGAGCCAGCCTGCCAAGATTAGGAAGCTGGCTCTACCACTTACCGACTGTATGACTTCAGGCAAACATCTCCTAACCACCTCCGTTTCCTCATCTTTACCTACCAGATAGAGTTATTGTGAGGGTTAAATGAAGCAATCCGTGAAAAGTGTTTGGAGAGGTGTCTGGCATAAAGTAAGTGCTTGATGCATGTTAGCCATGATTGTCGTTATTTTGCTAGAACCCATTATACTGTTTTCAACAATACTTTATTGTTCTATTGTTATTTATTTTATTTCACCATCCTCATCATTGTTATTATTTCTCTTATTTTGCCTTATTTTTCATTCCATATATTCTATGCACTTTTCTTCCTCCAGCCCTAGGTATTGATGGTAGATGGGAAAATGGAGGCACAGAAGCTCAGCAGTGGTTTGTCCCAGGTTTCATAGTTCACCAAGTCACCAAGAAGGCCACACCTTCCCAGCTGAGGGCTTGCTTTTGCTGAGTTTGGGCCTCTTGGGAAATCTTCTTGCCACTAAGGTAGGGTCTGAGTCACACTGTGCAAGCTGAACGATATCAAGCACAGGGAGGCAGATGCTTCTGGGCTGGACTTAGCACTGTGGGGCATCTATTATCTAAATGTTGCCTGAGACCCAGCCACTGCTGGTCTCCATCTCCCATAGTTGAGACCTTTTGATCCCAGCTGCAGGCCCAACCCAATCCTTGGCACCCATCCTGATACTGGGCAACCCTAAGCCCACCTACCAGCTTCAACATCAGAGCCTTGCTATGGCTTGGACCTGGACCTGTGCCCTAGTTTGAGTCACTAGGCTCTGACTGGTAATGTGACCAAGTCTCCACTTTACCCACACCAGTTCTGATCCCTGGTTCATCCTTGATGGTTTGAAAGCTGAACCCTGCCTTGCTTTTGCTGGTCCCCTCATAGACTGAAATCTGGTACTTTTCCTCTGCTGGAATCCTGCTGTGTGTAGACAGACACCCTCCAGCTGTAACATCCCAGCTGCCTCCTAGAGTGTTTGGCATCACCTACCCGCAGACTACTTGTCAGGTGCCATGTTTTCTGCTGAGATGTGTGAGACTGAAGACCTCCACTGCCTCCCCCCACCGCCCCGAGGTATCCCATTTCCAGCTGTCACCTCAGCTCTCCAGAGAGCCTGTTCTGCCTGCCTTACTGCAGGGGTAAGAAGGCCTATCCCATACTGCCTCTTAGGTCTTGTCATATGTCAGGGCATCCAGGTTTGCTTCAGCAAACTGAGTCCATGATCCCATGACAAGGAATTTGACTGCACCCACTAAGTTTGACAAAGAAATTCTCAAGCATCAAATGCCACTAACCCAGGGTCTCCCCTGAGCCCCTGAGACATGCCCATGTACCATCTTGTGGTCTAAGGAGACATCCTCTGCTGTGTCACTGGACTAGACTTTATTCTCTTCCCTTGCTGGCCAGTGCTCCCACTTAGCGAGGCCAGGTTTTATCTGACTCGTGAGAACCAAGGCAGTAGCCCCTCTGCCAGAACATTTAGAGCCACCACTTCATGCAGAAGATCGCTCATGTGCTGGATTGATAATGACCAACAATTCTGCTGATAATCAGATGCTCATGGGATTCAGCTCTCAGTTGTCATCACTTCTTGTGAGGCCCTGCCCAGCTAGCTGTGGCCTTGAGGAGCCCTCAACTTTGAGAATGGAACCCAAGACCAAAAATAATAAAATACCTAGGAATAAACTTAAGCAAGGAGGTGAAAGACCTATACTCTGAAAACTATAAAATGCTGATGAAAGAGTACAAAGACGACACAAACAAATGGAAAGATACTCTATGCTCATGGATTAGAAGAACAAATATTGTTAAAATGTCTACACTACCCAAAGAAACTTATAGATTTAACACAATCCCTATCAAAACACCAATAGCATATTTCATAGAACTAGAACAAACAGTACTAAAATTTGTATGGAACCACAGAAGACTCCAAACAGCCAAAACAATCTTGTGAAAGAGAACAACGCTGGAGGTATAACAATCCCAGATTTGAAAATACACTACAAAGTTGTAGTAATCAAAAGAGTATGATGCTGGCAATAAATAAATAAATAAATAAATAAATAAATAAATAAATAAATAAATACATAGATCAATGGAACAAGATAGAAAGCCCAGAAATAAACCCATACTTATATGGTCAATTAGTCTATGACAAAGGAAGCAAGAATATACAATGGCTAAAAGACAATCTCTTCAACAAACGGTGCTAGGAAAACTGGACAGCTACATGCAAAAGAATGAAACTGGACCACTTTCTTACATCATACACAAAATGGATTAAATGGATGAAAGACCAAAATGTGAGACCTGAAATCATCAAATTCCTAGAAGAAAACACAGGCAATTATTTCTTCAAAGTTGGCCCTAGTAACATTTTACTAGATATGTCTCCTGAGACAGGGAAAACAAAACCAAAAACTATTGGGACTACACCAAGATAAAAAGCATCTGCACAGTGAAGGAAACCATTAACAAAACAAGAAGGCAACCTACTGAATGGGAGAAGATATTTGCAAATGACATATCTGATAAAGGGTTAGTAACCAAAGTATATAAAGAACTTACACAAGTCAACACCAAAAAACCCCCAAACAATCTTATTAAAATGGGCAGAAGACATGAATGGACATTTTCCCAAAGAAGACATACAGATGGCCAACAGGCCAACAGGCTCATGAAAAGATGCTCAACATAACTAATCATCAGGGAAATGCAAAATAAAACCATAATGAGATACACTTTACATCTGTCAAAATGGCTAAAATAAAAAACAGGAAATAACAAATGTTGCTGATGATGTGGAGAAAAAGGAATCCTTTTTGCACTGTTGGTGGGAGTGCAAATTGTTAGTGCAGCCACTGTGAAAAGCAGTATGGCGATTCCTCAGAAAATTAAATATAAAACTAAAAATAAAATTACCATATGATCCAGTAATTCCACTACTGGGTATTTACCCAAAGAAAACAGAAACACCAATTCAAAAAGATATATGCACTTCTATGTTTATTCCAATAGTCAAGATACGGAAACAACCCAGGTGTCGATCGATAGATAAATGGAGATATATATATATATACACACACTATATAATCTTCATATATATATATAAAATACTTCATATTACTCAGCCATAAAAAAGAATGAGATCTTGCCATTTGCAACATGGATGGACCTAGAGGGTATAATGTTAAGTGAAATAAGTCAGAGTAAGACAAATAGCATATGATTTCACTCATATGTAGAATTTAAGAAATGAAACAAATGAATAAACAAAGAAAAAAAGAGACAAACAAAACAGCAGACTCCTAAATATAGAGAAAAAGCTGGTGGTTGCCAGAGAGGAGGTGGAAAGGAGGATAGGTAAGACAGATGAAGGAAATTAAGAGTACATTTATCTTGATGAAATGCATAGAATTGCTAAATCATATTGTATACCTGAAACTAATGTAACACTGTATGTTAGTCATACTTGAAAAAAAAAAAAAAAGAAGAAGAAAGAAAGGAGCCCAAGGCCTCCCCAGAGAGACAGAGTAAAGTGGCTTAAGGTGTGGGTTGCTGGGCCTGGCTAGGTCCCAGAACTTGGTCCTTAGGGATCATGTCCCCTGCCCTTCTTTAACTCTCAGCATACCAGGCTGGTTGAGGTAAGGGCAACAGGAGGTAGGAGGTGCTGAGCTGACCTACTTATGGGCAGAGCCACTGTGGCGGTGTGCAGAGACACTGTGTTCCTGAGCTGGAGAGTCAGTATTTCCCACCCCAGGGATTCACTTCCCCAAGGGGCATTTAATGTCTTTTCTGGGCATCACCTTTTGGCCTGCCTCAGTCTCTGGCTGCTTACCCTGATGGTCCTGTGACACACAGAACTCTAGTCTACATCCCATCCTCCAGCCATCCCTGGTCCCTTGCCTTGGGCAGTAAGAAAGTCCTGCCAAGACAAGGGTCATTTTTCAGCAAAGAAATGATTAGCTCCTTCCCATCTGCCAGAACTCCCCATAGTGTGGGCATTTAAAATGGTAGCCTTCTGCCACTGGGAGAGGAATAGAATGGGAATTCTGAAGTCTTTTGTGTTAGGCCTCCTGGTGAGGAAACCTGGCGGACAGAAGGGGCTCAGGGATTTAAAAGCATAAAGGTATATCCTGCTTCTCCAGTATAATCAATTCTTGGATTCGTCACAAAGAACATGGGAGCTAGAAGGACCCTTAGAACCACCCAGCCCATTGGTTTCCAAACCCAGCTATTCATCAGAATCACCAGAGATCCAGGCCCTACCTCTTAAGGTTCTGACTAAGAATATCTAGGAAGGGGCCTGACAATCTATATTTTTAAATATAGATGTGCAGCCAGGTTCAGGAAGTACTGGTCTAGCCCAGTGCACCCACATTACAGATGGGAGAACTGAGGCTCAGAGAGGCATATTTTCAAGGTCATATGGCAACTACCTAACCTAACATTGAAGGCCCTCTATGATCAGTTCTAATTTATCTTTTCTCATTCTAGCATTTCATTTATACACTCTTATGGTTGCTATATAATATTCAGGATGCCAGTTAAATTTTAATTTCAGACATACTTATACTAAAAAGATTATTCACTGTTTATCTGAAATTTAAATTTAATTTAACTGAGCATCCTGTACTCATATTAGCTCAGTCTGGCAACTCTAAGCACCCTACACCATAGACCACCTGAATGAACTTTGTCATATGTGCCAGATGTAATTTCTGAAAATTTTCTTCTAGGCCTTTGCTTATGCTGTTCTCTCTGTCTGGAATATTCATCCCATTATTTTCCCAAATCCTGCCCATTCTTCAACCTTAATGCCACATCCTCTCTTAAGCTTTCTTATTTTTTGAGCTGATCTTCATCTAGCCTCCTTGTCTCTCTTCTTCCACCTCCTCATGCTCTGTCTTGAATGAGAGTTCTTTATCTACTTGTCTTAACTCTCCTGTGGATCATACACCAGCCCTCTGTCACAGCAGGGACCATATTTGAATAGAGAGTAATGCGTAAACACATAAACTCTGGAGTCAGATGGGTTTTGCTTGAATTTCAGCTCTGCCACGTACCAGCTATATGACCTTGGGCAAGATTTTTCATCTTTTTGGTATTCAGTTTCTTCATCTGTAAAATGGGAATTTTAAGAGTAATTTCTACATAGGGTTGCTGTGAAAACTAAATGAGATGAAGCTTTGAGAGCACTTAGAACAGAGCTAGTATACAGAAAGTGCTCAATATATGTTAGCTGTCGTTATAAATCACCATCTCTGTAACCTCAGGGTGAAGCACAGAGTAGTTATCAGTAAAATTTACTCAATGAATAAATGAAGGAATACATGAATACACGAATAAAAGTAAGAGGCCTGAATATAAGATCCTGTGCCCTACTGACAATGCTAGATGCCAATGTGAACAGCTTTGCATTGAAAATACATGTGCATGGAAAACCATGTTCCCCCAGGAGAAAGTTTCTGCCCTTGAGGAGCTGTATATAATACCATATTCCTCTCTGGGGGTATAAATTGTTGTTTGGAGATTGTTCCACGGTTTGTCTCTTCTATGCTTCTAGTCTCTACAATAATTACTGGAAATGAAAATCTAGACTTGTGCCTTTCACTCTATCCTTACCTTCCTATGGACTGCCAAGAAACTTTATTTCCACTGGGCTTTGCTCTCTCCCTTTGTTACAGTGAAAGTCATTGATTGAAAGATTGGCAAATACTTGGAAATCAAGGGGAGAAAGATGAGATAGAAATGCCATGTTTTGTTCAGGTTCACTTTTCTGATTCCTCACCATTGCCACCCCCAACAATTTGAGGGTTCATTGGGTCCATGGCATTTATTAAAATGAGCATAAAATAAACAGATAGAACTTGAAACAAAAGGAAGTGAGATAGATGGTTTTCTAGTGCAGTGATATGTATTATTATCATCTGAAATCACTTATGGCTTTTGTTGGAACAAGACACTCAGTATATTGCTTGATATATAGTAGGTGCCTATCACGTTCCTAGTTCAACCTGGAAAAGTGACCCATCAGGCCCTGCCACAAGAACCCTGCCTGAACTTTGGTGCAAGTGCCATTTATAGTCACCTCCAGTAGGCTCTTGAGGCCAATAGGAACATGAGAGGTTAGTTGGGCCAACTTTTCCTTTGTATATGTCTAGTGATAGGGGGCTCACTACTTTATAATTGTTGCTATGTTCTTATCTATTCTTTGATCTTTGAATGCTCTGAAAATCTCTGACTGCTGCATCAATGACAGATCGGTACTAGAACCCAAACCTCTCTATAAATCAGACTAGGGTACTCTCCATTGTACTACCCTTGGAATTATAAAGCTATATTTATTCAGAGGTGTTGGGAAAAGAACTTTCCTAAGTAGCAGGTGACCTGGGTCCACATCTGAGCTCTGCCATTGACTTACTGTGTATAATTGGGTAATCCCTTTCCTTATGTGGCCCTCAGATTCCCTTTTTGCACAATGACAGTCTCAAACTGGATGATCTGCTAAATTCTTCCAGCTCACATGTTCTAGGATCTTGTAATGAGGTCTAATCAAGATCTCATAATACAGTGGTTCTCAAAGTGTGGCCCAAGAATCCCTACGGATAACTGACACCCTTTCCAAGGTTCAGTGAGGTCTCCCTTTTCAAACTATATATCTGTGGGAGGAAGTATTATTTTCATATACTTCAACCAAAACAGCGTGTCACAGCAGACTGAATATAGGAGCATCTATGAGAGTGCAGTTCTCTTCTATTAAGACAGACATTAAAGAGAATATCAAAAAATGTGAAACCATGCCCCTCTTCTCAGTCAATTTATCTTAGCTATAGAAAATATTATTATTTATAAACTATACTAAAAGCATGTTCTAGAGACAGGGAGGAAGGTGGTGGTGGAGTAGGAGGACCCGAGGCTTGCCTCGTCCCATGAATACAGCTAGATAACTAACAAATCATCCTAAATACCCCAGAAATCAACCTGAAGACTGACAGAACAAACTCCACAACTAAAGAGAGAAAAAGCCACATCTAAGAAGGTAGGAAGTGTTGAAGATGTGATTTAGGGGAGAAATGGATCCTGGCTGCTACAGAGGAGAGGGAGGTGGTGGAGAAGGGCAAGGGAGAAAGAGGAGCATGCAGGGGATCCCACAAAGAGAACATTTTCCCATAGCCACTGGCTTGGAAAATGAGAGTGGCTGAATCTTGTAAGTTCTTGCAGCCAGTGGGGCTTAAAGCCTGGAGTTTTAAAAGTCAGTGGGCTTGGCTGGGATAGAGCCCAGAGACCCCTGTGCTGCTCTTGGAGAGAAGGCAGGCAAACAAACCAGGGATAGACAGTGTGGAAACAGTGATCTGAAGACTGCCTGGGGTACACAGCGGGGAGAGTATTTGCTCTTCTCAGAGGGAGTCCATGAGAGTCAGCATTCACAGAGACACCACTCCAGGAACAAAGGAGCTGGCTGGCAATATTTCCATCCCCCGCCTCTCAACATAAACACAGAGCCACCTGCAGGAAGCAGCTCAGCGTGGACAGTGGCTGCCTAACTTGCTTGCACCAAGCTCCACCCCTCCCTGCACTCTCCCCGTCTTAGTCAAACTTGACTCAGTTTCAGTGAGGTGGGCCCCTCCCCGAGAAGACCAACACAAACCCTTGTCCGTACCACATCTCCCCAAAACAGAGTTTTGGAGGGCCTAGTTCCAGTGGAGGTGGTGACAGGTCTCATTTCACAAGCGGACCTGAGCACACCTAGTTAAAACTCAACCACATTCAGACCAGGGACCAAACACTTCCCACTGCAGGCAAGGAGAGCCTCTTCAGATGACTGTCCTGAAGCACAGAGCAGCCAAAACACAACAGCAGAGCACACACAACCACATTGGAGACACTTACTGAAGCATCAAGTCCTGGGCACTACATGACCTTTCTTCTTAAGGCCAGTACTTTCAGGGGCAGGAGACATAACTGGCTTTTCTAAAACAGAGAAGGCAGAGACTTAGACAAAATGTGAAGATGGAGGAATTTATCCTAAATTAAAGAACAAGATAAGGCCACGGCCAGGTATCTAAGTGAAACAGATATAAGTAACATGCCTGATGGACTATTTAAAGCAGCAATCATAAGGATACTCACAGGGCTTGAGAAAAGAATTGAAAACATCAGTAAGACCCTTACCAAAGAAATTAAAGAGTTAAAAAGAATCAAAGATGAAGAGTGCAATTAAGGAGATTAGAAATATGCTCAATGGAATGAATAACAGGTGGGAAGAAGTAAAGGAACAAATTAATGATCTGGAAGACACAGTAACAGAAAACAATGAAGCTGAACAAAAGAGAGAAAGAAGAATTATAGAACACAAGAATAGACTTAGGGAGCTCAGTGACTTCACCAAATATAGTCATATTCCTATTGTAGGAGTCCCAGAAGAAGAGAGAGAAAAGAGGGAAGAAAATTTATTTGAGGAAATAATAGCTGAAAACTTCCCTAATTTGGGGGAAGGAAACAGACATCAGAGAGAATTCTCATCAAAATCAACAAAAAGCAAATCCACATAAAGACATATTGCAATTAAATTGGCAAGATATAGCAATAAAGACAGTCTTAAAAGCAGCAAGACAAAAGAAGTCATTAACTTATAAGTGAAATCCCAGAAGGGGATTTTCTGCAGAAACTTTCCAACACAGAAGAGAGTGACATGATATATTCAAAGTGCTAAAAAGAAAAAATTTGCAGCCAAGAATACTCTATCCAGCAAGGCTATCATTCAGAATAGGAGAGGTAAAGAGTTTCCCAAACAAAAACTAGAGGAGTTTATGACCACAAACCAGCCCTGCAAGAAATATTAGAGGGGACACTTTAAGAGCAAAGAAGAGACCAAAAGTGAGAGTATAAAGGCAGGAAACACAAAAGCAGTAAAAATAAATATTTCTGTAAAAAATCAGTCAAGGAACTCACAAAAAAAGATATAAAATATAATATATATACCTAAAACATGAGGAGGAGAGGCATAAAAAATGGGTTCAAACTTAAATGACCATCAACTTAATAGACCGCTATTTGCAAAAAGGTTAAATACAAACCTAATGGTAACCATATATCAAAAACCACTAATAAACATGCAAAGAATAAAGAGAAAGAAATCCAAATATATCACTAAAGAAAATCAGCAAAACATGAAAGAAAAACAAGAAAGGATCAGAGAAAATCTCCAGAAACAACAACAAAACAAGTAACAAAATGGCATTAAATATATGAATAATTACTCTGAATATAAATTGACTAAATGCTCTAATCAAAAGACATAGGGTGGCAGAATAGATTAAAAAACAAGCCCACAACAGACTCATTTTAGACAAAAAGACACCTGAAGATTGAAAGTGAGGGGATGGTGAAACATTTATCATGCAAATGGATGTCAAAAGAAAGCCAGAGTAGCAATACTTATATCAGACAAACTAGACTTTATTTTTTTATTTTTTTTAAAGATTTTATTTATCTATGAGAGAGAGAGAGAGCACATGAGAGCGGGAGGGTCAGAGGGAGAAGGAGACTCCCTGCCGAGCAGGGAGGCTGATGCGGGACTCGACCCAGGGACTCCAGGATCATGACCTGAGCCAAAGGCAGTTGCTTAACCAACTGAGCCACCCAGGCACCCCAAACTAGACTTTAAAACAAAGACTGTGACAAAAGACAAAGAAGGGCAGTATATAGTAATAAAGGGGACAATCCAACAAGAAGATACAACAGTTATAAATATTTATGCACCCAATGTGGGAGCACCCAAATATATAAAACAATTAATAAGAAACATAAAAGAACTAAATTGATAACAGAACAATAACAGTAGGGGACTTTAAGACCCCATTCAAATCAATGGACAGATCATCTGAATAGAAAATCAAGAAAGAAACAAAGGCTTTCAATGACACACTGGAACAGATGGACTTAACAAATATATTCAGAACATTTCATCCTAAAACAGGGGAATACACATTCTTTTTTTTTTTTTAAGATTTTATTTATTTATTTGACAGAGAGAGAATGAGAGAGAGCACATGAGAGGGGGAGGGTCAGAGGGAGAAGCAGACTCCCTGCCGAGCAGGGAGCCCGATGCGGGACTCGATCCCGGGACTCGATCCCGGGACTCCGGGATCATGACCCGAGCCGAAGGCAGTCGCTTAACCAGCTGAGCCACCCAGGCGCCCCAGAATACACATTCTTTTCAAGAGCACATGAAACATTCTCCAGAATAGACCACATATTAGGCCACAAAAAAGGCCTCAACAAACAGAAAAGTCATACCATGCATCTTTTCTGACCATAACGCTATGAAACTAGGAGTCAATCACCAGAAAAAATATGGAAAGACCACAGATACATGCAGGTTAAATAACATGCTACTAAACAATGAATGGGTGAACCAGGAAATATAAGAACAAACAAAAAATACATGGGAAGAAATGAAAATGAAAACACGATGGTCCAAAACTTCCGGGATGCAGCAAAAGTGGTCCTAAGAGGGACGTATATAGCAATACACACATACCTCAAGAAGCAAGAAAAATCTCAACCTAACCTTACACCTAAAGGAGAAAAACAACAACAAATGAAGCCTAAAGTCTGCAGAAGGAAGGGAATAGTAAAGATTAGAGCAGAAATGATATAGAAACTAAAAAACAAGCAGCTGAACAGATCAATGAAACTGGGAACTGGTTCTTTGAAAAAATTAAGAAAATTGATAAACCTCTAGCCAGACTTACCAAAAAGAAAAGAAAAAGGACCCTAATAAAGAAAATCACAAATGAGAGAGGAGAAATAATAGCCAACAGCACAGAAATACAAACAATTCTAAGAGAATATTATTAAAAACTATATGCTAACAAATTGGACAATGTGGAAGAAATGGATAAATTCCTAGAAACATATAAACTACCAAAACTGAAACAGGGAGAAATAGAAAACTTGAATTGATGGATAACCAGCAAAGAAATTGAATCAGTAATCAAAAATCTCCCAACAAACCAAAGTCCAGGGCCAGATGTCTTCACAGGCCAATTCTACCAAACATTTAAAGAAGATTTAATACCAATTCTTCTCAAACTATTCCAAAAACTAAAAAAAGGAGGGAAGACTTCCAATATCATTCGATGAGGCCAACATTACCATGATACCAAAACCAGATAAAGACACCACACACAAAAAAGACTATAGGGCAATATCTCTGATGAACATAGATGCAAAAATCCTCAACAGAATACCATCAAACTTAATCCAAGAATACATTAAAAAAATATTCACCAGAATCGAGTGGGATTTATTCCTGGGTTGCAAGCGTCCTTCAATATTTGCAAATCAATCACATTAATAAGAGAAAGGATAAAAACCATATGATCACTTCAATATATGCAGAAAAAGCACTCAAGTACAACATTGATTCATGATAAAAACTCTTAACAAAGTAGGTTTAGAGGGAACATCCACAACATAATAAAGGCCATCTATGAAAAACCCACACCTAACATCAGGTCAGGAACAAAACAAGGATGTCTACTCTCACCACATTTATTCAACAGAGTACTGGAAGTTCTAGCCACAGCAATCATAGAACAAAAAGAAAGAAAAGGCATCCAAATCAGCAAGGAAGAAGTGAAACTCACTATTTGCAGATGACATGATACTACATATAGAAAAGCCAAAAGACTCCATCAAAAAATTACTAGAACTGATACACAAATTCAATAACGTCACAAGATACAAAATCAACGTACAGAAATCTGTTGCATTTCCATACACCAATAATGAAGCAGCAGAAAGAGAAATTAAGGATTCAATCCCATTTACAATTACACGAAAAACAATAAGATAGCTGGGAATAAACCTAACTAAAGAGTTGAAAGACCTGTACTCCGATAATTATAAAACACTAATGAAAGACATTGAAGATGACACAAAGAAATGGAACAGCATTCCATGCTCATGATTTGAAAGAACAAATATGTTTAAAATGTCTATACTACCCAAAGCAATCTACATATTTAAGACAGTCTTTATCAAAATATCAACAGCAATTTTCACAGAGCTAGAACAAACAATCCTAAAATTTCTGTGGAACCACAAAAGACCCTGAATAGCCAAAGCAATCTCGAAAAAGAAAAGCAGAGCTGGAGGCATCACAATTCTGGACTTCAAGTCATATTACAAAGCTGTAATAATCGAAACAGTATGGTTCTGGCACAAAAAATAGACGCATAGACCAATAGAACAGAATAGAAAACCCAGAAATGAACCTACAACTATATGATCAATTAATCTTCAACAGAACAGGAAAGAATATCCAATGGGAAGACAGTCTCTTCAACAAATGGTTTTGGGCAAACTGGACAGCAACATGCAAAAGAATGAAGCTAGACAGCTTTCTTACACCATAGATAAAAATAAATTCAAAGTGGGTTAAAGACCTAAATGTGACACCTGAAACCATAAAAATCCTAGAGAGAGCATAGGCAATAAGGTCTCTGACATCAGCCATAGCAGCATTTTTTTTTTTTTAGATATGTCTCCTGAGCAAGGGAAATAAGAGCAAAAATAAACTGCACAGCATAGAAGGCAATCATCAAAACTAAAAGGCAACCTGCAGAATGAGAGAAGATATTTGTAAATGGCATATCCAATAATAAAGGGTTAGTATCAAAAATATATAAGGAACTTATACAAATCAACACCCAAGAAACAAATAATCCAATTAAAATGGGCAGAAGAAATGAATAGACATTTCCCAAAGAAGACATCCAGATGGCCAACAGCCACATGAAACAATGCTCAACATCACTCATCATCAGGGAAATGCAAATCAAAACTACAGTGCAATATCACCTCACACCTGTCAGAATGGCTAAAATGAACAACACAAGAAACAACAGGTATTGGCGAGGATGTGGAGAAAGGGGAACCCTCTTGTACTGTTAGAATGCAAAGTGGTGCAGCCACTCTGCAAAACAGTATGGAGCTTCCTCAAAAAGGGAAAAATAGAATTACCCTATGATCCAGCAGTCACACCCCTGGGTATTTATTTACCCAAGGAATACAAAAATACTAATTTAAAGAGATACCTGAACCCCTATGTTTATAGCAGCATTATTTACAATAGTCAAGATGTGGAAGCAGCTCAAGTGTCCATTAATTGATGAATGGATAAAGAAGGGGCATATATATATAATGGAATACTATTCAGCCATTAAAAATAATGAAATATTGCCATATACAAGGACATGGATAGAGCTAGAGTATAATGCTAAGCAAAATAAGTCAGTCAGAGAAAGACAAATACCATATGATTTCACTCATATGTGGAATTTAAGAAATGAGACAAATGAACAAAAGGAAAAAAGAGAGAAAGAGACAAACCAAGAAACAGACTCTTACCTATAGGGCATAAACTGATGGTTGCCAGAGGGGAGGGGGTGGGGGCTGGGGGAAATAGGTGATGGGATGGAGGAGGAGAGCACTTGTGATGAGCACTGGGTGATGTATGGAAGTGTTGAATCACTATATTGTACACCTGAAACTAATATAACACTGTATGTTAACTAACTGGAATTAAACTAAACGAAAATGAAATAAAATACAGACATGTTCTAAAATATGTCATTTATGTTAACATGTCTAAATTGTAAGCATGTTTTTTGAATGAATAAAATCAATGAATATTCATTAAATGTCTCAGTTTTAATTTCTAATATGATAAATATCCATAGATATAGCCCACACAAATACAATTTCTGGTCTTTAATAACTTTTAATGGTGGAAAAGTGTCTTGAGAACCGCTGTTCTGGTATGTCTCTGACTTCCTGTCTTCATTTGGTACAGGCTTCTCCTTCCAGTGGTTCCAACTGTGATCTGCTCAATATCTGGCAGAAGGATGGACACAGTTACCCCGAGAGGAAGGCCATTCTTCCTAACTCACAGGTCTCAACCATACCAAGATTCTTCTTCTCCTTTACCTGGGTTCCTTGGCATGGACTGGTGATTCTGGCCTTAAACAAGACACCCTATCACAGGCAGTGCTGGTTCCTGGGTAAGGAAATAAAGCAACTGGTCTGGTGAATGTTAATGTGATAGATAGCCCCCCCCACACACACACCTGCTTGTTCCCCTGCCCTAAGTGCTGCACTTTCTATACCGCCAACCCCCTTCCCTGACTTCCTCTCAACCACCACCCCCTACCCACCATCAAAGAAAGCAGGCTTCATGTCTGTTATACTGATCTTGGGAGGTATTCGGTGTGAGGCAAAGGAGGCGCTCATAGATTCAGAGTCCTTATGGAGCATAGGAGGCAGAAGGAAGAAAGAGAGGTGGGAGAATTCATGTTAACTGAGAGAACCCACTACATGTCAGGTTCTTCATGTCCCTACTTCCTTAATGACAAGGCTGGGAGGTGAGTAAATATCTTTATCCTCTTTCCCATGTTACAGCCAGGGAAACAGAGTCCTAGAGATAAAGTGACTTGCCTTAGGTAGTTACACAGTCAAAAAGCGCCTGGGCTTGGATCTGAACTCAGGTCTGGATGATGCCAGATCAATGCTCCTTCTGCTTTACCAGAAGCAGGGAGAGTCAGGAACACCCAGGACAGGAAGAGAGAACAAGGGAACTAATATCTACTGAACACTTACTATGTGCTGAGCATGCTAAGTATAAGTGGATGTTACCTCATTGACTCCCAGCAGTGGTCCCTTTATGTAAACAGTGAATCCACAGTTTACAGATGAGGCACCAGGCTTCGAGAAGTGAAGTGCGTTTCCTAAGGGAACCCTACTAAAAGGTAACAGAACCAGCGTTCAAATCTAAGTCTGTCTGGTCCCAAAGCCTTAGCTTCTTCTATAATAACAAATAACATCTATTGAGAATTTACTTTATGCCAGGCACGATACTAAACCTATACTAAATGCTTTAACTCATTTAATTTAAACCTCCAAACTAGGTGGGTGCTATTATTATTCCCCATTTTACAGATGGGAAAACTAAGGCCATAGCAAGCCCGAGGTCACCCATTTAGAAAGTAACAAAGCTGGGATTTGAATCCAGGCAGTCTACCTCCGGAGTTCATGGGCTTAATACTGTTTTCTAATATCCTCAAGGCTAAACTGGTGTGAGAAGCCTGGAACTGAAACCATTCTCCTGGTCTCTCCGGTCAGTGTATTGTGCACTCTCACCTCTAGAGTGAATGGCCAAAGCCACCTCCTCCCAGTGGCCTGAATCTAAAGAGGGAGATGGACTCCAGGGAGCAAGAAGTCATGGGGCCATCCTAGGAGGTCTGTTCTGCCATACAGCCTCTCCTCTAACAGTTGTTTCATGGTTCTCCATCCTCAGGTCTCTGGCTGTGGGGGAAGAGGGCATATACTCAAAGGAGGGAGCACTACTCTGCTCTGGGTCTTCATGTTACCCTCCCGCCCCATACAGGGGGCTTTGCCTTATAAGTCTGTGTCCAGCTGGAGGTGAGTGGGAAGGAGCCACTTGTCTTGTCTATGGCTGACTGTCATCCTGACAGGGCCCAACAGAACAGACATCTGAGGCACCCCAGAGGTCAGGGCTAGAGAGAAGATGAGAGATCGGTTATCGTAAGCTCCCCAGGAGACAAATGGGGAAACAGAGGGCCACAGAGTAAATTGTAAGCAGAGCTGGAAAGATTCTCACGGACTCTAGGGACAAACCTCTGGGCCAAACCAGTAATGAAGAAAGTCCTCAAAGAAGCAGAGGCGTCCTCAAAGGGTCCCAGGATTTGGTCCTTTGCCTGACCAACTGGGGTCTCTGAAAGGGAAGTGAGGCCAGGGGGGAGTAAGTTATTCTGGGCCTTGTGATGACACATGCCCCCAGAGACTCACGCCTGGCCCTTTGCCATGGGGTTCCTAGGAGGCTTCTGGCTGTCAGCCACAGCACCCTGCCTGCTGAGGCTTGGGGGAGGGGAGAATCACTGCTTCTTAATGGCTTCGTGCCCATAAAACCTCTAGAACTGCCTAGCGCTAACTTTATTTTTGCTGGAAGAACTGACTTCAGTGTTTCCAGGAGGTTCAAGTTCAGATTCCAGGCTGAACAGAAACCTGAGCATTCCGGACTGAACAGATCCAGAAATTCAGCCTGGAATGCTCAGGTTTCTGAGCATGGGACTAGATAAAGGAGGAAAGCTATTATCTCCTCAGATGTTCAGAAAAGGGCATCCACCCGGGTCATCTGAGGCGGGCGAGAGTTATGATGCCCTGAGGCAGGCAGATCAATGAAATGGCCTTTGTGGGCTCAGATTGGCTTTGAAACGTTACCTGACCGCTTATGGGCCGCACAGGAGTTCCGAGAGGCGCTGTAATTGTTGTCCAGAATGCAGTTTCTTCTAGACTTTGCCCTGTACCTAACCCCAAACGGGTGTCATACATACTTGAGACATAGACACCTGTGACCCTGCCTCTCATTGCACAGCCAGGAAAACTGAGGTCCAGAAAGGAAAGTGCCTCCCCAGGGTGCCAGAGTGATTCACGATTCTTAACTTTAAAGTGGGGGTTGGAGAATGACCCAGTGACCAAGGGCCCAGAGTCTCATGTCTGAGAAAGTTCCCCAGGCTCATAGCTTTTCTGCTTCCACCAACCGCCTTCACATTTGGCCTAGGTCCTGCCTGGGTTGAATGTTCCCCTCCCTGGGCTCTTTCCACAACCCCTGTGTGGTCTTGGTTGTCCCCAGTGGCCCCTGGGGAGAGCTGGTGTGTCATTCAGCAGGAGGCAAGAAGGCATGCATGCCAGAGTGCCGGCGGCAGAGTGACGGGTGAGCCGGCAGGCAGGCCGGACACTCCAAGCCTGGGAACTGTAATGTTCAAGGAATTTCAACTGGCATTGCTCTCCACTCCCAGCCAACTGGTTAACGGTGCCGAGTTTGAATCAGTGACCCGCCTCCTGGTCCCTCCTCCTTAGCTAGCCTCTCTCTCCCGCCTTCCTTCCCTCCCTCCCTCCCTACTTCCCTCCTTGGGGCCCTCTGGGAGGCGCCTGAAGAGGAGGCAAGCTGAGCTCAGACCAGGCTGCTCTGTGCGTCTCCCCCTCGCTGGTGCGCTGGTGCGGCTGATGGAGCACAGGGCCAGGGCTGATTCTCACAGAGGCCCACATCCTCTCTAGTCTAGTCCCTAGAGAGAAAGAGGCCTGTGCCCGGCAGAACTCTGCTGGACCCTGCCAGCTCCCTGCACCCCACCATGCCTCTGCTGGATGTTTTCTGGGCTTGCTTCAGGAAAGTGAAGGTAAGTGGCTGCCCAGACCCAGCCCGCTCCCCTCAGAAGGGCTCAGAGGGGACGGAGGCAGCCGGGGACCACTGTGTGCCAGCTGGAAGGCAGATGGGCTTCTGAGACTACCTTGGAGCTAGAAAGAATTGGATTCAAGTCTTGCTTTTGTCACTTAACCAGCTCTGTAAATGTCTGCTGCTTTCCCATAAAAATAAGTAGGCTAGCTGCCTATCATAAAACTTGCCTCCATTGCTTCCCAGGCCTTGCCACAAAGGCAAGATTCTTAGCCCCTTTGAGCCCCCATAAAACTTGCCTCCATTGCTTCCCAGGCCTTGCCACAAAGGCAAGATTCTTAGCCCCTTTGAGCCCCAGTTTCCTCAGCTTTAAAATGAAGACAGTGGTGGTACCAACCTCAATAAGGCGATGAGGTTGGTATTTTTGTTTCCATACTAAGTGTTTGCAAATAAAAGAGATAATGTGTGTTAAGTTCCTAGCGTGATGCCTTGCATAGAGCATCCATCTGAGTAACAGTAACTATTATTATGATTACTATTACTAGTTTCCATCAACATATATCAAGCTCTGTGCTAGGCACCATAGGAGTTACATGAAGACAAAAAGGGACATGGCTTCTGTCCTCAAAGAGGAGGTAGGAAAAGTGACAGATCTTTATCAAGCACCTACTATATACTAGATACTATGCTAGATAGTCGGTCAGTAAATATTTGTTGAATGCCTACTATATCTTGGACATGGGGAATACATGAGCACAACAGGACCCACAAGGATGTGCAGGGCATAATTTCTGCTCTCAAGATCCTAGAAATTGATATTTATTTAGTATCTGCTATGTATCGGACAGAGGCACTTTCAGTTCATTAACTGTGGTGGTAATCTTTACCAAAACCCATTGTTTTCCTGTTTTTATAGATGCAGAAGGGCACTGTAAAAGATTAAGGAAGGTCACTCAGATATGCCTGGCAGAGTTGGGATCTGAACTCCTAAGTCCATACCTCTCTTGACACTATGTGGCGTCCCACAGTTTAATTCAGTAGGGAAACTTTTAAATAACTAGCCTGGCTGTAAAATAGGACGAAGAGAAGGCTGGGACCCTTGGAGGGAAAAATCACTTCCACCAGAAGGGACTTGGAAAGGTTTCACCGGAGGTCACATTTGGGCTGGGCCTGAGGCTTGAAGGAAGACTTTGTCAGTCCAAAAAGCGGGGAAGGGCATTCCAGGCATGCCTGGCAGAGGGAACTTTGGGAGCAAGAGTCTGGAGGCAGTCAAGTGGTGGTGAGTTGGGGGGGCTGGTTTCATGGGGTGCCTCAAGTACAGGGTCTGAGGGAAGAGACGCTAGAGAGGGGGGAATGGGGCTGCCTCCCATAGGGTTTGCAATTGATCCATGGGGCTGTGGTCTTTACCTAGCGGGGGTCCTAAATGAGATTCTCACCCATCTGCGGTGAAATGGGAGAAAGGTGGGAATAATGTAGTACAATTTTCAGAAATCTAAATTAATTCAATTCAAAAGACTATTCTTTATTTGGAGATTATTACATCTTTCCAATGAGGTGGGGTTCAAGAGTAAGAGACTTTAAAAATATCTGTCCTCAGCAAAATAAAAAGTTTGCAATGCTCTGTTCCCTTATTTATTTATTTAAAAATTGTCTTTCTCATCTATGAAATTCCAAAGTCCAGAGACTGTTGTTTTAGGGGATCAGGGGGATTTCAGTGAAGTAGGGATATAATTCAATGGACACTGTTAAGAAATACACTGCAGCAGCCTTCCACGCCGGTGTGGAAGGGCCCAAGTGGTGATGCTGAGGCCAGGAAGATGGCTGCGTAGGCAATGAGGCTGGGTGGGGAGGAGAGGATGGGAGATGGATCTAATAAGGACAAGGCAGCAGGGAAGCAAAAGTATCTGTGAGATTTGACACCTGATTGGTACCACTGTCCTCTACTCTGGCTAACCATTCTGGGTGCTTGGCAGGGATTGGAATCACTTTGCATTCATTACCTCAGTCTCTCAGACTCCCCGAAAACACTCCCTGCCCATGTCAGGCTCTTAGAAATTGTTAGGGCAGGAGAATCCCCTCCCCCACCCCAGAAGGCTTGGAGACCTCTATCCCAGTCCCAGACACTGGCATACATACACACACACACACACACACACATTCTCTCATGCATTTCCACAAACACAGGATGTACACATGTGTATATGTTTAAAGTTACACACTCATGTGCATAGACACACCATTCACATGTGCACACACATGCGTATCAGGACAAACCCATGCACATGCACATCCACATGCAGACAGTGCACATCCACTATCATGTAACCTCACGCACGTATGCCTGCATGCACATACACAGACAGGCACACGTGTACACAAATAGATACCCTCCCAGGCACAAGCATGCAGACACACACAGACCTAGGCACATACACAAAATCACGTAGACATACAAAATCATGCACATGGCACAAAGGTACGTATGCATGCATGCCCACACACAGGGCTGTGGCAGTTGTGAATCAACACATGGTTATGTCTCAGGGCTAAGAGGCAGCCTGCCAGACCCACATACATGCTACTTTTCCAATGCTACTGCTTTGAGGTCCCGGTCAGAGAGGCAGCCTTCTGGCCTTATAAGCCTAGTCAAGGGCATGGGCTGCTCTGAGCCACCCTCCCTTTCTGAGCCAGGCCCCCTTGTGAGCAGTTGCCTGACTGTGGGAGAGCTGAGTGCAGAGAGGGGCAGGTTGTAGCAGAGTCTGCCATAGCTGAAAGGGATCTTTTAGACCATCTCATTCAACCTTCTTGTGGTCCTAATGGAGAAACCGAGCCCCCTACCATCCCATACCATATGGTGCTCTCCATCAGCTGAAGAGGTGTGAAGGGGGGGAAGCAGAGAAACTTAGGTTTGAATTCCACCCCCCGATACACACACACACACGCACAGACAGAAAGACACACACACACACACACACACACACACACTAGCTGTGTGCCTTTGAGCAAGTCCTCTCTGAGCCTCCGTTTTCTTATCTAAAAAAAATGATACTAATCAGTGCCTGCCTCACAGAGATGCCATGAGGATTTGAGGAGTTTGTGTCTTTAAGGTGCTTGGCATGGAGTAGGTAGGTGGTCAACAAATGACTTGCTGGAAGCAGGTTTCCAAATGACACACAGGGGGCACGAGGCAAAGAACAAGGATTATTCTGTATTTGGAAACTCCAGGGTTAAGAGCTCAGGTCTTATCTGCTTCTTAGCCACAACTTCCCTTCAGCACTCTGTGCTCTGGCCCTGCGTGAATCTAGGACCAGAAGCAACCCATTTGGGTGCTGAAAAGTGCTACTTCAGAAGCCAGGGATACTGAGAAGGTAGCAAGATGCCAGGCCAGGGCCCAGGACTGCTTGAGCTGCACTGGGGTTAGGGGCAGCCAAGGGATAAGACCTTTGGATGTGAGATGAACCCAGTATAGTTTCATATGTGTCTGATGTGTTTTGCCCACAGGCCGGCAGGGGCCAGAAAGGTATCAATGGGCTCTTACCACAACCGAGCATGCATATGGGTCCCCACTCCAGCCTCACACTCAAACATGCACACACACAGGACTCCTTCTTTGATGTGTCCTTTTGCTCCCTTCCAGCACTTAGCATGGTGTTAATGCACGTAACAAGTGACCAGAATTTGGATCCTCTCTCATGGAACTCTCTTTGTATCAGGTGGGCATATCTATTCCTGGAGGGCACTGACCTGGAAGGTGGAGAATCTGGCTGGAACTCTATCTAAGCCATGACCTCTAGGTGACTTTGAGAGGGTCAATATTCCCTGCTGTCTTTCAATTGTTTCCTCTTATAACAGATAGTGATACAATATCAGAGATGGAAAGGTCCATAGAGGTCGCCCGTTCCTCCCCCTTCCCTCCCTCTAAACTATGGATGAGGCCCAAAGACGGAAAGAGATGTGCCCAAGGTCACAGGTAGGGCAGTCAGGACACAGCCGGGTCCACACATGGTCTATGTAATAGACCATAATCTCCTTCCTTCCTCTGTGGCAAAATCCAAACACAACTTGTCTGCGGTAGAATCTAAGGGCAATACCAGGTGGGACTTTAACACACGTGTCACATAGAACCACACATGGTAATACCCCTGTCTCACTTACCTGCAGAGCTTCTATGGGAGGCAAAGCAAATTATGGACAGAAAAGTCCTTTGTAAACTGGGAAGCCTCAGAGAGTTTAACCATCCAGTCATGGTCCAACAAGGGACACCACACTTTTCCCCAGTCTCTATACTCACATACTTAGTCATGCATATAAGTGCATATGTGCACAAGGGCTCTCCTGATTCACCCAAGGACATATTCTCAAGCATCCTCTCCTATGAATTCACTGCCACAGTGTGCATGGGACTTGTATGTGGCTGTTCTTATACCTGGCTCCTAGGCGCCTGTTCATATGGGTGTGTACTTTCACACTCCTTCTGCCTGCTCATATTTATGTACATATATACACTCATGTGAACGCACATACTCATGTGTGCTTCTTCACCCCTGGGGCTCTTTCTGTCCCCAGGCCAACTCACAATTTCCCAGTCTTTGTCCAGAATCAGCCTGGCAGGATATAGGGTGAAAGTGTGATGGTAACTGGGTGATTCAGCAGTTGTACTCCCAGCCTCCAGAATGTCTCTACTTTTCCAGGCCTTGGCCCTTATTGTCTCAAGCAAGACCCATTTTCCACATGCAGAGTGTATTCATTGTGGGAGGGGCAGGAAGGAGTGTAGAGAATTCAGGAGAGCATATCAGTGTATAGAAACTGTTAAATGCATCTGGATGCCATTTCCACATTCCATGTAGGAGTCTTATCACATCTTGCCAAAAGGATGGCTAGACATTGTTGCATATCTCCAGTGATGTAGAGCTCACCACCTCCTCCAATAGCCTGTTTCTTTTTTTTTTTTTTAAGATTTATTTATTTATTTGAGAGAAAGAAAAGGGGGGCAGAGGGAGAGAGAGAGAGACGGAGTCCCAAGCTGACTCCCCACTGAGCATGGAGCACAACATGAGGCTTAATCTCACAGCTCCGAGATCATGACCTGAGTGAAAACCAAAAGACAGATGCTTAACTAACTGCACCACCCAGGTGCCCCTCAAATAGCCTGTTTTGTCTGAGGACACTGCCTTAACCAGTGTGTGTGTGTGTGTGTGTGTAAGTGGTAGGTGTATACTTGTACATCTGAGACTTGTACATATAGTCCCCTCTCAATTACTGGACCCAAAGAAAGGAATTATGACATACTCTCCCAGGTCATGGGAAAACCACTTAGAGAGGAGAGGGCAAGGCCTTATACCCCATAAAAGGAGTCTTCACCCTCAGGACCTCTCTTTGCAGTTCCACAGCTTAGTCAAATTGAGTGGTGGGTACTGCCTCCTGACATGGGTGAAAAATCCACACTCTGGCTTGTCCCTGTGTGGCTAATTGTAAATTGCCTAGATGCTGGCCTATGTTACATATTTGTGAGGCCCAGGTCAATGGGATGAAGTAAAAGAACAGGTGTGCTAATGTTATTGACACACATGGACTTAAAGAGAGTTGTGAGTTGGTTTCTGGGTGATCTAGAAAGCTTTCTGTGAGGAGTTTCCTGGCTCAGAACAGAAGGCAGCTTGGTGTGGCAGAAAGAACACTGGACATGGAGTCAGACTGGCTTGGATGTAGTGCCCACCTCTGCCACATCTAAGCTGAGTGGTCTTGGGCAAGCCATCTTTCCTCAGTGGATAAGACTTAGCGGAATTGCCAAGGAAATAATGTATTTACAAGCCCAACACATGGTAGATGCACAATTGGATCAGAATCTGAAGAGATGATCTATGGAGAAAAAGAGGGAGGCTTCTTCAAGGAGGAGTAAGGTTGGAGACAGGAGAAAGAGGAGGCACAGAGAGCCAGGGGACTTGCCCTGGATGTAGAAATTGGGTGTGTACAGTTATGGGAGCAAGAGTCAAAATGAGAAACTTGCAAATTTGTGTGTGGGAGTTCAACTTTACTGAGGGTTCTCTTGATGCAGTGAAAAAACCAGGGTCCCTAGAGTAACAAAACATGGAGTCAAGCCCTTCACTCTCTGAGCCACAACTTTCTAGCTGTGTGACTTTGAGAAAAGTACTTCAGCCCTTTGAGCTTTAGTTTCCTGCTCTGTGAAATGGAGCTAATAATAGTACCCACTTCATAACGTTGTTTTGAGGCTTAACTGAGTTGACATGTATAAAACACCTGGCACCCAGTTAGTGAGTATTAGCCATTTTTATTATTTGTACACTGGGGAAAATCATAATTCCTACCTCACAAGGTTGTAGTGAGGAACGCATGAAATAATGACGGCAAGGACTGTTGACATGTTTATTTATTGTTATCTTGAAGAAAATGGGAGGTTTCCTTAAGCTGGGAATAGCCTTGAGGAATTCATTCCTTCAGTCATTAACAAGCAATATTTATTCAGGGCCTACTATGCATCAGGCCCTGAGGGGATAGACAATGGTTAATAAAATAGCTGTGGGTCTTTAACCTCATGGAACTTACTGTCTAGTGGATATAAAATGAGAGTTTTTCATACTCACAACCCCCAAGTACCCTGTTGGTGGGTATGACTGATTCAGTCCAGAAAATGCCAGGGCATGAAACTGTTTGCTTAACAATTTTAGTCTATCTAGCAACAGTGCATGGCAATTCCCACCTAGTCTTCAAGGCAAACGAATGGCTAAACTGGAGTCCCCGGTACTTTCTGCAACAGCATGGCCAGAACAATCTTAAAAGTGGGCCCAGCCTGGAGATGGAGATGGGGACCTCCAGAATTTGCCTGATCTGAACTCCTAGCCCTTGTCACTCTCTCCCAGTTGCCCCATTTCAGCACAATTGGTACTGTTTGATCAAGTCTTCAAGAGATTGGACAGTATTTGTTCTGGGAACTAGGAGAGATGGAGATGGGCACTGCGGAGGTGAGAAGGGGAGTGTCTGACTTATGTCTCGGACACTAATTCCTACTTTACCTTTAGTTTCATTGGCACCAAAAGGAGTATGAGTGGGGGCTGGTGGGGGGGGGGTGGAAGACATATCTGACAATATGGCTGGTGAAGGCTGAAGTAACTGGAAAATGTTGCGGATTGGCAATGCCAGGTTTGTTTTTTTCCCTCCAAAGCACTACAGCAAGTTAAAACTGATATTAATTGCTAGCATTTATAGAGCACACATTATGTGGTAGACACTGTTCCATGCCCTTCACATATATTAACTCAGTTTATCATCACAATAACTGCAAGACTATTATTCCCATCATCCTCATTTTACTGAAACACAGAAAAAAAAAGTTAGGAAACTTACCCAAGGTCACACAGCCATTATTGGGATTTTAAACCCATGTAATCCAGGTCCAAAGTCCATGTTCTATCCACTGTGTTTATATAATCTCTGCTCAGTTTCTCCACCTATAAAATGACTATGTTAGACTGATTTATCTCTGTCTTTCTAGCTCTGCCACTCTCATCATTTTTCATATATAGTTCTTTGAACTTCCAAGCAAAGTGGAAAAAAAAAATCTGCTCCCCAAATGTCAGTGATTTCTACGCAAGGTCCCTGGGGAAGGGGAAGGGAGCTCAGGCACAGGAGAATGAGCCTGCCCTGGAGGTTGGTCCTCCCAGCAGCCAGTAGGGCCTGAGGACAGCTGGAGGCTTGGCAAGCTCTGGGAGCCAGGGCCTGGCCTGCATTTCCAAGTCACTAGGAACAATAACAGGGAGCAGAGCTTAAGTGGCCTATGCTGGGATGTGGGGTCAGAGGTTTCACAAAGGGGTGGAGGAATGGAGCTCCTTGACCCCCACCTCTCTGGCCCACCCTTGAAGCTGCTGTTGCTGCAACCAGGGACCTTGGAGTCCAGTTCAACTGGCAGTTCCAAGGCTGGGGTTGCCAAGGGTTAGAAGAAAGGAAGCCCTGAACTTGGGGAATGGAGTTTGAGGTCCTGGAAATTGGTGTGGGCTGACTTTCCCTGGACTCTCCTCTGCCTGGGGCTGCGTCACCCTTGGACCTTGGGAGAAGAATATGGTATAATGATATAATCCAGTAGCTGCTGGAAGTAGGACACCAATCTGCTAGCCCAGGGTCAGCCTCTACTTCCCCTCTCTGAGCCCCAGTCTCCTCATGTACAACATGGGGAGAATATTCTCTACTTCATAATTGATTGCAACGATGACATATATGAAAGGGCCTGCCACAGGGTAGGTGCTCAGTAAATCTGAGTTAAATTTGAAGATAGTTGATTGGTTGCTCTAGGTGATCCTGGGCCCACGGTTTGTGCTCTGAGTTTCCTCATCTGAAAAATAAGATTTACCTGCCTGAGGAGAGCCTGGACTTGGGAACATCCTCTGGAAGTAAAAAGACAGTAGGAAACCTGGTGTTACTACCCTGAGGCTTAGGAAGTGGGCTGTTTAGGTGGATTCCCCTCTTTTCTCCCCACCCCTTCTCCCACCCCTTGTTGAACTAGTTGCAGAGTCTGGAAAAGAGGCTTTGCTCCACCCTGGAACCACTGTGTCTCTCCCCTTCAGTCTTTCCCTGCACTCACACCATCCAAGGCCCCCCTCCTGGAAGGACTCTCAAGCTCTGGGAAGGAAGGAGGGTCCCTGTTGGCTGGTGGGAAAGTCAAGATTTAGGGATATGACATTCCTGAGATTATCCAGAGAACCCCTGGGGGTTGCAGCTGCTCACTCTCCTCCCTGGCTCGAGCTCTCTCGCCTGCTGTGGAGGTGGAAGGACAGTAAGGAAGGACAGAAGGCTGGGGGAAAGAGGCCCAAAGGCAAAGGGCTGGGCCTGGAACAACCCTGCTGGCCAGGTGAGAAGTGGGGAGTGAGAGAGGAGGAAATGAGACCCTTCCACAATGGGCAGGAAGGAACTAAGGTGAAAAGAGTTCAAGGCAGCAGGACTTTGTCATGGGAGGAGTTATAAAATGATATGTAGTTCAGCATTCCTGAGGCTACAGGTCAGGTACTCTTTTGGGGGGGTTGGTGAGTAGATATGAGACCACCATAGTCCTGGTGGCTAGGAAAGGACAGTCAGGCTTTCTGGGGCCACACTCCTAGCTAGCATGGGACAGCTTGTACCTTCAGAGAGGGGACAAAGGAAGTAGACCCTCTGGGGATTCCTCACAAGGCTGTCCCAGACTCTGTGTTCTACAAAGACCTTCTAGAAATCATGTCTTCCATTGCCCTTTCCCAGCTGGGGTTGTCCCTTACCCTCCTCCCTGTGATGGGAGGATGAGAATTGTCAAGGACTCTCTTATCATTATAGGCAACAAAGAATTGGAGGACCAGCAAAGAATTGGTCAAAGTCACATGGTCAGGCCCAGAATGCCTGTGTGGGTGAGTCTTACTCTAAATCAGGTCTCCTTTCTCCTTTCCAGGAAAAAGACTGGCATTCCTCAGGGCTGTAGCACCCCCTCCCAGCAGACATCACTCCCTGAACATGACACACATGTTCCCAGGCCTCCAGGATGGGGTTTAAAAGTGGCATCATGACACCAATGCTCCAATTTAGGACCTGGTGACAGGATGATTCCAGACTCAGCCCGCACAATGCCCTTCATTATCCAGATGTCTCCATACTGGACTGTGAGCTCCTCTAAGGACCCAGCCTGTGTCTTATCCACACGTGTCCAGCCCCACACAGCCCCTATTCTAGGCCTAGCCTAGAGGAAGTTGGCTGAGTGTATAGGACATACATGTATACTCATGCACATACTAGTGGCTGGACCCACTGCACCCCATCCCAGCAGAGAAACCCTAAGATGCAGAGAAATAAGCTCTTGAGGAATCAGAAAAGCCTGCTTCCCACAGTGGCCACAGTCTGTGTTGGCAAAACCCCAGCTGGGGCTCCACGTGGAGGTGGTGAGGGCCCACTCTGGAGGCTGGGAGGGTCAGGCTGTGAATAAGGCTCTGTGTGTCCTAGCTGATAGGGCTGGGGGAGGCTGGAATGCGAAGAACGTGCTCTCATGACTGGCCTCAGGCTTGGGCCTGTGGCATAGGGCTGGCCAGGGGATGAGGGGGAGCAGAGAAACCAGGCAAAGAAAGTTTGAAAAGTCTCCAGGCTTGCCCTCAGATAGCAGGGCAAGGGCTGGTCATAGCACTTGCAGGCCCAACAGAGAGGTTGCTGGAGAGAGTGAGGTCCATCCTGGCCACTTACTGCTGAGGACTCCTCAGGTTTGGACAAGGTCTGCCTTTGCAGCTTGCCTCCAAAACCACCCCGCTTAGACCTCCCACCTTCTCACCCAGCAACCAGGTTTCTGCTCCCATCCCCTTTTTAGCTTGTGTTCTCTTTTTCACACTTTCAACATGATTCCCTGTTTCTCTCAAAAACTCCTGATTTGTCTTTTTATGCTGGCGACTCTATTGCCCACTGGACTGCAAGATCCTCAAGGGCAGGGACCATACCTGCTTCTGTGTGACTTTGCTTCTGTAGGTCTACCACATTGCCTTCTGGACAGCTCTGAACAGATTCTCCACAGACCCCTCAAATCCAACAAGTTCAAAACTGTGATTCATTACAAGAGGAAGACTCTCTTTCCCTCTACCCCCAACCATGCCGGTTCCTCCGTTCCTGACCTCAGTTAATAGCCCTGTTATCCACCCAGTTGCATAGGCCAGAAACTTTGGATTCATCCTCATATAGTTCATATATTGGTCCTTTCCTTTTCTGTCCCAAAGACCACAATCTGCTCTGGCCTCTCTGTCTCTAGTTTTGTCTAACCTCCTCCAGTCCCATTCCCAATCTATTTTTTCACTCAACAGGTAAAATAACATTTTGAAGTATAAATCTGACTACAGTACCCTTCTCTTTAAGCCCCTTCAATGGCTCCCCACTGGGCTCTGGATAAAGTTCAAGTTCCTTCACATGACCTACAAGGTCCATAACCTGGTCCCTACCCCTGTTCCAGACTCATTTCTTACTCTGCTCTCCAGCCAGACTATACACTTCCACAAACCACATGCTTTTATACCTCCTTGCCCCTTTCTATGCTCTTCTTTCTACCTGCCGTGCTCTTTGCCTCTTGTCTTCCTCATGAACAACTTTAAGACCTGTTCTAAATGCTGCTTCCTTCATGAAGGCCCTCGTGACAATGCATCCGCACTACCAGCAACCAATTACTCCATTTGCTCAGATCCACAAGGTTTTATACTTTCCAATAGCACTTACATGGAATTGTGATGATATGTGCATGTGGCTTCCCCTCCCACCCACTTGGCTGTGAATTACTCAATGGCAGGGAATGTGCCTGATTTGTCTGAATCCCTGAATACCTAGCACAGGGCTGGCCCTGAAGAAGCTTGTAGGGAGTGAATGAATGAATGAATGAATGATGGGAACACTGTCACCACTAATCCTGGTCTCTTCCAGAGTGGCTGTCTCTGTAACTGCTAGACTCCTGGGTTCAGAACAGCCCCAAGTGTGAGGAATATGTTCTGCAACAGGAAACAAAAAGAGCCTCCACTCTACAGCAGAACTCTCTGATATAGAAGTTTATGCTTCACCTTTCCCTGTAAGGTTCTCAGCTACTAAGATCAGGGTCCAAAGCAGAGTGGAACTCATAGCCCTGGCCCAGTTCAGGTTATTCTGGACCCCAGGGAGAAAAGAATAGGATACAATAAAATTGGAAGCTCCATAGGCCTAAAGTATAAACTTGGTTCTGATATTTACTAGCTGTGTGACCTTGGGTAAGTCATTTCACTTCTCTGGACCTCATTTTCCTCATGTGCTACATGAGGATAAAAAACCTACCATGTGGAATGTGTGTGACAAACAAGGTCACTTATTTGTAAACTGTAAATTCCGTGTAAAATTAAAGCTTAATTAGCTCTTGATCTGTCTTTAATCTGTTGCACCCATGATGGGTTGGGGGATAGGGTGGGAGAAGAGGGAATTTAATGTGAATAGAACAGGACTGCAGAGTTACAGTCTTTTCCACTCATCAGTTCATCTCCTAATTTCCCAGAATGGTCACATTTAGGACCTCATAGGGGACTACTTCCTCCTTCTCTCCCACTCCCTTATCCTTTTCTTTTACTCCCCTTCTGTCCACCACTGAGAATTATATTGACTTGTTAATCATAGGTCCCTTTGTAGCTTGTAGGGGAATACCATATCTGTCCCTCTTGGTTGGTCTTTCTCCTCTTTTTACACCTATCTCATTCTATAATTTGCCATCGCTCTCATACTAGCATCCCTCAAGGTTCTTGTCAATGAACCCTTAGGGGAACACCTCCCACCTCTCCTGTCTTCTGTGGCCAGTTGTGGGTTGAAGGTTCACCAGGTTGTCTTGTGGTCTACCAGGGTGGAGCTGAACTTCAGCCATTTTAAAGTGATCTAGGGCTGAGACTAATCTCCTAAGACTAGAAATCACTGTAGTCAAGTGTCTGCACCTGGTGTGGCAATCATTGTTCAGGGGATAAGAGAGATGACAAATACTATGACAACTCCTTTCCGCATAAGCTTTTGATTGGCTGCATAAGAGAAACCCTTCTTTCGAAGTAACATCTTGACATTGCTTTCCTGAACTACTGCAAAAGCCTCCTAAAAGGTCTCCCTGCTTTCACTCTAGCTCCGCAATGCATTTCCCACACAGCAGCCAGAGAATGATCTTTTTAAAGTGAAAATCAGATACTGTCATTCTCCTCTACACCCTCCAATGGCTTCCTAATGTAATTTAAATCAAAGCCCCAATTATTCCCCTGGCCCTCAAAAGCCCTTGCTTCTCTCTTCAACCTCTGTCTGGAATATTCTGCACCCAGGTTGTCACATTACTGGCTCTGTCTTATCATGCAGGCCTCTGGTTCAAAGTTCAGGTCCTCTGTATAATAATAAAGGGGACAATTTGACAAGAAGATATAACAATTGTAAATATTTATGCACCCATCATAGGACCACCAAATACATAAAACAGTTAAAAACAAACATAAAGGAACTTATCAACAATAATACAGTAATAGTAGGGGACTTGAACACCCCACTCACATCAATGGACAGATCATCTAAACAGAAAATCAACAAGGAAACAATGGCTTTGAATGACACACTGGAACAGATGGATTTGACAGATATATTCAGAACATTCCATCCTAAAACAGCAAAACACATATTCTTTTCAAGTGCACATGGATCATTCTCCAGAATAGATCACATATTAGTCCACAAAACAATCATCAATAATGTCAAGAAGATCAAAGTCATACCATGCATTTTTTCTGATCATAACGCTATGAAACTAGAAGTCAACCACAAAAAAATATCTGGAAAGACCACAAATACATGCAGATTAAATAACATGCTACTAAACAATAAAGGAAGAAATAAAAGTGTATGGAAACAAATGAAAGGGCGCCTGGGTGGCTCAGATGGTTAAGCGTCTGCCTTCGGCTCAGGTCATGATCTCAGGGTCCTGGGATCGAGTCCCGCATTGGGTTCCCTGCTCAGTGCAGAGCCTGCTTCTCCCTCTCCCTCTGCCACTCCCTCTGCTTGTGCTCTTCTGTCTATCTCTCTGTCAAATAAATAAATAAAATCTTTAAAAAAAAAAAAAGAAACAAATGAAAATGAAGACACAACCGTCCAAAGCTTTTGGGATGCAGCAAATGCATCTGTAAGAGGGTAGTATATAGCAATACAGGCTTACCTCAAGAAGCAAGAAAAACCTCAAATAAACAACCTAACCATATACCTAAAGGAGCTGGAAAAAGAACAACAAACAAAACCTAAAATTAGCAGAAGGAAGGAAATAATAAAGACTAGAGCAGAAATAAATGATATAGACACTAAAAAACAAACCAAAAAAAAAAAAAAAAACCCCACAGTAGAACAGATCAATGAAATCAGGAGCTGGTTCTTTGAAAAAAAAAATCAATAAAATTGATAAAAGTCTATCCAGACTTATAAAGAAAAGAAGAGAGAAAAGATTCAAACAAACAAAATCACAAACGAGAGAGGAGAAATAACAACCAGAACCATGAAAATACAAACAATTTTAAGAGAATATTATTAAAAAGTATATGCCAACAAATTGGAAAAACTAGAAGAAATGGATAAATTCCTGGAAACATATAAACTATCAAAACTGAAACAGGAAAAAATAGAAAATTTGAGCAGACCAATAACCAGCAAAGAAATTGAATCAGTAATCAAAAAACTCCCAACAAACCAAAGTCCAGGGCCAGATGGCTTCACAGGCCAATTCTACCAAACACTTAAAGAAGAGTTAATACCTATTCTTCTTAAACTATTCCAAAAAATAAAAAGGAAGGAAAATTTCCAAATTCATTCTATGAGGCCAGCATTACCCTGATACCAAGATACCAAAACCAGATAAGGGCTCCACTAAAAAAGAGAACTACAGGCCAATATCCCTGATGAACATGGATGCAAAAATTCTCAACAAAATACTATCAAACCGAATCCAACAATACATCGAAAAAGATCAATCACCAAAATCAAGTGGGATTTATTCCTGGGTTGCAAGGGTGGTTCAATATTTGCAAATCAATCAATGTGATACATCACATCAATGAAATAAAGGATAAAAACCATGTGATCATTTCAATAGACGCAGAAAAAACATTTGACAAAGTACAGCAACCATTCATGATGAAAACCTTCAACAAAGTAGGGCTAGAGGGAACATACCTCAACATAATAAAGGCCATCTATGAAAAACCCACAGCTAACATCATCCTTAATGGGCAAAAACAGAGTTCTCTCCCTAAGATCATGAACAAGACAAGGATTTCCATTCCCACCACATTTATTTAACATAATACTGGAAGCCCTAACCACAGCAATGAGACAACAAAAAGAAATAAAAGGCATCCAAATCAGTAAGGAAGAAGTAAAACTTTCACTATTTGCAGATGACGTGATACTCTACATAAAACATATGAGACACTCCACCCAAAACTTGCAAGAGCTGATATGCGAATTCAGTAAAGTCACAGGATAGAAAGTCAATGTACAGAAATCTGTTGCTTTTCTATATACCAATAATGAAGCAGCAGAGGAAGAAATTAAGAAAACAATCCCTTGTACAGTTGCACCTAACATAATGAATAGGAATAAACCTAACTAAAGGGGTGAAAGACCTGTACTCTGAAAACTATAAAACATTGATGAAAGAAATTGAAGATGACAGGCGTGGAAAGACATCCCGTGCTCATGGATTGAAAGAACAAATATTTTTAACATGTCTATACTACCCAAAGTAATCTACACATTTAATGCAATCCCTATCAAAATACCACCAGCATTTTTCACGTAACTAGAACAAACAATCCTAAAATTTGTATAGAACCACAAAGACCCCAAATAGCCAAAGCAATCTTCAAAAAGAAAAGCACAGCTGGAGGCATCACAATTCTGGACTTCAAGTTATATTACAAAGCTGCAGTAATCAAAACAGTATGGTACTGGCACAGAAATAGACACATAGATCAATAGAACAGAATATAAAACCCAGAAATAAACCCACAACTATATGATCAATTAATCTTTGACAAAACAGGAAAGAATATCCAATGGGAAAAAGTCTGTTCAACAAATGGTTGGGAAAACTGGAGAGCAACATGCAAAAGAATGAAACTGGACCATTTTCTTACACCATACACAAAAATAAATTCAGAGTGGATTAAAGACCTAAATGTGAGACTAGAAACCATCAAAATCCTAGAAGAGTGCACAGGCAGTAACCTCTTTGACGTTGGCCATAGGAACTTTGTAGATATGTCTCCTGAGGCAGGGGAAACAAAAGCAAAAATGAACTATTGGGACTACATCAAAACAAAACGTTTCTGCACAGCAAAGGAAGCAATCAACAAAACTAAAAGGCAACCTACAGAATAGGAGAAGACACTGCAAATGACATATCTGATAAAGGGTTAGTATCCAAAAAAATATAAAGAACTTATGAAACTCAACACCCATAAAACAAATAATTCAAAAAATATGGGCAGAAGACATGAACAGCCATTTCTCCAAAGAAGACATACAGATGGCCAACAGACACATGAAAAGATGTTCATCATCACTTATCATCAGGGAAATGCTAATCAACACTACAGTGAGATATCACCTCACACCTGACAGAATGGCTCAAATGAACAACACAAGAAACAACAGGTGTTGGTGAGGATGTGGAGAAAAAGGAACCCTCACACACTGTTGGTGGGAATGTAAACTGGTGCAACCACTCTGGAAAACAGTAAGGAGGTTTCTCAAAAAGTAAAAATAGAACTACCCTATGATCTAGCAATTACACTGCTCAGTATTTACCCAAAGAATACAAAAAGACTAACTCAAAAGGATACATGCAACCTTATGTTCATAGCAACATTATTTACAATTGCCAAATTATGGAAGCAGCCCAAGTATCCATTGACTTATGAATGGATAAAGAAGATATGGTATATATATATACCCACACAATGTAAGATATGGTATATATAATATATATTATATATATAATAGAATATTACTCAGCCATAGATAAGAATGAAATCTTGCCATTTGCAATGACATGGATGGAGCTAGAGAGTATTATGCTAAATGAAATAAGTCAGTTAGAGAAAGACAAATACCATGTGATTTTACTCATATGTGGAATTTAAGAAACAAAACAAATAAGCAGAGGGGGAAAAAAAGAGAGAGAACCAAGAAACAGACTCTTAATTATAGAGAACACACTGATGGTTACCAGAGGGGAGGGGGATAGGGGTGATGATGGGGATTAAGGAGTGCACTCGTGGTGATGAGCACTGGTTGATAATATGGCATTGTTGAATCGCTATAGTGTACACATGAAACTAATATGTTCACTAATTAGGATGAAACTACAAACTTAAAAAAAATTTCAGCTCCTCTGAGACACCCTCTCTGACCACCTTTTCTAAAGCAATTATCCCTATTTTTCCTACCCTATTACTCCCTACCTCATCCTGTTTTTTTAGTTTCTCCTTCTTGGTTCTTAGTGATGTCTGAAAGTTTCTTATTTATTTGTTTACCTATTCATTGTTTGTCCCTGCTCTATGAGAACAGGGACCTTATCTGTCTAGATGACTGCTAGAGCTTTAGCATAATGTATAGTGCTCTATAGGGTACTGGTGCTCTAAAAATATTTATTGAATGAAAGACTTTATAATGTGTTTTATTTTATTTTAATTTTTTAAGATTTTATTTATTTATTTGACAGAGAGAGAATGAGAGAGCACATGAGAGGGGGGAGGGTCAGAGGGAGAAGCAGACTCCCCGCCGAGCAGAGAGCCCGATGCGGGACCCGATCCAGGGACTTCAGGATCATGACCCGAGCCGAAGGCAGTCGCCCAACCAACTGAGCCACCCAGGCGCCCCTATAATGTGTTTTATTTTAAAAAGTGCTTTCATGAAAATTAATTTCTCACAAAGCCTGTGAGGTTGGGATTATTACCATCGTAGTCTTAGGGATGCAGAAACTGAGGCTCAAGAAGGTATGTCCAATGTTATATACCTTCAGGTAGCCCTGAACTTGAGTTTTCCAATTCTAAATACTGCTCTTCCCACCAACATACTTTGCTTCTAACTAATGACGGTATGTTGCCAAGCAAATGTTAACTGATTCTTTGATAATCCTTACTGTCGGTTCTTGGAACAGCACTGTGAGCTGTGCAGACTGTCTCCAACTCCCGACTTAGGGACACTCCCCAATCCATGAGAGTGAAGTGAACCAGAGGAGTCAGTCAGTGGAGTGGGAGAAAGTATTATGGATCAGGCAGCAGGAGTCCGGGTTTCTAGGCTCGACTTGGCTTCTATTGTACTTCATTTTCCTTTTCTGTAAGCCTCAGTGTGTCTTTCTGCAAAATGAGTAGATGGAACTTTCTGACTTCAAAGATTCCTTCCAGTTCTGACATTGCATGGGTCTCTGCAATGTGTTGATTTTTTCTCTGTTTCCTTTGCAGTGCTTCCCATTGCTGCAGAGGAGGAAGAACACCGGTAAGTGTGTGAGGTGGGGGTCACAGGTGTCATGCAATGGGGCTGAGCTTCTCAGTGGTACTCATGAGCTGGCTGATCTGGTTCCTGACCTATCAATGGCCGAGATGCAAAATCTGGAAACATCCTCTGTCTCCCTCCAGTGGGCATTTCCTGACCTTCTCCAGTCTTTCCTTCTGGAAGGGAGTGAGCATGCAGAACTTCTTTATTTCTCAGATGGAGGGTTTTCTCTGGTCAGGGAGCCAGGGGAGGATTTCCCTAAAGAACTATCAGCAAGTGGCAGCCATCCATATGCTTCCCTTGTTCTCAGGTGCCTACTCTCCACCAGGAAGTATATTAGGGGTGGGAGGTATGTTGGGAAAAGGAATAAGTAAACGGAAGGTAAAGGAGAGAAACATGACATTTAGGATTCAATGTCTGTGATAGTACCAACACTTGTTTTATCTGAAAGGCTTCTAATAGGGTTAGTTAGGACTGAGGGAAAACATATAGCCTTGAAGGGAAAAATTCTCTCCTTTTTCTAACAAGTTTCTTTGCCTTCTGCCCCTGGTGTCCTACTTGGGGGTGGGCAAGTTAGTGGCATTCTGGGAACAACTCTCTTTCATTGAGGAGGACACAGCTGTCTGGAGGGGATACCCTGTTTGGAGAGGAAGAGAAAGAAGGATACTGGCCAGGAATGAATTTGCTGCCAGAGTCCGAACTCCTGGCATTGGCTCAGATTTGCTGAGGCCACGTAGGCCATCCTCCTGGCTCTAGCCCGACCTCAGCCATTCCCATTGGCTACAGTTTTTCTTCAGGATGAGCTCATGACTTGATTGAACATGGTTTCTAGGTGGCAGTTAGGGCTGAGGGTCACAGAAACAGAAAGGCATCAATGATCAAGTGGCCGGCTAAGAGCCTGTGTGAGGCAGCTTAGGGAGCAATTGGAAGAGATGACCTGATCTCTTGCTCCTGAAGACCTCCCCCAGTAGTTGGAGCCAGTTTGGGCACAGTTTTACCTGAAGGCAGAGAGGGTATCTGTGACCTCTCAAGTACTTTCCCACCTTAGGATCTTGAGTTCTTGGGTGGTGGCTGCTAGAAAAAAAGAAGAGTTGTCAGGGCGAGGTGTTTATTTGCACTGCCATGACAGCAGATGAGAGGGGACCTATTTTGAAGCAGGAACACTGCGTCGATCAGCATACAGCATACATCTGCTCTTCCACTCCCCACCTCCTCCCCCATCACCATTCCAGCACTTCTTGCTGAGCACAGTTCCTGCTTTGCAAAAGCGACTTCTGGGGACACAAGATCTGTGGGCTGCCCATCCTGGGAGAAGAACAAACTTCTCCATTTCAGAGACACCAGCTGCAGAGGCTAAAAAGAAACCCTTCAGACTCTGAAATAGTGACCCCCTCAGATGAATGTTACTTGCAGCTGCCAAGTTGCCTCATTAGAATGTCTGTGCCAAGCTCAGTCAACAGGGCTGAATCCTAGAAGAGTGGGCCCCAGGTGGCTGAGAGGTCTGTGGCTTCCTGAGGGAAGAGAGTGTCTTTTAGGGGGTGGGCCCAGCCAGAAGAAGTTGCCACGTGCAAAGCTGAGCTTGGACTAGTTTTTTTTTTTTAAAGATTTTATTTATTTATTTGACAGAGAGAGACACAGCGAGAGAGGGAACACAAGCAGGGGGAGTGGAAGAGGGAGAAGCAGGCTCCCTGCAGAGCAGGGAGCCTGATGCGGGACTCGATCCCAGGACCCTGGGATCATGACCTGAGCTGAAGGCAGTCGCTTAACCAACTGAGCCACCCAGGCGCCCCGAGCTTGGACTAGTTTTTGTCCTACTTCTTTAGGTTAAAGTTTGAAAATGTCTATTTAAGGGCAAACGTGAACACATTGTCTCAGGCCTATCCAAGGACCATCTGGCACAAATTATGACTTTATGTGTATGTGGCAACCGAAGCAACAAGGCACTGGGAATCAAAGGACCTAGATTTTAGTCCAAATTTTATTACCAGCTCACTGTATGAGCCCAAATAAGGAACTCCCTATCTCTGGACCAGTGTCCATATCTATAAAATGGAACTTATTGCATGGAGCTCTTGTATGCATCATATAAGATAGTGCATTAAGATGTCAAAATGCTGAACAAATATTATTTCTGAGATCTAGCTCAGGGAAGGAGCAGAACTCTTTGGTTTTTTATTCATTTATTTTTGGAATATGTAATACCTTCACATGTCTCAAACTTCAAGAGATACGAAAATAAAAATTCTTCCCACCTCTGTCTCTCAACCACCCAGCAATCCTCTTGGAGGTGACCAGTGTTACCAGCTTCCCGGGCCCTTGATGAGTTTAAAGGTCTGAAGTGAGTTTGCTAGACAGGACGTCAGTGGAGGTGGCTGCCTGATTTGGAGTGGGGGGGCGTCGTGCTGAGGAGAATGTGTGGGAAAGGCAATGGAGAAGGAATCGTGGAGCGGGAAATGGGGGGCAGTGGTGGAAGAAGCACGAGTTTGGATGTCGGGAGGCCTGGGATCCAGTCTTGACTGTTCCACTCACGGTTGAATTATCTTAAGAACCTTCCGCTCTCTGACCCTCAGTGTTCCATCTGCACATTAAAACTGTTGTGCTCTCATATGCCATTCTGACAATTTCCACCAGAGTTGAACAGATATGATGGAGGAGAGGACCAACCAGGGACATTGTAGAGAGAAAAAAGCCAAGGAATTGATTCAAAGCTGACAATTGAATATGATTTACATATGTCATCTTCTTCATATTAAGATCAGTCAGCTGAAGGGTTCTCTGACATGCTACTGCTTTTGTCCTGGTGGTCTCACTGACAGAGGAAACCTTTGGCACGGTCTTCACAGGAGGACATTAGGAATGTCCAACTTGCTTCAACATATGTAGTGCTGCCCAGGCCCAAGAGGATGGGCTGAAGGACCTCTGACAGCTGTGCTATAATGGTCCAAGAATCCACCAGCACAGTGTTTCCCAGATTTTACATATTTGTGAATCAACTTCACAGTTTTTGCCATCACTTCATCCCGTGCCAGTTCGTACTTATTTTTTTTCTTCACATCAATCTGATTTTAAACAATAACCTTACTCGAAGCCATAATATCTATGAAATTAGTGTTTGCGCTACTAGTTACATCTTTCCTAGTAAATACTGAATTCAATATATATCTATCCTGATTCAAAATGTCAGTGTATCACTCCAACTCATCCTGTGCATATATACAAATACTGGAAAACACAGAGGTAGCAGTAACACAAACCAGCAGGTCAGAAGGAGGTTCAGGCCTTCAGGGCCCACTCCAAGACTCACTAAGTGCTCTTGGGCTCCCTGAAACACTACATACTCCTTCCAAGTCCTCATATCATGTTATGCAAGCACGAATTGCTCCTGAGATGGAAATAGGTTCTGGGGCCTAAACGGAGCTCCCTCCTTCTAAACAAAATCCACACTTCTCAATGGCCTCACAGATACTGAAGTGAGAACACTTGACTAGGGAACCAGAAGATCTAGGTTCCAGGACGTCAGTGGAGGTGGCTGCCTGATTGGAAATGGCTCTGCCATTTTCCAGCTGTGTGACCTGGGGCCTGTCCCATTCCCTCTCTGGGCCTTAGTGTCCCCAACTATAAAATGACTAATTTGGTCTAATGGCCTCAAGGGTATCTTGCTGCTCTGAAATTCAATGACTCCTTCACTTGTAGACCTCACACTTCTGCTTAACCCATTGGCTTCCAGCAGCTTGTAGAGGTGGGAGGCTGCTGAGCTGACCTCCTGCTACCTCTGTACCAAATCTTCCCTGAGGCCCCTTGTCCCCAGTGCACAAAACTCCTTTTGTTGCCTGAAGCCATTCAGGGCTTCTCTCCAGGCTCCTGCAGAAGTGGCTGAGGTGACGTGGGGGGTAATAGTTGGCCTGTAACAAGAGCCTGGCTCCCCAACCCAACTGGCTCTGGCCTGGCTGCAAGCTTGGCCTTAGCACCAGACTCTGTGTATCAGCTGCCCCAGACCCCTCCCTCCAGCTCTAAGGGGGCAGGGAGACCAGTTTAAAGGGGAAAAAATAGAAACAAATACATTAATTTAAGTGCATTTATTTAAGCTGCTGTTGGGTATCACTTCCAAGGCTCAGGAGGGCAGGAGACTGAAATAACGAGCCAAAGAAAATCAATAATAATAATTCAATTAACTTTCTTTCTTTTGAAAATGACCAAATCATTCTTGTAACTAATTCTTGACAGATTTGGCCATTTAACATTTGCTATTTCTTGAAGAATATTTGCAGGGTATAACTTATCTAGCATTTGACAAATAGTTTATCCAGCAACTTGGAATAGTATAAAGATCTATTTAGTTAGGGGGTATCTGGAATTGATTATCATTTGAGACAGGAAATCTTTCAACCATGATCTATAATGAATTCAGCCAATGCAAAAATACTGGACTGTGAGTTGAGAATTCTAAGATCTGGTCCCAGGTCTGACATTAACTCCTTCTGTGACTTTGACTTAGTTTTTTCCTTTCCCTGGACCTCAATTTTCTCATCTGGAAAATAAAAAGGTTGAAATAGAAGGTCCCAACGTCCTTTGTACTCAGATTCTGTGTCATCCTTGACCCTCCACCCCTGCCAGAGTCAGAGTGAAAGGAGGGAGAGGTGGAGATAGGGTCAGTGGAAAGGGCAATTTCAAGATGTTCTTTGGGATTGGAGAAGGATTTCCAGACCTGTGGAGGAGTGTAACAGCTTCCTTTTGGGTCAAAAGGGGCTGGGTTCCCAATGCCTGTTTTCAGGAGTGCAAAACAGAAAGTCAGACCCAGGTTTACAGATGCAGGTCAGGCAAATGTCCTGAGGCACAGCCTAGTGGGACATTTTCATAGCCTGGACCAATCCAGAATATCAGAGCAAGGCCTGGATGGCATGGGATAACTACCCGGGGGCTAGGAAGGGAATGAGAACTGCAGGAGGAATGACAGGTCTGGAAAAGATCTGGGAAGTGTTATTGGACACTTCTACCAGAACATCCCATAAATCCTTCAAACTCAACACTAAACATCATTATTCATCATCATATTCCTGGAAACCTTCTCCTTCTACAGGACTCTCTTTCTTGGTTAATGCACCATCATCCACCCAGTCAAGCAAGAATCCTGGCAATCATCTGGACTCCTCTGTCTCTCTCATTTGCTGTCATCCACTCGCCAAATCATGGCCAAGAAACTTCTTTGTAATGTTTCCTACTTCTGCCTCTTCTTTTTCATCCACACTAAGATAGCCTTCCATCTCAGACCTTAGCAGCTCTGGCAGGGATGGTTGCTATGGCTTCTTAACTGGTATCCCTGCCACCATGCTTTCCCTTCCAGTCCATTTCCCATACTGCTGCCAGAGTTCACTCTTTATTTTATTTATTTATTTATTTATTTATTTATTTATTTATTTATTTTAAAGATTTTATTTATTTATTTGACAGATAGAGACATAGCGAGAGAAGGAACACAAGCGGCGGGTGGGGGTTGGAGAGGGAGAAGCAGGCTCCCCGCGGAGGAGGGAGCCCAATGCGGGGCTTGATCCCAGCATCCTGGGATCATGACCTGAGCCTAAGGCAGACGCTTAACGACTGAGCCACCCAGGCGCCCCCAGAGTTCACTCTTTAAGAGAACAATTTGGTCATGCTCAAAAACTTGTGATTGTTCCTTACCTTTGGTCAAAGTCCAAATTCTTTGCATTGGCATTCAAGGTCTTTCACAACTTAAACAACCTATCTTTCTTTCATCTACTGCCACATCCTCACATTTCTGAGCTCCATGGGACAACTCCCTATTTCCTATACATACAATGAACTCTCATATTGGACTCTTCACTGGGGGTGTCTTTACCAACAACCCCCCTCCACTTGGCCTGTTAAGCCATCCTCTAGATTCCCTTTCCATCAGTTCCACATCTCTATTATAACAGAACATATTGTTCCTCATTTACCTCCTTTCTTTCCTATATCTCCCACAGACCATGCGTACACGAGAGCTCTATCTGACTGACTCCTGTAGTCCCAGAACTAAACACAGGGCCTCACATAAACAATGAATCTGGCAAAGACTGTCTTTTATTTTTGATGGCATAGCAAAAGAACTGCTGGTAATCAGGTTAGTGACTTCTTCCTCTCAGCAGACTTTCTTCTCTATCATTTCAGCTCTGCACTTGCTATTCTAAATTGACACACAGACCCCACTGTCTCCAGATGACAAATTGTCTTGAGATGGGGTCTTGAAGTTCCTGTAGTTCCAGCTAATGGTGCAGATCCATGTAAAACACATTTCCACCAAACCCTGGAAACTTTGAGGTTGCCTTACATCTCAAGGCTGGAAGGGCACTTAAGGACCTTACTAACCAGTGGTTTTCAAACCAAATACTGAGGAACTCTAGAGTTCCCAGAGATTCACTGGGGTATGTGAAAGGAAGACAGAGTTGAGGGGTGCTTCATTCAACCAACTCTATTTTACCTTTTGGAGATTTCATGAAGATTTCATTTGGAGACTGGAGTTGACCACATAAAAGTAGATGTTGGAGACCACTGCTCTAGTTCAGTGCTTAACAGCTAATGGCCTCTCTTTTATATCATGCCTGCTATGTATCCACTTGGGTTTGGACCAAACTCTCCAGGTATGGTCAAATATCCCTCTACATTCTGTACTCAGTTGAAAGTTCTTATTTATATAGAACCAGAATCTGCCTTACAACTTCCACCCAGCTGTCTCATTTTCACCCCTTGGAGTCTCATGGAAGTTGTTCCTTCTTCCCTATGACCTATCTACTGGCATTTAGAATTTCCAAAAGTCGTAGATGGAAGTGACTTTGTAGTTCATACAGTCCAATGCCTTCATTGTAGTTGAGGAGCTCAAAGCCCAGAGAAGGCAGATGATCTGCACAACAGCAGGCAGCTCATCAGTGGTGAAACTGAGACTAGAAGCCAAGTTCCCACTCATCTATAACGTCCTCCCCTGAATCTGTCTTTCCCCAGGGTAAATCGCTCCAACTCCTAAAATGATTCCTCACAATCCTGATGACTATTCCCTAAATTTACTCTTGATTGACAGTAACCAGTGGCTGAAGATCAGCAGCTCAGCTGGTGAAAGCTTTATGGCACCCAGGTTTTCATTGGCCTGGGGTAAGGGCAAAGGCAAAGGAAAGCAAACTGGCATCAAAAACAGAACTGTTCCCTCACCACAGCCTGGAGGCTGTTCTCCTCCTCCTCCTCTTTCCATAGGACTAAATTCCATTCAAACAGTGCTCCTCCCATGGCAGGGCAGCCAAGGGGCAGCTTTCAGAGGCCCCTACTGACCTGTTTGCTAGAGGGTCCCTGCTGTGTGACCTTCCACATCCCAAACCCAGAAACAGGAAGAGCTGGTTTGGTTTACATTTTGAGAAGAAAAATGAAAACATAGGAAGTGGGGCTCCTGAGAACAGAGGCTTCCAACTCTGTGTCCATGTGCCCCTGGAACAGGATATTTCAGAGAATACATTCCACAAGAGAAGGGAACGGCCTCCTTATTAAAAACAAAACACAAAGCCCTTTAAGGTTTGGAAAGAGAAAAAGGCCAAAGGAGACTCTTAAGGAGGGGAGGGGCAGCTATTTCAGAATCTCCAACCCTTCTCCCCTATCCACAACTTGGAGCTGTCGTACTTTGATCTTACTGCTGTTATCACCACATCTGGCCTCCAGAGATCCCCTGCTCCCTTTAACCTATGGCCCAGAAGAAGGTCCAAGCCTCCTTTCTTGTTTATCTGAGTATCATCAAAGTAGGCTGTCACTCAGAACCTTCCTTTAAAACCAAGAAAAAGCAGACATAAATTAATTACAGAACCCACAAACGGCAGAACAGCATTCAGGCTTCACAAAGTAAATGCCTCTTGTCTTAAAGCCTACAAAAGGAGGGAAGCACTTTGCCAGTCTCCAAATATCTCTCAGGATAACTACTTCATTGCCCCACATGAGCTGCTGTAAGTTTGCCTGGCTTTCTCCTCTCTCAGCTCTCTGTCGTTGGGAGGTGGGTTCCATCTTTTTTCCCAACCACAATTACCAAAAGAGTCAATGCAAAAGGTCTTTTCTAAAAAACCTTCCACCTTTCCTCTGTGCTTCTCTGGTTTGATTCTTAAATTTCACATATGAGTGAAATCATCTGATAATTGTCTTTCTCTGACTGACTTATTTCACTTAGGATAATACTCTCTAGCTCCATCCATGTTGGTGCAAATGGCAAGAGTTCATTTTTTGATGACTGAGTAATAATATTCCATTGTATATATTAAAACAAGACAAAATCAGAGAGGGAAACAAACCATAAGAGACTCTTAACCATAGGAAACAAAATCAGGGTTGCTGGGGGGCAGGGGATGGGGTAACTGGGTGATGGGCATTAAAGAGGGCATGTGATGTAATGAGCACTGGGTGTTATATAAGACTGATGAATCACTGACCTCTACCTCTGAAATTAAGAATACATTATATGTTAATCAATTGAATGTAAAAAAATAAGATTAAAAAGAAAAAGAAGGGCACCTGGGTGGCTCAGTTGGTTAAGTGACTGCCTTCGGTTCAGGTCATGATCCTGGAGTCCCGGGATCGAGGACCACATCGGGCTCCCTGCTCACTGGGGAGTCTGCTTCTCCCTCTGACCTTCCCCCATCTTGTGCTCTCTCACTCTCTCTCTCTCTCAAATAAATAAATAAAATAAAATAAAATATTTTAAAAAAAGGAAAAAGAAAAAGGAAAAAACCTTCCAGAACCCCTTAGGTCCTTTCCAGTTCTGGTTTTTGCATTGAGGAACATGATTAGTTCTCAGGTAGTTGGCAGGGTAAAAGTGTGGATCATCTGGGTGCCAAAAGAACATGGTCCCACAAAGGAACAGCTCTGGTCACCTCTGGAACTTCTATAGGCACATGATCATGTGTTACATGCATGTACATGTGCACACACACACACAGCATCTTTACCAAAAATCTTAGTTTTGCAGAGTAACAGCTCCTTCAAAACACAAAAATGTACTACTGTCTCTTCCTTCTCAAAGGGAACTATGTGTCCCCTTGGGCCAGGGGTAAGCAGAGCCTCTTCCTGGAAGATGCTTCCAAGAGCATCTGATTGGAATGGCTCATTCTCCTTAAAAGATCCAGGTGGGGGGAGCATTACTTTTATATTAAAACAAGCGCAGATATATGTTATGGAATAGCATGCAAAATTCACATGAATTTGTGAGATAAAAGTGGAGACTTCAAAGAAATTTCACACTTGTGGCTGACTACATGGGTTTCTCCAGCTCCTTGGGGCTGTGTGGGAAATGAGTTCATTCTGTTCAACCATTTGTTACTTTGGTGCAAAAGTCTGAGAAGCACTCACTGAAATGGTGGGCTTCCTGAGGGTAGAAACTTCGTCTCACTGCTCTCTGTATCTTCATGCCCAATACAGAGCAAGCCACAGACAGGGTGTGCTCAAGAACTGTTTGTTTCATCTTTCCATCTAGCCACCTGCCTATTTGTCCTCGTCAAGGGACAAACAAAAAAAGGTAGCCTTAAAATGGTGGAAAGAACTCAGTTTCTGGAGAATTCAGACAGCTCTGTGTTGAATTATGACTCTGTCACTTATTAGCTATGTGATTACCTCTCTGAGCCTCAGTTTTAAAATGAGGATCAAAATACCCATCTCCTGGGTTGTTGTGGGAACTTAGTGTGGTAGTGGGTATAAGAGTGCTCTATAAACTCCCAGGCAATATGCAAAACATAGTTATTAAGATTATAAAATGACCGCCATGACTAGCCCAGGCAGGAGGGTGAGGGATGGGAGAGATGTTTTCTGCAGCCCAGAAGTCTGATATGAGATTAAGAAAGCAGGAGCTGAGGCCTCAGGAATGAGCCCCTGGGCCTCTGGGATGGGGAAGGCCCATGTTGAATCATGGCTCTAGAGCCCCACCCCCACTTCAGGGAAGCAGTGTGCAGGCCAGAGGGCAGCTTCTTCCCCTGGAGTGATGGAAGGATCAGATGTGCCCGATACGCCTCAGGTCTCCAAAGGCCAGATGTGCTTGCTTTCTCATGTCTGCGGATGAGCTCCTAGGTGGCCCAGCTCACAGCAAGGGTCATTTGTCAGTAGGAGCTAAAGTATAACCAGGCATGATGATTTGACTGCTAACAAACTCTGTGACCTTGGGCAGGTATCTTCTCCTTCTGGGCCTGGACTTCTTCACCATTAAAATGAGGAGATTGGAGAGGGTGGGGCTCTAAGGCCCTCGATCTCCTACACACTATGGTTATGTGACCCTTAACTGAAAAGGTGTTTGACCTTGATTTTCAAAAAAAAAAAAAACTGATCAATCTGATCACCTGATAGTTTGATACTGGACCCCAGTAAAAACAAAAACAAAGGGTGCCTGGGTGGCTCAGTTGGTTAAGCGACTGCCTTCGGCTCAGGTCATGATCCTGGAGTCCCGGGATCGAGTCCCGCATCGGGCTCCCTGCTCGGCGGGGAGTCTGCTTCTCCCTCTCCCACCCCCCCTGCTTGTGTTCCCTCTCTCGCTGTGTCTTTCTCTGTCAAATAAATAAATAAAATCTTTAAAAACAAACAAACAAACAAAAACAAACAAAAAAAACCAAACAAAAACAAAAACAAAAACAACCCAAAAAACCAACCAAACAAAAACAAAAGACAGTGGAAAGTGGTGTGGGGAGGCCTTGCTGGAACCCCCTTCCATTTCTTAATCTGCTGGTCCTTGTGCCTGTGTCTGGCTGGATTGGCAATCTGGGATCACAGTCCAGGTGAGGGGTGGATGAAGCAGGTGTTTCCCAAGCCCTGGGCTCTGACCCAGGTACCTCACAATATAAAATGAGGAAAGGGAAGAAAACAGGAAATCCTGTCCACTATATGCACCTAATTGTTCAGGAAGAATTCCTTCTAGGCTGGCGCGTTGTCTCAGAAGTCAGCAACAGCTGCTGAGCTGGAAAGCTGACTGCTGCTGTCTCTGGGATTCTGGGACTCCCCACCCCCATCTCAGCCTGTTTAGACCTTTGCCATTCTTCAAAGTTCATTTCAAATACTGTTGCCTCCACCTTCAAATCCCCAGCATACTGTGTGTCTGTCTTCTAGCACGGATCATACTCTGCCTCATGTTGGAGCTATTTCCTTTCACATGTAGATTAGAAATAAAATATGTTCTCCAAGGAAAAATTTCAACCTGTATATCTGGATATAAAATGGAGAACCAAAGTCCTATAATCCCTCATTCCCACTTTCTGTAACTAACCACTGTTTGGAGGTTTCCTCACAGCTTCCTGGAAGGCTCCTACTGTCAAAGCTATTGAAAAGGCCAAAGCATGATGCTTTGGACAGAGTGCTGGCTCTGGAGACTAAACACTTGGGTTTGTGCCTCAGCTCTCCATTTGCTGGTCAGATCAGCTTGGGTGAATTCAGTCCCCTCTTTTTTTTTTTTTTTTTTAAAGATTTTATTTATTTATTTGACAGAGAGATAGACAGAAGAGCACAAGCAGAGGGAGTGGCAGGGGGAGAGGGAGAAGCAGGCTCTGCACTGAGCAGGGAACCCGATGTGGGACTCGATCCCAGGACCCTGAGATCATGACCTGAGCCGAAGGCAGACGCTCAACCATCTGAGCCACCCAGGCGCCCCAGTCCCCTCTTTGATTCGCAGTCCTCTGCTCTGTAAAATGGGATAACAATTCCTTTCCTGCTATCTCACAGGACTGTTGTAGAGATCAAATGAGACAAAAGAAATACAAGCATTTTTGGAAACTGTAAGGGGTGTTCTATTTCTCTCCATGCTTGTGTCCGCAGCTTGAATGTAAGCACCTTGAGAACAGAACCCTTGGTCCCTCTGGGGCCGCGTTTCCGTTGCCCTTAGCCCAGATGACCTGTCTAGAACAGGCAGGTGGCAAATGATAGGAGATACGGAACTCAATCCCAGAGGGTGTGCTATATACCTAGAGGGGTTGGTGCTTTGTTCCTGTCCTGCTTCTGGGCACATAGTTCTTGACCTTCCTTTGGAGACAAACCCAGCCGAGAGGACCGTAATTTTCTAAAGTTACTTGGCTTTTCAAATGACGCTCGGCTTTGAAAATCCTACAACTGGTATTTTAGCCTCTACCTCCCTCAGGTTCCAGTTCCTCAGATTCTGGCCCAGCTAATGTTTTTGGTGTTCCCTGTGCGTGTGCTGTGGATGTACATATAGATACAAATATAGGAGAGAGAGAGAGAGAGGTGGCTAAGAAGATTCAATTTTTTAAATGGACTAGCTGTAAATGGAAACGAGAGCTGGAAAGATCCTCAGGTATCATTTAGTCCAATCACTCTCTAACCTGTACCAGCTGGGGAAACTGAGACCCAGAAAAGGGAAGGGATTATCCCAGGAAGCTAGTGGCTCTGACAGCCAAGTTATGGAGGGAAAAGGCAAGCCTCTGGGCTGAGGGCCCTCAAGTTAAGGAAACTGGCCTGGAGAGAGTGGGTGGTGCCCAAAAAGAGATGAATGTGGGCAGAGAGGGGGCATCAATCAGGAGAAGCAGTTGGGGCCATCTGCCAAATTCCCCTGGAAAGTGGAAATATAAGAAACATGAGGGTTGTGGTTTAACAAGTTCTTAGGAGTCTTGCTGAGCAAGGGGAGGGAGGAGAGAGGAAGAGAAAAATAGAGGGGGGCAGAAAAGGGGGAAAAAAAGGAGAAGAAGGAAGGCTAACCCAGGCAGATGGAGAATATTGGGAGCAGTAGGCTCAGTAAGGGCTGAACATAGCGAGTCTAGTAGTGTTTTGTTGCACACAGGCCCATCTAGCCGCCTTCTAAGTTCCCACCGGCTCGGCTGCTCGGTTTCTTTTAGACTCTGAACGTGCAAGCCAGTCCTTATTTTCTTAGCAGATGCAGCAGTTTTCCACAGCACTGTTTGCAGAAGTGGCCCCAGACTGTAGGTTTGGCCTCAGATTTGGCACACGAGGTCACCATCCATACAGTCTGGACTGGTCGTCAGAGTGGGAATGCCACTCACTCTGCAGCCACGATCCGATTTTAGGCACAGAGTCACATTGTGAGGTGAACTCAGCCCCTTTTCCAGACGAGGGGTAATGTCATTTGCCAATGAAAATAATAACCCAAAGAACGATACAGATAGCTACGTAGTTATTGAGAACCCATAGCTGGCGCTGATGAACAATGAGGGCCCCAGAGCCCAACCGCCTGTATTCGAATCCCCGTTGCGCCTCTCATCAGCGGTGTGATCGTGGACAAGTTGCTTAACATCTCTGTGCCTCAGTGTGCTTATCTGTAAAGTGAGGATAATAATAATGCCTTCTTGGGACGATCTATAAGGATCGGGTGAGTTGACCCAGGTACAGCCTTGGCACAATTCCTGGCACATAGCTTTCCACAAATGGTGGCTACAGTTGACATCATCATTATGTGCTGGGCACTGCTCTAAATGTTCTACTTGTATCGTGGTGTGTAATGATCACTCGGAAGGTAAATGGCCCGCTGATGTAGTCCGTCCCACCTTTTCATGCTCAGATGAAGGTATCATGAACCCTGAAAGGGCGGGTCACGTGCCCAAGGTTGCACAGCTAGAGCGGGGCACAGGTGGCACCACGGGGCATGGAGGGCAATAAGTTAGGTGAGGAGAAAAGCCTCCTTGGTTAAGCCAGAACACAGAACATGCTAGGCTTGGGCAGAGAACAGCTAGGAAAGGAAGGTGAGCAGGCGGAAAGGGGAGGCTGAGCCAGAGGCCCTGCCGCTGAGTCCTGGGTGTGAGCAGACCCTGTGAACCCTCTTATCCTGCCGGAGCCACCCTAGACTTCAAGACAATACGACAGCGCCCTACCGTCATGGGGCCTCCCACTGCACAGGGTTTGGGGTTCTGTTTTGACAAGGGATATAGTTCCCTGTCCCCGAGGTCTCTAGTCTGTGGGGTGCATCTGACCTGGGGCTAAATTCTGCCCTTCTGGCTGGACTCTTGGCCTTAGCTGGGCATTTTTATACGGCTCCTTCGCCTCCAGGCTTCTGGGAAGGCAGCCTGGCTTCCAACCCGTTGTTGTCAGGAAAGTGCGGGAGAGTGGCCCGATGCTCCGCCCCTTTTACAGCTGTGCACCTGGGTGCCCCTATTTGTTCCAGGTGTGCTGCTCTTTAATCAGAGAACCTGTGTGCTGCCAACTTCTATTTCCAGACTTCAGCATGGGTTACCCGAGGACACCCCATGGAGGAGAAATTACAGGAGAAGTTCCTCCCAGAGAACCTTGGGACTTCTCTGGAATCCCTTCTTCTGACCTAATCACTTGAGCAACTCAGGCCCATGAGAGCTCTAGAAGACTGAATCTTCCAGAGGCAAATACTGGAGGGCAAAGCCAGGGTGCGGGGCCCTGAGTTGCTTGCCCCTCCCTGGGTAGGCCTCAAGATCTTCATCTGGACCATGAAGGAGTGGAGCAGATGTGCTCTGAGGGCCCACCAGCTCCAGGCTGGTCCTCTGTGGAAGCCCCCCACCACTTGGGTGCTCTCTCATGCGCTGGTCTAGAATCCCAGGGGAGCATACCAGGTGATGGATGCAAAAAAGCCTGCCCCCTGCCATGGTTTGCTGGCCCTTTGGACCAGTCACAAGAGGGTGAGGATGCAGGAGGCATAATAACGATCCCTAACTTGCAAACTACTCCTTTGGCATAAAAGCAGCTTTTGCTTCTGGCAAGGCCAGTTGCTCAAATGGACAGAGCCCGGAACCCCTGAGCCATAGTGCAAGGTATGCATTCCTGTGGGGTTGGTGGTGCACCCCGCCAGATGATGGGAAGAGGAAGAAGGGACTCTGCGAGTTTTGACCAGGGCAAAGGAGTAGGGACTAAGGCTGGGGACTGGGGGTGGGGGGTGGCTGGGGGTGGACCCAGATAAAGGCAGAAAGAATCAGTGAAGGTTCCAACTCTGCAGCCTACATGAATCAAGGGCAGGAAGAAAGACATGAAGCAGGGTGAAGGGCTAAGGGGCCATCCTGTCATTGATAAAGGCATCTCACTGACCCTTTCACTTTTGATCCACATAACATTTGAGGGTGGCAGGTGTTATTGTCTCCACTGAATAAGTGAGGAAATGGGGGCCCAGAGAGGTGATATGACATGTCCTCAAGTAAGTGTTAAGGCTGGCGTTCAGGGGCGCCTGGGTGGCTCAGTCGGTTAAGGGTCTGCCTTCAGCTCAGGTCGTGATCCCAGGGTCCTGGGATCGAGCCCCGAGTCAGGCTCCCTGCTCAGCTGGGAGCCTGCCTCTTTCTCTCCCTGTGCTCCCCCCTCCCACTCATGCATGCTCTCTCTCTCTCTCTCAAATAAATAAAATCTTAAAAAAAAAAAAGCTGGTGTTCAAACCCAAGGGTGCTTTGAGAGTTGCAGTGCAGTGCTCAGGGATTCCTTTCTCTGGAGCTGATAAAATCCATACATGGATATACTGTTGCTTCCCATCCAGCAACCCCGCCGCGACTTGGCTGCAAGGGCCTAGGAATTATCCTTCCCATTTTACAAAGGCCCAGAAAAGGCTGATGATTGTACCGGAGTCATACTCAGGCAGGGCGAGAGAGGGGAGAGGCTGAGGCTCAGGTCCCTCACCTAGCTGCCTTCAACTGGAAAGCTGCAGAACGCTGCTAGAAGTAGCCCTCCCGCTGCCATTTTCTCTGCATCTGGTCATTTTCCCCTTACAAAGGCTCTCAGATCCATTATCTCAAGTTTTGTTTGCAGGGCAGAGAAAATTATTTCCATTTTTCTAGGTTCAGTAACTTGCCAAAGGTCACACAGCTACTGCATGGCGGAACCAGGACTTGAGACCAGAGTTGGGCCAGACCCCCCTCTGCTTTCCCACAAAGTGCATTTGGCCAGCAAGACAAAGTTCACTGAAGCATAGCGTTTGAGACCAAAAGCAGCAAACTCCAACCCCTTGGGTGCGACAGTTCAGCCCTTTGCTCTTTTCCATATGAACCTCTGAATTGAAGAGGCAGTCCTGGGGCCTCTGAGGGAGAAACGCAGAATCCAGTGAGCTCAGTTCTCCAGAGCAGACCCCAGAGCTGCCAGCTTCTGAGGCTTACTAGATGCCCCGTCAACCCAAATGGCCTTGTGTGCCAGGTGCGGTCCAGCCACACAAATGGCAGGATAGTGGTGGTCGGGGCCGGGGCGGGGGGGTTTGTTCTCTCTCTTCCCCTATCCCTACCTGTGGTTGCATTTCATGCTTGGTCATCTTTACGATCCACTATCCCAATGACATAGGGGAAAGAAAACCCCAAATTTCTCAGCCACCATTTGGTTTGGTCAAGGCTTCTTTGGGGCCAGTCATTCATTCTCTCAACTGTCATCAGTCTTTTAGCCAATATCCCCTAAGTGCCAACTCAATGCCAAACTCCTTCCTGAGCAACGGATAGGCCAGAAGTAATAAAACACAGTCCTGGCCCTCAGAGAATTCACACTCTTATTGGGCAGGAAGACACAGAGATAACTAAACTCAACATAGAATGAGTGCCGATACAAATGAGCTGTGGGAACGCCCAGATAGGGAATGGCTTATGGTATTCATAGGAAGGGCTGCAGGAACATGCAGGACTTTGCCAGGTGCAGGAGATAGGGCAAATAACTTAGCCTCTTTGTACCTCAGTTCTCTCACTTGTAGAATGGGAGAGTAACAATACCTGCAGCGTTTCTGTAAGGAGTCCTTGAGTTAAAATATGCGAACAGCTGAGAACAGTGCCAGGCCCACAGAAAGCACCATATAAATGTTTTTAAAAAAAAAAAAAAAAAAAAAAAAAGTCAAAAGAAATCAGAATGAGCATTTTTGCGAGAGAGGGGATCCCATGTAACACATCTGGAGGGTTAATGAGGTATAGGGTGTTCTGGGAATGCCGGCCGATTTGGCTGGGTGAGCTTGCGCAGCTTTTTGAATGTCCATGTTAGAGGCATGGACTTGTCCCCTGTGGATGATGGGCAGCCATTTCCGAAGCTGGATCTTTGCCGCACAGAGTGGCAGAGGATTCCTGTGTGAAAGCAGCCCAGTGGGTGCTAGGTCCCAGAGACTGCCACAGGCCAGAGAGCAGTCAGTTGCCCCACACGAATGGAGGACAAGCCCTATGCACAGCCCAGAGCCTGGCTCAGCATCATCTGGGAAAGGGTGGGTCGGTGGGGGAGACACTATGTATCCGCCCTCAAGGAGCTGCTCCTCTAATGGGACTCAGTCCTGCTTCTGCCAAGAATCAACTCATCATCCTTGTAGGAAGTGGTGGAGACGGGTGAGGACGAGAGGCTCTGTTGTGGCCTGAGGGGCAGTCCATAGAGCCGTTACAAGCCAAGGCTGACACTCAGGCTGGGGGGGTTTAAAGCCTAGTGGTCACTTACAGACTGTGTGACCTGGGGCTAGTTGCTTAACCTCTCTGTGCTGCAGTTTTCCCACTAGAAAATAAAGGCAACGATAATCATTTTACCTCCTCATAGAATTGTTACGATGATTAAATCATATGTGGAAAGTGTTGGGGAATGTTGGTTCATACAAAAGCACTTCATTAACGTTAGCTCTTCTCAGTGACTAAGGGCCCACACTGTACCAGGTGTGTAGTATACCCCTGGGGGCAAAGGCAGTGGCCTGGAGCACACAAATGCACAGGACCAGTGTAGCCCGTCTTCCTGGAGTGTCAACTTTCCTCAAAGGCTTAAAGGAGAAAAGCCCCCATTTTTCTCAGAAAATGACATGGATGTACACCAGATTTAACCAGGAAATCCAAGTAGGTGTTTAAGATAAGAGCGGGGACTTCAAAGACATCCTCTGCATGGAGCCGAAGCTTCCCGTTATGTCTTCGGCTCCCCCAGGGTTTCTACGCATTCTTCCCCCTCAGCCGTCAGGCGCATTGGGTACAAAAGTTCCAGCCACACAGACACATGTCACTTCTTAGCTGTGTGAACCTAGCAAGTCGCGTTACCTTTGTCATCCCTCAGTTTCTCCATCTGTGCAAAGAGGGTGACGGTGATGATGATGACAATAATAACAGTAACCTACTTTAGAGGGTTGTGGTGAAAATTAAATAGACGAATACCCAAAAAGCACTTGGACCAAGGCAGGGCATAGAGTTAGTGCTCAGGGCACAATAGCTTTTACTAAATCTGTTCTCACATTCCCTCCCACAACAACACCGGCAGGTAGGTGTCATCCCGCCCGTTTTATGAAGGAGGCAATGAAAGCTGGAAGAGGTTAGATCACATGCCCGCCTCCTCTCTGCTACCAGAGGGCATTCCTGGTGGTAGGGAGGAGGTGGGAATAAATGGGCTCTGAGGTCCTTTCCAGTTCCAAGGTTCTGTGATTCAAGGCAAACTTTGGAGCCCCTTTCATGCCACTGTTCTGGCTGGGGCTGAAGCGGCGGAACTCAGGAAACGGGAGGGACTAGCCAGGGAGGGAGATGCCTTAGGAGGGTAGGAAATGGCTGCCGCCGCCCTTCCTTCGAGCCTACTGCTCCGAGAGGCTGTGTCCCGCACTCCCACCCCACCAGAGAGCAAAAGGGAAACTCCTGGGCTTGGAGGAAGCCGACTGGGGCCTCCTGTTCCTCAGAGAGGAACTTGCCCCTGGGGGCCAGAGGCAGTGCAGGGGCTGCGAGAAACTCAGAAGTCAAAGGCTTGGCGGTACCAAGCTGGGCACAGACAGGGGCCTCCCCGTGGCTGCTTCTCCTGGCTGAGCTCGTCAGGAATGGGGGTTGCTGATAGGCCAGAGGGTTCCGGGGGAGAGGAATGAGCTCCCCACTGATTTATGATCATATGGGGGAGAAGAAATTCCGTCAAGTAGCATGGCCTAGTAGAAGGAGGAGTAGACAGGAAATCCGTCTTGACTGTGAGACAGACTCACTGTGTCACTTTGGGCAAGTTCCCTTCCCCGTGGGAAGCATACGTTCGTGCAATACTCGGTGAGCGCCTACTGTGTGCCAACACTGCCCTGGGGCAAAGGGTGACCGGCTCGGAGATCAATATCTTTCTTTCTCGTTCCTCTCCAGCTCTGCACATGGCATCTATGAAAAGCGAGTGCAAATCTCGCGCAAATAAGCACATACGAATTCACAAACCCCTCTTCCTTTTCCTAGCCTGTCCCTCACAAACGGCGCTGTTTGGGCCTAGTCTAGCGGCACAAGGTATGGGGATGGTCAAGGGAGGGGCTGTGACCTTCACCTGTGTATCCCTTTAACCATTATTCTGATTAAGTCATGGGATTATTATCCTCATGTTACAGACAAGGAAGTGGAGGCGCAAGAGGCAAAACCGCCCAGGCTTTGCCGAGTTCGGGCAGAGCCACGATTAGAATCTTGCCTCCTTATTGGCCACCACCAGAAGCGGAGTGGAAGTACCCAGGTCTGAGAGCTGGCAACTTTCTGCCTTTCCTCCGCTGTAAACAAAGGCGGACAGAACTCCCCACCATCCCCAAATCAGGGCATGCAAGTTTGCTTGCCGTGGGTGGAGGTTAGGGGTCAGGGAAAGAGTCATGTAATTTAGGGTCCTGGTCCAGGCTTTCTTCGTGGCAGATCCTCAGTGCTGATATCTTTGCGAATAGAAGTTAATCTTTCTTTCTTTCTTTCCTTTTTTTTTTTTTTTTTAAGGTTTTATTTATTTGACAGAGAGAGACAGAGAGAGAGAGGGAACACAAGCAGGGGGAGTGGGAGAGAGAGAAGCAGGCCTTCCGCCCAGCAGGGAGCCGGATGCGGGGCTCGATCCCAGGACCCCGGGACCACTACCGGAGCCGAAGGCAGACGCCCAACGACTGAGCCACCCAGGCGCCCCAGAAGTTAATCTTTCTTTATGGAGACTGCACGCTGTGCCAGGCACCATGCTGAGCTGCGATGGAGCCTCACAACAGCACTGCAACAGAGATAATTGTCCCACTGAGATGACCACCAGGCCATTTGCATTCTTGGGCCTCGGTTTTGCTTCTCTAATGTAAGAGAGTCTATAAGAAAGGAACGCTTCTGCTCCCAAGGTCCCGGATATTCTCGGTGCTAGAAGGACTTCAAGGCGTCCTCGTTGGAAGCCGGGGTCCCGTTGCTCTGGTCAGACAGACAGAACATGGGGCTGGGAGGGTGGTAAGAAGCAGGGCGTGGAGGAGGCTGAGGGAGTGAGTGAGTGAGTCAGTCCACCAAGTGGGCTGGAGCCGCTGCTCCCCACTCCAGCTGGCTGTGGCACAAGGGCTCCTGCCATGTAACGTGGTTGGCGAGGTTTGGGGGAGACGGCCCGTGGAGGGGCTGACCTGGCGACGAGATCTGGGGGAGACGGGAGGTGGAGGGGCTGACCCTCACTATCTCGCACTGGCATAGGACAGCAAAAGAGGAGTCGGATCGGTGGTGAGACAGCCCTCACATAGGGGGCCAGTATGCAAAAGGCCAGAGGGTCACCGCAACCCAGTAGAGGAGGCGCAGTGGCGAGGGGCGAGGCAGAGGAGCCGAGCTAAAGAAATGACTTGAGGCCAGTGTAGGATAGAGAAGGGGGGCTTCCTGCTCAAGGTGGGGGCGTGGAACTTTTCGGGGGGGCGGGGCAACCGGGGCCGTCGTTCCCTCAGCCTCTCCCTCCCTCCCTGGGCTCCGTCCTCGCCGGCGGCTCAGGCCCGGCGCGACCACCCGAGGCGCCAGCGCTCCGCTTGGGAGTCGCCGGTGGACTCATGGCTGAAGCGCCGGGCGGGGGGCCAGCCTTGTGGCTCCCAAAGCCCCGGACGTGGGTGCCGTGGAAGCCGCGGGGTGTGACGGGCGCTCGGTGGGACCCGCCGCGCTGGAAGCCAGGTGAACAGAGCTGGGCGGACCCCGGCGGGAGGTCAGGGCTTAGGCTCGCACGTCGCTGGGAGCCTCGGCGCTGCCGGCTGGCTAGGCAAAACTTGAGTCCCTCTCGCCTCCGTGTCTTTGCTTCCAGTCCCGCCTCATCTACTAGTCCTCTGTCCGTTTGTCTGAATCCCACCCCTGGCCGGCGCTCTCCTTTTTTCAGACCTTCCATCCCCGCACTCCTAAGAATTCTTCTAATTCTTAGCCAGCTCTTGGGCTTTCTCAAGGCGCCCCCATCCTTTCATCCCAGCTGTCCCTCTGGCTTCGTCCGTCCCGCCTCTCTCCCTCTGCCTTCATCCTCCACTCAAAAAAGAGCGACATTTTGGTTGTTAACACATAGTAGGCCTTTAACAAACAGTATGTCCCTTACCCCCTAGTGCTCCAGCAGTTTCTTTGTCCCTGCCTCTGGCCTCACACTTCCACCCTCCCGTCTGTCTTCCTGTCCCGCTCTATGTCTGGCCCTCCGCTTATGTTTTGACTTCATCCCACCGTCTGTCCTTCTATCCCTCTTTTTGTCTCTGTATCCTTGGGTCTTAACTACCTAGCCAGTAGCTCCATACAGCCCCTATCGCTCCAGGGGACATTTACTGCCTCACTCTGTCCCCTAGTTGCCTGACATGGCCCAGCCACCCTAGCAGCACGTTTTTAGTCACCTTGAATTGCCTAAAAGCTCCATTCCCAAGGCCTGTTTCCACTCTAGCGCGTCTCCCAGACTACCCGGTACTTTGGAAAAAGTATATATTTCTCGGAGCACTTAAAAAAATTTCCAGGCTCAGCCGCTTCCTTTTCCCCAGTAAGTTCTCCCTTGCTCCTGCCCAAATGGCAGGGAGGACATAGCAAACTGGGTTGGCTTTCTCAACGTGGGTTTGTCATGGAACACGAACACACTTAAAGGACAGGGCCCGCAGAAATCCTCAGAACAGACTCTCTGATTGTATATATGTGGACCCCGAGGCCCAGAGAGGGCAAGACTCTCAGCCAGGTCACACAGCTCCTCAGTGGTAAAAGGAGGAGAAGCCAGAGTTGCAGTGTCCTGGCCCCTGATCCAGGAGTCACTTTCCTGGTGTTTCCTGGGGGTCTGTTGATCCAGAGATATCAAGCGTCCAAACCTGGGGGCCTTGCTGTCCCCTCTCTCCCTGTCCTCTGGGACCTGATCTGGCTGCCCACCTGCCTGGGTTGGGTCTTCTCTATCTGGGGGCTTCTGTTGACTCTTCCACTGGCATGGGAGTTCCATAAGGCAGAGGCCCTGGCTGTTGGGCCTACCTGCTTGTTCTCTGCTCCAACCGCCGCCACCCCCCCTCCACGCCCAGTGCCTGGGTGCCCATGTTGACTGATGGGTTAATACATATGTATAGGGAAACCAGGGCCCTGGCTGTAGATCAGCTCAGAATTTTTATTTAGTGAGAATGTGTGTGTGTGTGTGTGTGTGTGTGTGTGGAGGGGTGTGGAGGGGGTAGCTATGTTTGGAGAAGGGCACACTGAGAGGCGCTTCAAGAGCCCAGACCCTTAGTTGAGTGGCCCTCGAGCGTCACCACACATCCTGTGCCCTCTCTGATGTCACCCAGGGGCCTCTGCGGACTATTCTTCAGGGGAAATAGACAGGGTGGGTGGCCAGGGCATGGTTCTGTCTGCTTGAATTGAGAATACCAAGCCCTAGAGACCCATAATCTCAGGATTGGACTGGGCCAGACTCTGGGCAGGCCCGTGAAAGCAAATCCCCCACTCCCACCTCCCACCTGCAGCCCTCCAACTTTGTGGGCGCTGTATCTGGTTGTAGCATGAGGTCAGACCATAGTGGACTGACGGGGCAGCCTGTTGGGTGGGAAGGAAGAGCCCACTCTTTCTTCCTCCTCCATCTCCTCCTCACCCTTTCTGTTTTGTCCCAGGAGCTGCTTCCCTTGAGGGACAAGTGGAAAGGTCCCAGGCAAGGGGGCGGGATCCTGAGCTCTGTTCAGAGGCTCTGTGTGTCCTTTGCCACCGGGTGAGCTGGAAGCAGCGCTGGAGGCAGGGGCCAGGTCTCTAGACTTCTAGGCTGGTTTGACCTCAGCACCCGCCCCGCCTCTTTCTCTGCCTTTGAACTCAGCCTTCCTCCTTCCTTTTTCTCACTTTCCTCTGCTCTTTCTCCTCATCCTCAGAGGACTCTTACAACCCCAAGTACTCCCTTCCTCTGCAGAAGCTCCAGGGATGTTGGGTTTCTGGGAGCCTCACCCCCACAGGAACGAACACACAGAGAAGCTCACAGAAGCAGAGAATGTAATGGAAAGAAGGTACCAGGGGTGTCTGGGTGGCTCAGCCGGTTAAGCATCCGACTGTTGATTTCGCTCAGGTCATGATCTCAGGGTTGTGAGATTGAGCCCCTCGTTGGGCTCTGGGCCCTCTGCCCATCCCTCTGCCCTCCCCTCCCCTCCCCCTCTCTCTCAAAAAAAAAAAAGAAAAGAAAAGAAAGAAAATAAAAGAAAGAAGGTATCCAAGAACCCAGGACCCAGCTCTGTTTTTCCAGATGAGGAAACTGAGCCTGGCCAGGAAGGAGCGAGCTCAAGGGCTGAAACTAAGTCAGGCAGAGGGGAACATTGTTGGGGGGCACAGGGAGGGTTCCTCTGGTCTCAGCTGCTTGTAGCTGTGCATGGGGGTGGAGTGGGGCAGGATGAGGGTGTTCGTGTTAGAAGTTGACTTGCTTTTGCTCATCTCACCATCTCACTGGCCAGTCTCAAAGGAGCCAGTAAAGCCAGGCCAGGGGCCCATCCTGGGTGTGAAATGGGGCCCGCCACACTGTCATGGCTCAGTGGGTCTGTTGTGCGGATGCTGGGGGCCGGCTCTCCAGCAGCTGACACTTTGCCTGGCATCTGTTGGCGAGATGGGGGCAGGCTCTTGGGTGTCTGGGGAAGAGTGGGAGGCAGAGACTGAGGGGGCCTGGGTTCTCCCTCTCCAGCTGCTTAGTCCAAGTGCCTGGAGGTTCATCCTGAGCTGCCCCAAACATTCCTTTCAATAGTTCCAGGAGGCAGGTGAGAGGGAATAAATGCACCTGTGTCCTAGCTTGGAGTTCGGGGGGAGGGTGTCCTGGGAGAGTAAGCGATCCCTGAAACTCCCCTGGCCTGTGCCTGGCTCAGCCAGTACTCCAGCTTTCCTCACAGTCAACCCAGCATGGAGCCCCCCCCTTTCAAGGTACTCTCGGGTGTGGGGTGGGCACGGCCATAGTGGTCTCCTGGGCTGTGGGCTGAGAGGTGGTCTTTGTGCTCCTCCCAGGGCTTAGCTCCGTCCCCCACTCTCACTCAGCAGTGCACAGCGAGGTGCCTGTCGCCCCTCACCTTTTCAAGCCCCTCCCACTACCAAATCCCTTTCTTCCTACATTGGTCCTGTTCTGGCTGCCCCTCTTAGTGCAAGCTCCCCCGCCATGGCATGGCTCCTGAGGCCTTTTTTTTTTTTTTTAATGAGTTGTAACTGTCTCATGTTGTGGAGATCTGATCAGTAGCTGAAGCTGGGTGGGGGCCCCTGAACCTTCGAAGAGCAGGCCTTTCCCGTCCCAGGCTTGACTGGTGGGCTCTTGATGAGGTAGGCGGGAACGTGTGTCCAAGTGTGAGGGCTGGTCCAAGTGTAATTCATTTCCCCCTCGTGGTTCCTACCCGCCTTCTCTCTTCTCAGCTGGGTTCCCTGGAATTATTTGCTGCTGATCCTTTCGCTCCATGGAAAAAGAGTAGTGGAAGCACCTGTTTCATTACCCTCAGCCATTCCAGAGTGGGGCTATGCGTCTGCCTGCAACAGTCGGAAGAATCCCCATTCCTAGACAGGGAGGGCTGTGGGGGCCGTCAGAAGTCCAGACAGGCACTTATTGGGACCCGAGTGTCTTGGAGTGTGGCTCACAGTAACAGCATCTGGAGTTTCTCTCTGCCACCTCCTAGAAGAAAAGAGCTGATTGGCCTTGGAAAGAAGCTGAGCTGTCCAACACCTTGCTTGGCCATCCCGTCACCTGCCACCACCCTTTACAGCACACCCTCACATCCACTGTCTTAATTTTGCCTGCTAGGGATTATGCTCTCTCCTCATTTCACCGGTGAAGACGCTGATGCTTGGAGTGGCGCAATGCCTTCCCCTCGGTGACACAGCCAGAAAGTGGTAGAACTGGAGTAGTACCCAAGTCTTTTATTTCATTGCCCAGTGCCTCTGTCACCATATCTAACACTTAGGAGCATGTACTGTGAGCTAGCCACCATTCTAAGTGCTATTTAGCCCAGTAGATCTACCTAACAGCCATATAAGGTCAGGACTGTGATGATCCGCACTTTACAGGTGAGGAAACTGAGGCACAGAAAGGTGGAAAGTAATTGGCCCAAGGTCACACGGCTAGTAAGTAGCAGAGTTGGGCTTTGTGCTTGGGCTGTCCGGCTCCAGAATCCATCATACTGCTCTTTGTATGCCCAGCTGGGCTTTGGTAGGGGCAGACAGAGGGAAGCCCCATGTCTAGGGCATAGAAATGCATACGTGCACCCCAAGGCTTTTCCACCCGCCCTCAGCCTTCTCTCATGCACTCTACGTTTCCCCCCTTAATGGCCGAGCTGGCGTCCAGGGTAGCACCAGTAACAGCACTGCAGGACACACAGGCAATAGTGGGGGCTTATGGGAAAAGGGACACCGAGGACCTAAAGGCTCCAGTTATCACCAGAGCCACTTGAGATGCAGCCCAGAAAGGAGACTGTGAAAAGGTACCATTTCCTCATCTGTTCCAGGCACCATTACTATGTATCTGTTCCACGCAAGGCTCTGACTTAGGTCAGGGCCTGGGGGGTAGATCAGGGAGCAAGGATTGAAGGGAACGAGCTATCTCCTTCTAAAGAGGCTGAGTTCTTGCCTTTCTAAAGCTCATGGGTTAAGAGAAGATCAAGAAAGACCCAAAGAAATAGCCTGGACATTGCTTGGGCTATTTTATTTTATTATTATTTTTTTGGCTTGGCCATTTTAAAAATGTCACAGTGTGCATGGCAAATATTAGGATTGTAGCTTTTCCTGACTACTGTGTTCACTTAGCTTTTCCTGACTATTGTGTTCACTTAGTCATTCAAAAGATGTTTTTATTGAGTACGTACTCTATGCCAGGTGCTGTGAAGTTCTTGTTCTACTTATTTATAGCAATTGCTCTTTTTTTTTTTTTAAAGATTTTATTTATTTTTTAGAGAGCGAGCGAGAGAGAAATAGCATGAGAGGGGAGAGGGTCAGAGGGAGAAGCAGGCTCCCCGCTGAGCTGGGAGCCCGATGTGGGTCTCGATCCCAGGACCCTGGGATCATGACCTGAGCCGAAGGCAGACGCTTAACCATCTGAGCCACCCAGGCGCCAGCAATTGCTCTTTTGTAGTTTTTGTACTTTCTGTAGTTTTCCCTTTTTCAGTTGTCTGGTTTGATTACTTTTTTTTAAAGAACTGGGTGTCTCAGAATCCATCATCTCTGAGTCAGTTAAATGTATCTACTGAAAGGTTGGTGGGCTTTGGTCATTATTTATATGACTGCAATTGCTTCATGGTTGTCCCTTGAATATCTTTCAGCATTACTGAGAAACTACCGTGGGCACTGTGCTTGGTGCCATGTGGTGGATGGAATCGGCTCTGACATGGCTTCCTCCCCTTAGGGAGGCTACAAGGATATTACAGGACCCACACTTTTATACCCTTTTAGCATTTTCCAAAAGCAAGATAAATTTGGCCCCAACTCAGGACCTTAGGGATGCTTACAAATAGAACAGCCCAGCCTTAGGAAGGAGGTCATCTACCTCCCCACCCATTACAGGGGTTCCTGACTCTGGGTAGGATTTTGTTTCCAGAAGTGAGTTCTGGAGTCTCATCTGCAGGTCTTGCCTACATCCAAGACCCACAGGAACATGGTTCATCTTGAACAAAGTGCCAGTTCCCTCCCGTCTTGCCATTGAGAGGAAAGGAGGGGTGCACCCTGGGGGTTGAAGGGGTAGCCTTGCTTCAGCATTTCTCCTCTGATTCTCATCAGGGCCAGCAGGGAAGGAAGGTGGGAGAATTAGAGTTTGTCTGAAGACCAGACAGGAGGGGGACACCTGGGGCTCTGTCTGTCTTTGCCATTGCCTGGGTGACCTTAACAAAGTTGTTGTCCTAATAAACATGAATTTTTGCTCTCGCCTGTGTTGGGTACTCTAGCAAACAAATTAGATGGATGTGGCCCATGCTTTCCAGGAACTTCAGCTTCATTTCTCCCATCTGTTAGGTATGGAGAAAATAACCCACGTGCAGGTATTATCCCTGCCATGGATCTGGTGGGTTAGCTTGAGTCGGTCATCTCTTCTCAGTTTCTGTATCTGTAAATGTGGAAGATGGCGGTTGGATGGCAGGTTGTCTCGAGTACTCCCAGTCCCCGCTAATGGGAGTCCTCAATTCAACAGTGAAGTCATGGCTGTGAACTTGTATTGGACCCTTGTGAGGAAAGGCAAGAGAGAAATCAAATCTTAACACTCTGTTTCTTATAGAATTTAAGCCAGCTTTCTGACGCCACACTCTTGGGAGCCCTCGCCTGTCATGATTAATGCATATGCCCCAAGTTTTCCATGCAGTTCTCCGTGGAGGTAGAGTTTGGACTTGAGGCAGAGAGCTGGGGATAGTGGGCAAGTTGCAGAATGCTGGGGCCTGAGCAAGGTGGGAATGGCAACTTCCTGCTCAAATTGTTAATGCCCAAGATTGTCTCTTGGTTGTCCCCACTAATCGGAGATCTCACTGAAGCTGTCTTCTGAACTCCCCGTAAATTACCCGCAGCAAGCCACTGAACCTTCACGTGCACATGGCACATGTATTTAAATCCCCCATACGGTGCCAGGCACATTCAGAGCCCAATAAATAGTCTGTGCGCCTGGCCGGCTGCTCGCTCTTTCACCCTCCGTCGCGAGCTCCGGCGGTGCCTTCTCCCCGCCTACCCCCTCCCCACCAGCGGTGTGACTTGAGCAAGAGGCAGCCGCGCGGATATTGGAGGAGCTAGGAGGCAGGGCCCCGCCCACCACAATTTGGGCGACTTTCTGGGGAGGCCGGTGGGCCGGACTGCGCCCTCATTGGTCGAGGGTCCTGTAGGTGGGCGGGGCGTCCCTACCGCCCCACTCGCCGCCCGTTCCCTCCCCACCTGCGCCGAAAGTGGCCTCGGGTTGACAACAGCTAAGCAGCCGCGGCAGCTGCTCCTCTGGCTGGCACCCTTACCCCCGCCCGACCCCAGGCTCCGCGCGTGCCCCGGACGGGAGCAGTCCTTCCTGCACTCACCTCCTGCCCACTGGCCGCCGTGTCAGGGTCTCGAACCCCGAGTGGTGGGCGCGGCCTCCAGGTAGGAGTTGGGGCGACGTCAGGCAAAAATCCGGACCAACGGGGCCTCCTGGGCCCCCTGGCCCGGCTTAGTCCCCGGCGCGCTCTGGCCCGCCCCCGCTCTTAGCGGTTCGGCAGGGCAGCGCTCGCAGGAGACGCAGAGGACGCAAGCCGAGCCACCTTCGCCCCCGGGGCTTTGGGGTCGGAGTCGCCGAAATTGGGGGACTCCCTGAGCCCGCTGGCAGCGCTTCTCCCCAGGGAAGCCCCGCGAGTCGGGTGGTAGAAGAAGGCTTTCCGCTCGTTATCCCGGGCTTGGCCGGAATTCTGGAGCCAGAGCTGTGGGGCTTTGGAGGGGGACTGGTACTGGGCAGGGGGGGGCGGCCCTTCGGGCTCGGTGCCACCTCGCCTACCCTTTTCCTTCCTCTGCTTTTGAGGGTATTTCCAGGAATCCCCGGTCGGGCCCTATGGGCTTTCCCCTTGGCCATTGTCCTCCCTTCTGAGAAACGCTCCGGACTTTCCTGGTATTAAGGCAGCTGTGGGGATCAAGTGAAAACCTTTGGATAAGTCGCATCTTTCAGGGCTCAGTTGCCCCATGAAGTCCCAAATGGGTTTGGATTACAGAAGCTCTGAGGAAAGGTTTCCTTTTAGTGGAAGTTTTTGGGATTTCCAAATTAGGTAGTCTGGGGGGTCTCTCCATTTCTCTTCTCCCAACACTCTTTAAAGTGGAGCACCGAATTAGGACTCAGGAAACTGGGGTTCAGCCACTAATTCATGTGACCTTACACGTGAGTCATGCTACTTCTGCGGGCTACAGTGTTTTCAACTGCACTTGTTCACTTTCAGCTGTACTCAACTTCAGGTGCTGGGCTGGATTTCAGTATCTAAAGGGCCAGTCTCTTCCATGACATTTTGACCTGTCACACGGGTTCAGGCTCCTCCCTGGTAGGTAAAAGGTTGTCTTTGAGATCCTTGGGGCGACAGAAGCTATGCAGATGGAAAGCTTTGTGGTGATTATGCCGCCAAGCAAGCTGGAAAACTAGTAGTGGCGGGAAGGGTGAGCAGGACAGCAGCCAGACTGAAGGTGGGGAGGAGTCGGGCCAACGCAGAGCCTGGGACCCCAGAGGTCGGGCTGGAGAAGCCTGGCTTGTCTCTGTCCCCCTTGGAGCCCTGAGGTCTGCCCACGTAGGAGGAGAGGGTGATGAATCACACCCAGGGCTATTTTCAAACCCAGACTCCTACTGTGGGACCCATTCCCACCCCCACTCTGAGGGTTGCTGTCTCCACCCACCATCTTTTCTGACTGCTCTCTCTCTGAAATTTCCCCTCATTTCCATCTGCCAGGAATAAAGGAGAGACAGTTTCTATCTGGGGATGGGAAGGCAGCCAGCCCAAGGGCACAGAGAAAGAGGCACGGCTGCAGGTGGTTTATGGATGGTTGATGGAGCAACTGGGTAAGAGTGTGATGGGAATGATGGTGTTGGGGGTTGGGGATTCGTTCGCCCTAAAGCTACAGCTGCCCTATCACTGGACATTCTGGGTTTGGTCCTCATTTGCAGCATATGACCTCTGTCCAGTTTTGTTCTGGATTTGGGGTTTGGAATTTCTGTTCCCTGGACCTCTGTCATTAGGGCTAGAAAACACCACATGGACAGAATCCCGTTTCCCATCTTCACTGGCCTTCTGTCCATCTCTTAAGCAACTCTTAGAGAAGTATGCTAAACCTCCCGGTGCATCTGCAGCTCCCCTCCCCCATTGGGAGAGGAGACACGGTTGAGAGATACCTGGAGGTGTTTAGAGCAAGAAGAGGGACAGAAGGTGCACAAAGGGGCTGTGTAGCTTGTGCGAGTGCTGAGGAGTGGGGCATGAGTTGTGCAGGGTGGATGGAAGGGCCTTCCTTATTAAAGCACACCTCCTGAGTTTGAGCACAGGAGCCGAGAAAGTGGCACAAAGAGGCCTGAACTTTGACCCTCTCTGCCTTCCTGAAGTTTTAAAATTCTGCCCTTAGGGCTAGGGATTGGAGAGGGAGCAGAGAACCCCTGGAGCCAGCTACAGCGATACCCTCAGCAACACAAAAGCAAGAAGGTTCCAAAGGGAGGAGAGGAAGGAGTCTCTAATCTGGATGCTGTTGCAGCTGCTGGCGCTTTTCTGCTAGGACCCTCTTGGAGTTCTCTGTTCCAGCCACGGAATGTTCAGGTTCCGTGGATGGCAGGCTTAACAAAAGCAGACTGTGCCCTCACCTTTTTGGAGAAGGTGGGGCAAGGGGTCTTTGGCTGGAAGAAGGAATTGCCTCTGGCTTGAATAAAATAGAACTTTTTCTTTGGGCTTCAGGTTTGGGTAAGATCAAGTGCCTTGGCCCTGGGCCCTGGGCCCTTGGGAGGCTATTATCAGATAAAATAGAGATAAACGATCTCAAAAATACAAGGGCTCTAGGATGGGAAGTGTGAGCGCCCCCATCCTGCAACCCTAAACAAAGTAGTTGAGCACAGGCCTGGGCACACAGTTGTTGCTGTCCAGTGTTTATTAAGGCTCTTTTCATCTGTGACCCGCGTGCGTTCTTGGTTCATGTGTATGTGACGAGGGGGACTAATAGTCCTCGAATCAGTCTGTCACAGGTCTGAAATGCTGTGTTTGTGTGTTGAGTCTGCTCTTGCCCAACCCTCCACTTTGGGAACTCACATGTCGCCGATTGCTGTCCCTGTTTACTCCGACCCTCGGGGAACTGGTACAGGTAAGCGGACGTTAAGTTCCTCAGGAATCCAGGGTGGTGGGGGGCGAAGGACAGGGGCCTGGGAGCTGGACATATGGCAGGTTTAAATCCAGGCCCCGCTGCTCCCCTTGTGACCTCTCAGACTCTTAGTTTCTCCCCACTGTTTCCACTTCACTGGATTAAACGAGGGGATCCATGGCTAAGTGCTTTGTAAACTAGCAAGTACCGTACAAATGATTAGTCATTAAGTTCAGGCTTGGCTAGGTCTTGCGGAGGACACAGAGTGTAACCCCCATCTTCAGGGAATCTAGTTTGGGGGTTTGTGGCATAAATAATTCATGGCATACTAAGTCTTTACCTCAGTGAGGGCTTTTTAAAAAAATGATTATGAAGACTTTCAAACATGTATAAAAGTAGAGACGATGAGTGTAATTGGGCCCTCTGTACTCATCACCCAACTTCAACAGCCCATGGCTATAACCTGCCTATTAATACCTCCATCTACTTCACCTTCTTTCTTGTTTTGAAACAAATCCCAGACATCTTACCAATTTATCTGTAAGTAGTTCTATAGATAGATAGATAGATAGATAAGGATTCATAAAAAATAGCTACTGTACCATTAGCACACCTAGAATAGCCCCTTAATATCATCAGATATCCTGACAGTGTTCATATTTCCAATTGGCGAGGGAGCTGTTTTGCCCAGGTAGGCCTGACTAGGGAGCCCTTGCTTTTGACTGAGGGGAAGGTGACTGACAGAGGCGAGGCGGTGACATTTGAGCTGAACCTCTGAAGAGAGGCCCAGGCGGAGTCAGAGCTGGAGCGATTAGGGAGCCCCAGCCCCTCATTTTACAGCATTAGCCGCAGTCTCTGGGACTGCCGCTCCAGAGGCACAAGAAACTTTGTGCCTTGCTCCTCTAACAGTAAATGGGGTAACCTCTCCCACTTGCCTCCCTGGTTCCAGGGCCACCCAGGAGCTTGAGGTCAGCAGGCCTGGGAGAATTCCTGGGAGGCTCCTCTCCTCCTGGCCCCTCCCCTGGCCCCTGAGGCCACTTTGGAGCAAAACAGGATGCATTCAGGATGAGCGTCTTTCCCAGCTTGTCATCTAATCACCAAGGCCCAGCTTGGAGCTTCCTCTCTCATTCATGATAAAAACCCTCACTGTCTCCCTTTTCCCTCCGCCTCAGTAAGGGTGTGCTGACTTCCTCCACATCCGGGCCAGCCCTCCTCCACCCCCATGTGGAGCTGAGGGAGAGCTTCCCTCATCCGGGCCTCTCTTCCCACTGCTCCAGAGCAGGCTGTGAGAGGACGGCGAGACCCCATGCGTGCTCTCCCTGGCTGCAGCCTCCTGCTCTTGGGCTGTCCTTGGGAAAGGAGTGGCTCCTCTCCAACAAGCCTGGGGTCCTGCCACTGCTTGGTTAATGATTGAGCCACATAATAACCACCTTGAAAAGTCACCTCTGGGGGATGGCCATTAACTAACTCCCTGTTCACCCCAGGCCTTAAGGGGGTCCCATCTTAACCCTCGCCTCCCCCAAGGGGACACTAACAAACATTCCTTCACGGGAACTTCCGGGGCCAATTAAATATCTGCCCCTCTGTCCTCGTTTGGGCAGACGGAAGCCGTTCCTCACATTGCTGAAGGACACACGTTCGTTTGGGTGGTTACTGAGAGGGTCAGGGAGCTGGGTTGATAGGGATTCAGATGGCCAGTGGGGTAAGGGGGATCTTTAGGCATCAGAGTCAGAAGGCGCTGGGGGTTTCCGGGAGCACTTGACCCCCCCCTCAGGTCAGTTTGAAAGAGCGAGAAATACCCACCCAAAGGATCTGCCATTAGTGGGGCTGCACATGTGTCCGTTTTCAGTGCAGCTGTGGGTCCCTCCTCCACACTAGGCAGGGGCCTGGGCTGTCAGCCACATCGCAGCCACCACTGTAAGGCTGAGGCCTCCTGCAAGAGCCTGTATCTTGACAAGCAGTGGGAATTGGGAAGGGTCAGGCCAGGTCCCATTGGGAAAGCTCTGGACCCCAAGCGGTTTTCTGCAATTTCAGTGAGAAGAAGAAGGAACCAACATTTAGGGACAGAGTCAGGAAGCCTGGCTTCTGGTTGTGCCTCTCTGTAGCTGCCTCTGCATGAGTGACATTTGCTTTTTCTGGGCCTCAGTTTCCACGATTTTAAAACTGGCAGGGCAGGTGGCGTGCACTCAGTGGTCTCTCAGGTTCCATTCCAGCCAAAGATTATGCATTCCCAGCCAAAGCCTTTTGCTTGTCCACAAGGCAAAGGTCAGTTGGCTTTAAATTCTGCCAGGCCCGGTCACTAAATTTCGCCAGTTGGCTGGTCAGTTTGGGCTGAAAAGGCCTTGAACTGCCACAGCTTGGGTTTTCCTTGAGCCATGGGCTTTTGTGCAGTTTGCTCTCCAGCCCCCTCCCCATGTTTGTGTGTGTCCCAAGTGGCCACCCTCTGACCCATTCAGCCACAAGTTAATGAGTCACCTGCTCTTCCTGGGTAGTAGCAGCCCGAGGTGCTCTTGGGATCCCAGGTCTCTGTGGGAAGTGGCCAAGGGCTCAGCCAGCCCCAGTCACCTTTATGCTTTCTCCCACAATACCCCAGAGGTAGGAAGCAGACAGAGCTCCGGGGAGAAGGGCCTTTAGAGGACACTTGGTCCAACTCTCCTTGTGAACCTAGATCTTTCCACCAGGTATGTGTACAGCTCTTGTGTCCCCATCTTCAGTACCTGGGAGCATGTTTCAAAGCAGTTGCTTTCATTCCTGGGACGTCCAGAAGCGTTTGTTTATGTTGAACTGAATGCCATATCCCCATGGCTTCTACAACCCTGGGTCTCAGCTCTGCCCCCTGGGACCACCTAGCCAGTGTCTGTTCTCTCTGATTCCCAGAGGTCTGAGGACAGAACCCAAGTCCCCCTGCTTCTTCTGTATGCCAAACAGTCTCAGTTCCTCCAAGTATTTCTCAAGGGACCTGGGACCAGTCCCCTTCCCAGCCTCATTACTGTCTTTTGCACACGCTACTATTGGTGGCCCTGGGAATGGGAAATGGGGCTCTGGAAGTCCCTCACTCTCCTCTGTTTATTTCTAGCCTGAACTTTTCTTTCTTTTTAAGATTTTATTTATTTATTTGAGAGAGAGAGAGAGAGTGGAGAGAGAGGGAGGGAGGGAGGGAGAGCACAAGCAGGGGGCGTGGCAGGCAGAGGGAGAGGGAGAAGCAGGTTCCCCGCTGAGCAAGGAGCCCGATGCGGTGCTCGATCCCAGGACCCTGGGATCATGACCCGAGCCGAAGGCAGACGGCATACCCAGGAGCCCCTAGCCTGAACTTTTCTACAAGACTTCTCCATTATCTTTTCCTGGTGATTCCAGCAGGTGCCTTTTGAACCCCCAGAGTCCTGGGTCCAAACACCTCATGCAACTCTCTGATTTGTTTGTTGGTCAGGCCCGGTCAGCTCTCATGACTGGGGAGCCCTTGGAGGCGAGGGCCTTCTTCTTGGGGCCCTCATAGCAGAGGGCAAGTCTGGTGAGAGGAGGTGCTCACTTTTGACGAGTTGACTGCAGTGTACCCTGTGGGGGCTGCCAGTATATCCTGTTTTCCTGCCACTTGCTTTCTTCCCTTGAGCTGGTGTAGGTGGGGGGAAGGGGATATTTTGAGGAGCATCGAAGCCGGAAATGAGTATGAGCCATGCCCACAGTGGGGCCTAGAAGGGTGAATCAGACGGGGAGAAACACCAACTCAGCCATTCCTCCCCTGCAGTTGATGATGATGACCACGATGAGTCTTCCTATTTCTTTCCATTTCCAAGGCACTTTCACTTCCACGATTCCATTCTGTTCTCAGAGCAGCCTGGTAAGATAAGCAGTGTGATCCTTGCTGATGCCCACCTGGGGCCCAGATAGGGGAAGGGCCTGGTCTCCGAGGAGGGAGAATTTGGAGCCCAAGTCTCCTGATGCTCAGCCCTGCCTATTTCCCCCAAACCACACCCGGCAGCCAAGGCAGCTGGGGCTGACTCGGCAGCTTCCTCACCACAGAGGAACCTCTGCCCAGGCTGCAACTCTGTTCCCATGGTAGAGGGAGCAATCTCCAGGGGAGGTGGCCAAGGATTTCCTGTCCTTTATGTGGGCTGGCCAAAGGCTGGCCTGTCTGAGGTGTGAGACACGCACTTGCAGCCAGCTTTTCTGCTCCAGGCCAAGGTCAAGTCAGGCTGGGGCTACCAGCAGGCAGCTTGGGAAGTGCTTGGCCCCAGACATCTGGCCTGAGCAGCCCCCCACCTGAGCAGGCCTTTCTAAATGGGAAAAGCAAAGAGGGGCATGTGGGAAACGGGCCAGAATAGAGATGAAGCCAAAGGCATGCTGAGTTGTATACACAGAGCTTGGGGCAGGAAAGTGTCATGGTGGGGAGCAGGGGCTCTGGGATAAACAGCACTGGGTGACTTTGGGCAAATTACTTAACCTCTGTGAGCCTCCGTTTTGTCAGCTATAAAATGGAGCTATATGTACCTACCTACCTGGTGAGTAGTAAATCCGATAATATGAACAGATTTCTCACTATTATTGTTATTTAGGGGTACTTTCTGCCACCTTGCCTCTTTGCTGTTTTTCACTGACCTGGGGCTGTGCGGTGCTCAAACATGCTGCCCGCTAGGCCTTAGGTCTGGACTTCTCTGTCTTTCAGATTCTACTTCCTCCCAAAAAGCATTCCTTGGCCACGCCCACCTGTAGGGAGGGATCCTTCTGGCCTCCTCCAGTGATATTTTTGACCATGATAATGACAATAATCATAGGAAACTCTTCTAAATTCTTGGCACATTTGAACTTATTTAGCTCCCATGGTAATTCTGTAAGGTAAGAACTACTATCCTTATCCGCATTTTACATATGAAGAAATAGGCAGGGAGAGTCTAAAGGAAGAACATACTCAAGGTCACTTGGCTAGGGAATGATGGAACTGGGATCAGGACCCAGGCAGGCTGAGTCCACCGCCCACACCCTTAGCAACTGTGCCATGCCTCTTCTTCTCCCTTTCTCGGGTGCCCGGCCAGGAGGCCAGAGCTCGGGCTTGGGTCTCCCTTCTGCCCCTGACTGCTTATTTTACCCACCAGTGATCAGTCACTCCTGGGCACACAGTCCCTAGGTCCTTGCCTGCCCTCTCCCCACCAAGGTGGACAGATGGAGAGGAGAGAAGAATCAAAGGGCTGGGTATCGAGGCTCTAAAGCAGAGCTGCACTGTTGGGGGAGGGTGTGCAGGAGGAGGCTGGGGAGGTCGTTCTGACAGCGGCAGGCCTGCCTAATTAGCACCTTCTAGCACTAGGGGTGGAAAACAGGGTGCTGGCTGGTATCAGGGAAGAAGAGACGTTATAATGATCTTTCCTGACAACCAGATTTCGTTATTTAGAAGGTGTGGGTGGTTAGGGGCAGGCAGGAGTTTGGCTGGATTAACTTGCGTGACCCCTCCAGCTGGTGTGACCCATGCTGGTATTGGGCATGGGGAGGGGTAAGCTTCTGTCCAGAAGCTCTAGCCCTCCCCACAATGTTCCCACCTCAGGGCCCTCGGGGGGCTACAAACTTCCTTCCCCTAGGCTGTACCAGCTGTCAGCTCCATTGCTTTCGAGCTCATTCTCTGTGATCTTGTCTCCCAACAGAGGCCAGAGAGTGCTTCAGAGGACAGCCCATCTTAGCTTCTGCCTCCCTGGGAAGCATGGGCCTGGTAGCAGGTCTGGTCAGGTATTCTAGGAGAGTTTGGCTTTTGTTCAGTTTCAGACCTTGGTGCCTAGCACGGGGCCTGGCACCAAGTAGGAGCGGATTTGGAGGGGAGATCCTAGGGAGACAACATGGGAACAGATTGACAGGATGGCAATGGGCATTTCGGCAGGCTCCTGGCCCCCGTCCGTATTCCAGTGGAAACCACTTGACCTTCTGTAGCCTCAGTTTCCCCACTTGTGCAGTAGGTCTGCTTTGGACAGGGCTGTCATAGGGAGCACATGAGATGTGGGATGGTCAAGTGTTTTCTCCACTGATGGGAGGTTACTTCAGACTAAGGGTTCATGCTGCAAAACTCCTGGTGTATGTTTCTTGTGTCTACGGCCAAGGTGACTTCTCCTATTTAATGAAGAGTATTCTAACTGGGTGGACTTGGAGGACTCTGGATCTAGACTGCCTGCATTTGCACCTTGACCCACCACTTCCTAGCTGCTGATTTGGGGCAAGTTACTTGATCTCTCTGGGCCTTAGTTTTCTCATCTGTCAAATAGAAATTTCATAGCACTTACCCCCAGAGGGTTGTTGTCAAGATGCAGTGATATAAACCGTATAAAAAGTACCTATGCCTGGGACACAATAATGACTCAGAACCCTTTGGTTGTTGTTGTTATTATCTCATTTTATACTTGCAAAAACCTCCTGTTGTCCGTGATACAATCATATCGCTATTTTACGGATAAGGACACCAAAGCACAGAGAAGTTAAGTCTTGCCCAGTGTGATCTGTGTAAAGTTCTTAGCTCAGGGCCTGGCATGTAGTGAGTACTCAGTACGTATTAGTGTTTAATCTTAATTATTCTTAATAAATACATTCAGTATCATAAGTATCGTTATCAATAAGGAACACAACCACAGCTGAGAAGTAGCAGAGCCACGACTAAAAGCCACATTCTCAGACTGTTAGCCTGTTAGTCTTCCCACTGTACCCGAAAACCTCTGTTTCTAGATATTACACAGCTGTTAGGTCACCATTTTGGATTCTCCTCCCCTTCACCCCACATGGCCTAAGCATGCGTGTTGCCACACCCTGCCCATAAAGCCAAGGGAGGCCCCTGCCCTCCCCTTTCTGCCCAGAATCACAGCCCTCCCTTTGGCTGCAGGGCTCAGGGGAGGCTTGTGTCCACTGGCTTCCAGAGGGGGAACAGACCCTGTGAAGAGGCTACTTCTCTCGGGCCCATTTTCTTTCAGTAAGAGACCATTTTTTTTCTGGAATCTCAGGGTGGGGCCAGGCTCCTTCAAGGCATTTCCTGCCCGGGAGTTTATATTTGACCTCAGCAAAAGGAAAAGGAAGTAGGCAAGGGGGGGGTGTGGGATGTAAAAGTGGTGGCACAGGGTCAAAATGGCTGAGTGCCAAGACTTTGCCGGCCAAGAGAGGAAGCAGGAGATGGCGCATGTCCCTTCTCGTGTGCCCTCACAGGAGCTTGGGAAGAAAGAGCTGAGGGTTCCTTGAGGCCAGAATGCCTTCACCCTCAGGCAGACGTTATTTTCCCTTTTTACACCTCTGGGCCTTGGTTCCTGGCCCCGTGGTTTCTGCCCTGGGGCAAGGTGTTCTGCCGGCTATCTAGTTGGCGAGTTGCAAGCATGTCTCCTCAGTTCCGTGTCTTTGCTGTAGTGATGCCAGAGGATTGGGTGGAGTCAGAGGCCTGTGCACTGTTTAGCTGGAAAGCAGGACTTCCCGTCTAGGTGTTGCCAGAACATTCTGTAGCCCTTACCACACTGCAGTAGGGATACTGAGACCAATAGGATCCAATGCTGTGGGACTCCGGTTGAATGCGGTAGACAGTCTCATGTGCCACTGAGAAGGTAATGGGAATGTGTAGGGGGTCACTTAATCTGAATGAGCCGTTGGGTGGTAGGGGGTTAGTGAGAGGTCAGGGGAGGAAGATTTCATGGGGGGCGGGGTATGACCTCCATCTTGATGAATAATGGGAGTTTGCAGCTTCAAGTCAGGCTGGGTCTAGGGTGTAGGAGGCCTCGAGTGCCAGGTGGAAAGCAGGCTGGTGTCTGCTCTGGGCTGTGGGCAGTGGGGAGCCTGCTAGGCTGCAGAGTAGGAGAGTGGCCAGGTCAGAGCTGGGCTCTTGTGAGAAGAAGCTGGCAGGACAACCTGTTGAAAGGAGAGACTAGAGGCCAGGAAATTGGAGGGCTTAAGTAATCCAGGCATGCCAGCCTAGAGCACGGTTGGGCTTGGGAAACCGTGACCGCTTGATGGAAAAGCCGATAGAACCTGGTGACTAAATACATGAGTCGAGAGAGGACAGAACAGGATGACTAGTGGTTTAAGCCTGGGTGTTCGGGTGCCTTGGGAGGCAGGAAAGCAGGAGAGCCAGAGTGGGAAGGGAAGATGGGTTTGGTCTTGGTCCCCGCTGACCACCCTCACTGGAGTCTCCCAGAAGAGAATGTGCAGGAGGAGGATAGCTCCCTCTACTGAACCAGCCAGTGTGAATCACACATCCCCCTGCTCTGGGTGTAGATTTTGGTGAGTGGCCACTAGGAGACGGAAAAACAGGCCCAGACAGAGTTGGTGGCTTGCCCACGGTCATCCAACAAGTTCCTAGTACAGTTAAGGCTAGAATGTAGTTCTCCTGACCTTCAGTCCAGTAATCTTTCCACCTGTGCCGTAGTGGAGAGCCGTTACCTCTGGTCTAACATCTGCCCCAGACCAGTTAGGCTGGCATCTCTTGCCTCCAGGCTGGCGACTGGAGGTGATGGAGTAGTGCATGACTTACCAAAACACCAGTCCTTCCTTGTAACCATGACCTTGTCAGAGCACTTGGGACGGGGTTGGGGGCAGGATCCCCTGAGGGCAAGAAAGCTAATGGAGTGACTGCAGCAGAGTAGGTGGCAGTTTTGACCTTCATGGGCTGGGCAAGAATGTCAGGTGCGTGCTTTAACCCTGCAGTATCAAGTAGCAGCCTAGGAGACCACAGACTGGACTCTGGGCCCCAATTTTCAAGCAGCCCCAGGAAGCCAGAGGCCTGGTTTAGCCACAGGGCCCTCCTGAGCCTCCCTCACTTGAAGCTGCATACCAGATCTCAGGCTACATCTTGGGGGCCGGGGGGGCCGGTGGGGTCGGGGGGGGGGGGGGGGGTTCTTGTATAAAAACTCTAAACTCGAACTGCCACCTGTCCCTGACTGACCTGACCCTGGCTGCAAGGGATTGACAGTGTCCAGAGACAAGGGACCTCCACTGAATCGGGCATCCAGTCTTTGCCTCATCCCTCAGGACATCTTCAAGGAGGGGGTGCCTGAGGCCCCCAGGGAAGGTGGAGGCCGACCTCAGTGTCACCCTTCGGGTCTGGAGTCAGCCTTTCTTTTGTTGTGGGCATTGTCCCGGATAGTGCAGCATGCTGAGCAGCATCCCTGGCCTCTACTCACTAGGTGCTAATAGCATCCCTCTCCAGCTGCAATGACCACAAATGTTTCTAGACATTGCCAGAGGTCCCTGGGACATAACATTATCCCTGGCTGAGACTCCCTGAGACTCCCTGACTCCCTTTGGCTTTGGTGTGGACGTGGAGCGTTAAGGAGAGAGGGGTGTTAGAACAGGGACCACACATATCAACCTGCCACTAGCCAGCAGGAAGATTCAGTGGCTTCACTGTGTTGCCACCCAGTCGCATGGTACTGTCCCTTCCTGGGCTGTGTGCCTTGGTGGTGCCGCAGTTCTGACAGGGAGACTCCGGAAGCGTTGCTCGTACGGGCCCGGGAGCTTGGCGTCCAGCTGTAGCTCTGGCTGAGATCAAGACTGGCACCCCAACAGGTGCAGCAGGGGCCCCAAGTCCTGCCTTGCGACCTAACAAGCTAGAGGCCAGCCAGTGGCTAGCACCGCCAAGCTGGCTGCTTGAAATGCAACAGCCCTACCGTGGGGTTTGGAATGTGGGATGAGAGCTATTTCGGTCTTGCCTCTTTCCCCCCTTTGCCCCCTGCCCCGTAGGAATCTAGTAAGAATTGTGATTACAGTCTTGGCAGTCGTAAAAGTCATGACAGCTGTTAGTATGAGCCCTTGTGAGGGCTCCTCTCGCTCTGTCCCTCCGGGGTAGGGGGGCATAGCCAGGCAGTCACGTGTTGCAGCTTTTGTGTAAATTTGAATGATGCCCCGCCTCTGAGGGATCCAAGGCTCAAGGCCGGGTGGGCATACTTCCTGTGGCCTAGGTTCCTTAGATATATCCTTATGGGAGGGTGAAGGGAACCGCTAATAACCACTTGGGGCCAAGTGACATACAAGCCCCCTGCCAGAAAGCCCACATCTCTTCCTTAAAGGATTCCTCTCTGGGAGTGAAGGTGGGCAAAGGAAAAGGGCTTTGCATCCACCAAGAGAAATGAGCTGACGATCTGTTTGCCAGGACCTAGCATTTCCCAGGTATAGCGGCAGGGCCTGGAGTGGTGGGGGGCCCTTCTGCCTACCTGGAATACCAGCTCGGCCTTGCAAAGCCCACCTTGGAAACTTGGGTTGTCACACAGACAGTGGCATTCCAGGTCTTTCTCTGCTCCCTCAGAACGCTGGCTTTTCCTCCTGGGCTCACTAAAGGTGGGAGAGACCAAGCTGATCCCAGACCTCGTTTGGGAGACATTCATCCTAGAGCAAGGGCCATGAAGGAGATGTCTTTCCAAATAGAAAGCAAAGTAAGGCAAAGGAAGTCAGCACATTTGCTGAAAACTTCCTTATGGAGTAGGTCAGCTAACTGTTTGAATAAATTACTTTCACAAACACCCACAGACTCACCCTCCCCTGTCCCACCATATGCATTCGTATTACTGCTCATTGCTCTCTTGCTCCTTCACTTGGGCCTAGAGAGAACATGGACCAGTGACCAGAATGGACCTGAGTATAGCCTCTGGCTAGAATCTTTCCAGAGACCTACGCTGTGACTTTTTAGCTGGCCGTGTTTGTTCAGGGCAGTGGTTCTCTACCTTGCCTGTACTGAGAATCATGTGGAAAGCTCTCAAAAACAAATGAAAACTTTCCCAGAGATTCTAATTTAATTGGTCATGACTGGGGCCCAGGCACTGGAATTTTTAAAAAGATTTTATTTATTTGAGAGAGAGAGAGAGAGAGAGAGAGAGAGAGAGAGAGAGAGAGTGTGTGCACGTGTGCTTGCAAGCATGAGTTGGGGGGGAGGGGCAGAGGGGGGAAGCAGACTCCCCGCTGAGCAGGGAGCCTGATGATGATGATGATGCCGCCACCAGGGCTCGATCCCAGGACCCTGGGATCATGACCTGAGCCGAAGGCAGACACTTAACCGACTGAGCCACCCAGGCGCCCCCCTAGGCCCTGGAATTTTTAAAAGCTCTCAGATTATAACGTGCAGTTTGAGTTGAGAGGTTACTCTTTTGACAGTAACAAGGACCCCATTGATCTGGGCCTCTGTGACATCCACTCATTACTTGTCTTGGGCCCTGGGTCTTACCTGGTACCTATGCCTGAGCTGGGTTTTGGGTTGGGAAAGAGTAGGCAGAAGTGGGGTCTGGGCAGCTCTCTCATAGCCCACTGAGTGACCACAAGACGGAAGGACTCAAGTCCCCTGAGTGTGGCATGAAGAAGGTGGGGTTGGTGATCTTGGCTGGGTGAGGCCTGACCTCCCAGTCAACTTAGTTGCCGGTTACCTTTTCTTTTCCTCCTGGCTCATGCTCACTTTTTTACAAGTAGGACACACTCTGAACTGAGCCTTAAAGACCGTGAATGTGTGCACACCAAGGTCAAATACTCTTTTTAAAAAATTTTTATTTAAATTTCACTTAGTTAGCGTACAGTTTAATACTAGTTCCAGGAGAGAGAGAGAGACACCAAGTTTAGGTAGTCTTAACAAAAGTAGTGCTCTCTAATGATAACTTTCATACAGCCACTTTCAAAACCAGGCAAAACCTGACCCATTCCACACAGTAACCATGGAGGTAGGCATGAAAGCTGTTGGTCCTCACTACATAGATCAAAATCCAAAGCTTAGGGGATGAAGCAAATTGGCTAAAATGACTTAGGCAGCGAGTAGGGGAGCTAGCTTGACTGGAAAAAGCTCTTTCTTCAACTCAGTTCTATCATCTTTGAGCATTATTGCATTTCCTCCATGGGAGATGTTGCTGCCCCTTTCCTGAGTACATAAACTACCCTTGTTCATATAGTGTTTCTCAGGAACAGAAGCCCTGCTTTTCTCCTCATTCCATCCTCCTCTGAATAGAAAAAAGCTCTGTGCTAAGAGGATCCTGGTATGTGGCCTACGTAAGTGTAGGTGCAGATTGCTGTCTGAAATCATCTGCTGCTGTTCAGCCAGTTTTCCTGGACATTCCCTCCAGGAAACCTGTGCGCATGGCCTTGAGACCTGATTTGACCCTGGAGCTTTTGAGTATGCCCTTTTCCCCAATTCTTATGGCTCAGATCAGCTGGGACCCTCCCCAGGGAGAGAGTCCGGGCTTAAATCTCTGTGGAATCCAGCTTGTGCCAGCTGAGTGCCATTCCTGACCTGCCCCAGCATATCATCCTAGCCTTGGCCAGAGCACGGCCTCCAGAATATAGCGGTTGAAACTGCTGAAATCTGCACATCTGGACATAGAAGCAGGACTAGGGGTTACAGACATTCCTTCATCACTCGCCTCAGCCTGCCCGGTGTCACTCTCCCCGCCGGGCACATAAGGCCATCCTTAGTCTGTGACACTGGGGCCCCAACCTCAGGTGAGTGGACTCTCCTGGGGGTGACTGGTCATTTCTGGGCCCAGCCTGGGCAGGCTGGGACGGGTGGGAGGGATGAACGCAAAGCGCTTTAGCTCAGTCCTTAATCACCAAGACATAGGTCTCTGACTGCTCCATCTGGGAGGGAGCCTCAGGGCCTCCCAGGCCTCCATGAGGTGGTGTATTGTTGGGAGCCAGTGTCCCTGACATCCTGTTGGGTAATGGCCCATTACATTCTCCAGATTCCTGCCAGGGAGTACTTGCTGGGGATTCAGTCCGTAGCCCTGCTTCAAACTCCTTGGCTCCTTTGTTTTTTGGAGCTATTGTGGCCTCTTTGAAACGTCTGCCTCCTAACTAACCGCACTTCCCAGAGCCATTTGGCTGCAATTTTGACAGGAATGTGGAGGCAGCCACTTTCCAGACCCGAAAGGAGATGCCAGCTGGGCCTCTTTCTTCTGTTTGTTCTTTTTTCCTGGGACCCTTCAGTTAGTGGGGAGTGCTTGTACTATGCGCCAGGGTTTTGTTTGTTTTTTTCCTCTCCGGTATTTTACTTAATGCCCTCACTAGTTATTCCAAGTAGACTCTATTACTTCCATTTTACAGAGGGGGAAACTGAGTCTTAAAGAGTTTAAATAACTTGCCCAAAGTCAGAGAGCTCGTGACTGGCAGCACCAGGATTTCAACTCAGGCTTGTAACTCCACTATATCAGAAGGGTGGAAAAAACTGGGGGGACCTGGAGTTGGTTCCTTGGAGTCTAAGCCCTTTGTTTACCTGGCATCTGAGGGCAAGTGGCATAACTCACTGGAAAAGAGAGAGCTGGACAGGAAATGAAAAGATCGGGGTCACACATGAACAGACATTTCTCCAAAGAAGACATCCAGATGGCCAGCAGCTGCATGAAAAGATGCTCAGCATCACTTACCATCAGGGAAATGCAAATCGAAACTACAGTTCGATATCACTTCACACCTGTTAGGATGGCTAAAATCAACAACACAAGAAACAACAGGTGTTGGAGGGGACGTGGAGAAAGGGGAACACTTTTGCACTGTTAGTGGGAATGCAAGCTGGTGCAGCCACTCCGGTAAACACTATGGAGGTTCCTCAAAAAGTTAAAAATAGAGCTACCCTATGACCCAGCAATTGCACTACTTGGTATTTACCCCAAAGGATACAAAAACACTAGTTCAAAGGGATACACACACCCCCTATGTCTTTTGCAGCATTATTTACAATAGGGAAGATATGGAAGCAGCCCACGTGTCTATCAATTGATGAATGGATAAAGAAGATGTGGTATATATATATATATAAAATATTACTCAGCCATAAATAAGAATGAAATCTTGCTGTTTGCACCGACGTGGATGGAGCTAGAGAGTTTATGCTCAGCGAAATAAGTCAGAGAAAGACAATTTAGGAAACAAAACAAATGAGCAAGGGGAAAGAGAGAGAGCAAGCAAGCAAGCAAGAAACGGGTGCTCAACCATAGAGAACACACTGATGGTTACCAGAGGGGAGGTGGCTGGGGGGATGGGTATAATCAGTGATGGGGATTAAGGACTTGGGCACTTGTCGTAATGAGCACTGGGTGATGCATGGAAATGTTGAATCACTATATTGTATACCTAAACTAAAATAACACTGTATGTTAAGTAACTGGAATTGAAACAAAAACTTAAAGAAAAATAAAAGATCAGGGTCATGGTCTCAGCTGTGACATGTAACTCTGTGGGAGTTGGAGAAGTCCCTTGGGCCTCAGTATGCCCCATACTGTAGCTTTTTTAAAGTGCTGATTTGTAGAACCTCACCACAGACCAATTACATCAGCCTCCGAGGCTGGGGCCCCAGGAAATTGGTATTTTTTAAGCTTCCTAGCTGATTTTAATGTGCATCCAAGGGTGAGAATCCTTGTACTAGGTGATATAGGCCAGTGCTTCTCAAACTTTAATGTGCATGCAAATCAACTCAGGATCTAGTTAAATAAATGTAAATTCTGATTCAGTAGGTCTGGGATTCTGCATTTCTTTTTTTTTTTTTTTAAGATTGATTGATTGATTTGACAGAGAGAGACACAGCCAGAGAGGGAACACAAGCAGGGGGAGTGGGAGAGGGAGAAGCAGGCTTCCCGCGGAGCAGGGAGCCCAATTCGGGGCTCGATCCCAGGACCCCGGGATCATGACCTGAGCTGAAGGCAGACGCTCAACGACGGAGCCACCCAGGCGCCCCTGGGATTCTGCATTTCTAACAAGGTCCCTGGTGATGCTGATGCTGCAGGTCCAGGGATCACACTTGGAATAGCAAGGGGCTAGAGGGCTCTAGGTAGCAGTGAAAGAACTTGGTGCCCATCCACGTGAGCTTGTTTCCTTCCCGACAACCCTGGCTAGGGCTGATGCCTAGCATGAGAGGGGCAGGGGCCTCACCACTCTCCTATGGGCTCTGCCTCCATGGCTCGGGTAGATGGTGCAGATATTTAAGATGTAGGACTTTATTACTGCACTCTCCCACCTCCTTCAGGCTTAGGAGGGAGCTCAGGAGTAACGGGCAGGCAGGTGCCTCTCTCCTTTCCTTTGCTCTTTGTTCTGCCTCTAGTCACGAAGGACTGAGGGCCGCAGTGGACCTTGAGGGTGTGTTCTTAGCATGCAGGCCTATCCCTGGGGATTGGCTGCCCTGCACGGGGTGGCCGTACCAGACTCGTGGCCCTTTAGGGATCACTGTTTCCTTCTGTGCCTCCCTTTCTGGAAACTCCTACCAGGTCCCTCCTTCGGTACCTTCTCTTTGTCCTAATGATGGGATAGCAGAGCTGGCTGCTGGGAGGGGCTCTGACGATGGAGAAGGGCCTTCTTCTGGGGCTGTGGTAGGATCAGGAGACAGGGAGGTGGTTATGGCAGCTGGCTCAGCTGTCCTAACAGCAAAACCATGTCCTCTAATGCTTCCTGGGCTGATGTGAAGTCCCTTCCAGCAGCTCTTAGCACGATTCTCCCAGGCGGCCTGTTGCCTAGAGACCTGCATCCTCTCCCAGGCCTGCATTGCCCCCTGCCAGAGGGTCTGCAGTACTGTTGGCTGAGCTCTATGGGAACAAACGCTTTCCAGGACCTCTCAGAAGTCCTGATGACCCCTAGATCTTTATCATAGGTTAGAAAGTTGCAGTAACAAAAAAACACGTGCACATACAGATTCGGGTGCGCACACAGACTGAGGGGCCTGTCCGCGTGTGCGTACGGGTGCGCCATCCCACACCAGTCTTCACGGATCGCGGACATGAGCAGGCTTGGCTACAGCTGCGTGCAGAGGCAGATGCTGGGGTGGCCCTCACTCTGCGAAACGCACAGATGTTCATCCCCGCCCCACTCCTGTTTGCCCCCAAAACGCTTGGGGGCTCCAGAGCCTTCTCTTCTCCCTCCCCAAATCCTCATCAGTGTGTGACCCTTGAGAAGCCTGTTGTTTTTTCTGACCGACTTTCACCTTTCTGCCCTCTTCCCTCCCTTGTGTCCCCACCCGGCATCCTCTCAAGTACCATTTTGTCTTTTAACTTCTCAGTCCCAGCTGCCAGGACCTCATCCTGGATTTCCCTGTGGGAAAGCACTGGAGTGAAAGAGCTCTTCCCGTCTCAGAGAAACCTCACCGGTCGCCTTGGAGTCCCCTGGTCATGGGCGTTAAGGAAATCAAGGAGATGTTGGGCGCATGCTCTGTGGCCAGAGCAGCTCTGCCGAGCCAGCAGCCTCCTCCATCCCCCAGCCCCACAGTGCCTGGTCCCATAGTCCCAACCCCACTGCTCCCTGGCAGCACTTGGGTAGGAAACACATTGCTGCCTGGGCAGTCCCAGGGCTTTGCTAACGGCATTCAGCCCACCCTGGCCTCCTTTAGTCCAGGTGCATGTCTCCACTGAGGCTGGGAGGGGTGCTGGGCCTTCCCAGAGCAGAGGTGGGAGGCTAACCCAACCAGTGTCCTCCAAGATTCTCACAGGCCCGCACTGTGTCACCATGACAATCAGCACTGGATTATACGACATAGGCCTAGCCACCGGGGAGAGCTGGAGCAGTCCTGGGAGGCTCCCTGGGGAGGGAGGGCTGGAAATCGATGTGTGGTCGGGGAGGGTGAGCACTGGGGAAGCTGCCGCCTCAGAAGGGTAGGAGCCCTGAGTGGGAGTCAGACTGAGCTTGAACTCTGGCCCCAGCACTGCTACCTTGGTCAACTGTGAAACTGTGGATGAGTCCCTTCCTTCCTGAGCCTGTCTGGAGATCCATAAAACAGAGAGAGTAAGACCTTCTTCCCAGCATATAGTGTGTGTTAAGTGAGATTTGGTTCTCAAAGTGCTGGGGAATGTTAGGTATAATAAGCGTGGGAAAGAGAATGATAATCGTTGAACATTTTGTGGCTGACTCCATGCTTTCCTGGGAGTTGCTGCTGGTGGGTTCTGTTCTTGGGCAGGGGTGGGAGAGTGACAGGGGTATTGGCACGGGCAGGGAGTGAGGCTCAAGAAAGGTGCGCCAGGACATACAGAGGGTAGGGTATGGGGCACTGAAGGTAAATCCCAGCTGGCTGAGACACGCAGCGAATATGCCAGGTCCCTCCGTGCCTTCCTTGCCATTTCCAGATCCCGAGGACTGGAAGTGCTTGTCCGCGGAAGGTGAGGCAACGTACACCCAGGGTGGCTCAGTGCCAGCCCCCAGCTAACCCCATTTCTCTGCCTATTTGTGTCCCTCTGTTCCGTTTTAGAAGTTGAAGCCAAGAGAGCATGCAAGTGGCTTCGAGCAACAGGATTCCCTCAGTATGCTCAGCTTTTTGAAGGTAAGGTTACTCAGTTGCTCCCCCCTTCCCTACCGCAAAGCTTGCCATATCCCTCTGTTTTTCATCTGCAAAAGGAGGCCAATCGGAACCTTTCTCCAACCACACAAGAAGCTGTGTTCTTTGGTCCTGCTCCTGTCACGACAGCATCATCTCTAGTGCGTCACTCTGACTGGCTCTCCTAAGCTCTGGTGTCACCAGTGTGTTAAAGTACCTTGTCTTGACCAGGGCCCCTGCACTGTACCACTTCTGAGGATGTCATTTGCAGAGATGCATCCTGGGGTCCCTGACCTCATCTCAGCTCCCGCACGGCCTCGATTGCTCTGTTTCCCTTCATTTTTCTGTTTTTTTTTCTTTAGAGTTGTTTATATTTGCTGTTTCCACTTTCCCTCTTCTTCCCACACTCCCCACCGTACCCTGCCTTCACTCCCGCTTTGCCAGCCAAACAATCCTTGTCCAGGTCACCAGGGACTCCCACGTGGTCAAATTCAGTGGTCCCTTCCCAGTCTTAATCTCTCAACAGCATTCAGGGAAGTTGGCCACTCACTTCAGCTTCTGGAACCCTCGCCTCTCTTGGCTGCCTCTCTCTAGATGCCACTGTCAGACTCTGCTTTCTCTAACAGATATCGAAATGTTGGGGTGTCCCAGAGCTCAATCTTGGCCCCTCTTCCCTCTCCACATTTCTTTCCCAGGAGATCCTTCTCCAAGTACCGTGCATCTTCTCGTGATCCCCAAATATCTCTGTCAGACCTCATTCCCGAGCTCCAGATTCATCCATTCCACCAACAATTCAGTATCTCCTCATCTGTCTGATAGGCATCTCAGATTGAACAGGTCTAAATTCCACCTCCCGAGGGCACCACCGTCCACTCAAGCCCCACTGCCAGGAATCATCCAGGAATCATCCTCATTCCAGGCTCCTTCCTGCCACTCGCTCACACCTTTCCTTCCTCAGAGCCTTAATGTTAGTCCTGCCTGGAATCCTCTTCCCAGGCTCTTGGCCCGGCCAGCCCCCTCTTATTCTTCAGCACTCGTCTCGGAAGTCACCTCTCTCCGAGTGGCCCCCACCCCGCCAGCCTCTCTTTACCCTATCACCCTGGCTAATGTCTTTCATGGCATTTAGAACTGTATTATCTTTCTTTTTTTTTTTTTTTAAGATTTCACCTATTTGACAGAGACACAGCGAGAGAGGGAACACAAGCAGGGGGAGTGGGAGAGGGAGAAGCAGGCTTCTCATTGAGCAGGGAGCCCGATGCGGGGCTCGATGACAGGACCCTGGGATCATGACCTGAGCCGAAGGCAGATGCTTAACGACTGAGCCACCCAGGCACCCCTAGAACTGTATTATCTTGTTCCACATACGGTCTCTCCGCGAAGGCAGGGATCATTTTTATCTCGTTCGCTGTTGTATCCCCAGTGCCTGGCATCAAGTAGGTGCTCAAGTAATGTTAGTTAAATGAGAAAATGGGTTTCTTTTAGCAGTCAGGCAGAGAGGTGTGGGATTTCCTGGATGCTCTGTCCTCTGACCCCACTCCTTCCTCTCTCCCCTCCCCTTCCTACATCCCAGGGAGTGGGCTCCCCTGTCTGGACCAGTAGGAGGAAATGAGGCATTGTTTGGCTGCATACTGTCCTCTCTGTCCTCACTCTCTCCCTGCTCCCCCCAGTTTACCTTGGGCCAGGGAGGAGGTTCCCTGTCTGAGTAGCCCTGGGGTGGGAGGGTGAGCTTCGCTCTTGGCAGCCACCCAAGGCCTCGGGCCTGCCATCTCCTGGGGACCTGTCTTATTGTTGGGTCCTCTCATCCAGCTCAACCCTCCTTTCCCTCAACCCTGAACTTGCCTCTGATGGTCAACCCAAGCTCCCTGGGCCCCTCCCTTACCCCAGGTTTGCTCCTTCAGCTCGGCTTTTTGCCTTCCTGCCTCCTCTCTTCCCTGGCCTCCCCTTCCCACCTCAAGGGCTACTGGCACTGAGTTTCTGACCTACCGCCCTCGACTCATCTTGGCTTTTCTCCGCTGTACAGAAGGTCTGTTTCCCCTGGATATTGGCTCTGTGAAGAAGGACCACGGTTTTCTGGACGAGGACTCTTTGGGGGCCCTGTGCAGGTAGGGGGCACAAAGGGCCAGGCCTGGGAGGTCAGGGCCTGGCTTGGGGCTTCCCCGGGGAAAGAAACAGTCCGTGTCCCCTCCAACAGAGGAGGAGGCCAGCCTGTGACAACACCCCTCTGCCGCGGTCGTACCGCTCACTCTGTCTTCTGTCTGTGATGCCGCAGCGCTCAGGCCCTCTAGCTAGAGAGCCAAGATCTGGCCGTGATTCGTCTTCTCCCTTCAGTTCGATTCCCCAGACATTCCTCTGCTTTGGCCCCTCTCTACTTACACGGGTTTGGGCCTTCTTTCAGGCCAAACCACGGCTTTCTGGATCTGCTTCAGTAGCCTACTAACTGGCCTGCCTGCCATTCCCCTCCTCGCCCTGATCTAGCCCCTTTACGGCCACCAGACGCCGCTTCCAAGCAGGCTCCCCTCTGCTTGGGGTGTGCAACTGCCTGCAGAAGAAAGCAACGCTTTTTTAGCATGAGGCACCTTTGCAATCTGGCTCTGACCGACCGTATCAGCCTCAGTCTCCCCTGTCACACCAGCGCTGGTCTGTTTACTGACTGTTTCCCTCCCTTGTCACAGCCTCTTGTGGAAGCCTGGGATAGAAGTCCCTGTTTTCTTTCCCCTTCAGAATCCCACCCCTGTCCTCTGGGAAGCCTTCTCTGACTGCCTAATCCCCCTTCATGGAAGTTCCTTGTCCCACCTTCTGTGTGCCTGCTGTGCCTCGGTCTACCCTGTTCTTGAACTTGCCCCATCTCTGTAGTGGTTTATTCTGCATATATAAGCTCCCAGAGGACAGAAGCCGCAATCTCCCGAGCATTGTGTCTGGCACTGAAACCTTCACGAACACTGGGTCTTGGGAGATGTTTTGATGGCTCGGGCATGTAAAGTTGTGGATGGCATCTTGGGACTGTCTTGGTGGGTCATGCCCCGCAGCCTTTGGTTGGGACCCTTGGGTGAACGCTTGCTTTCTTTCCTTACAGGAGGCTGATGACCTTGAACAACTGTGCCTCGATGAAACTGGAAGTTCACTTTCAAAGCAAGCAGGTGAGTCATGGCAAGGGTGGAGCCTGGGGCCTTGTGGCACCACGGGGAACCCAGGACATACACAGGGCACTTGCAAAACTAGCTCCAGTGTCCTGGGAGTCTAGGATGGACAGAGAGGTGCCTTGCACCTATAAGGGGTTCTATGAGCCTGCTGGGTTTTGGCAAGCGTGGCCTAGAGGTTGGAGTCTGAGAACAAGTACCCTGGCCCATGGCCTCACCCACCCACTTCGGCACACCTCTCCCCACTGAGTTTACTCATAACTTGGTCCAGTGATGGCCCTTCCTCAGGGAAATCTCTGCCTCCTCTACCTGCTTTGTGATGGCAAGAATTCCTTGACTAGGGAGCAGAGACAGAATAATGTGGTGGAAAAATCATGGCCTATATGATCTGAGAAGTCAAGATCCCCAACTATGTCCCCATGAGGTCTTACACCCCTGAGCCTCATGTTCCCCATCTCTACACCGAACTGGAGGGGGGCATTAATAGCCTCAAGAGGCCTTTCTGACTCTGCCAATCTGGAATTGCAGAAACGGAGAGGATTCTTAGTCCGCATGGAGCCCTGGAATGCTAGCCTGATGACCTCGTCCTTCCACAGGGTCGGGCTTTGTGGGTTTCTTCTGGGGCTTTCTCCACCAGAGGTCTGGAGCCAGGAGGGCCAGCTAAGCTGCCAGAGGCCTGGCCTGGGAAGCAGGAAGCCCCTGGAGCCTGGTCCTGGCTCTGCCACTGACTGGTCAGTGGCCTTGAGCAAGCCTCTTCCCCTCTCTGGGCCTTGATTTCCCCATATTGCAAAATAGAAAATTAGAAAATCTAAAATCTCCTTCCAGTTTTGGCATTCTGTGGTTCTAATCTAAGACTATAGCCTAGAGACTTGGGAGGCTGCTGAGGACAGGAGGTCAAGACACCTGGATTCTTTTTTTGTTTGTTTTTAAAGATTTTATTTATCTATTTGTCAGAGAGAGAGAGAGAGAGAGAGAGAGAGAGCACAAGCAGGGGGAGCAGCAGGCAGAGGGAGAAGCAGGCTTCCCCACTGAGTAAGGAGCCTGATGTGGGACTCGATCCCAGGACCCTGGGATCATGACCTGAGCTGAAGGTAGACGCTTAACTGAATGAGCCACCCAGGCGTCCCGGGACACCTGGATTCTAACCCCGGCTCTCTCACTGACTTACTGCATGCCATTGTATGACCTTAGGCAAGTAGCTTCTCATTTGTGGGTCTGGGTTTCCCTGTCTGTAAAATGAGGAGGGATTAGATTAATGAGATGACCGTTACCATCCATCTGGGCTCTGTCTCTGAGCCCTGGCTTATTCTGGTGCTCCCAGAGCCAGCTCCCCATCTAGGACATGTCCTCCATCAGAAAGCGGGGCCCTTTACCTCAAAGTCCCTCAAGAGTTTGGAGGCAGAGCGTGGGGGTACAAACAAGGGCTTGTGGACTAGACTTCTCTGACCTTGACCCCGTGACTCCTTCCCCAGAATGAAGACTCAGAAGAAGAAGAGCAATGTAGCATCAGTAACCACTGGGCTTTCCAGCGAGAAAGTAAATGCTGGTCTCGTGGGGGCTCCCTTGTCCGGCGGGCCCCCCCCCAGCCCTGGCCTGCCGGGGACCTCTAGCTGTGAGAGCGTCCTCACAGAGCTCAGCGCCACTTCCCTACCAGCCATCACCGTGAGCCTATCGCCGGAGCCAACGGACCTGCCCTCACCCTGCCGTGTCCCCAGCCCGAGTAACCAGCTCCTCCTTAGCCCCACCCAGGGCCAAGAGGGTCCCCGGGACAAAGCCAAGAAGCACCGTTCTCGTAGCTTCCTTAAGCACCTCGATTCTCTGAGGCGGAAGGAAAAGGGTGGCGGTCAGCAAGCGGAGCCCGCGCGTGGCCCAGCCACCTTAGAGAAGGCCACAAAAGCCTCCTCTTTCTGCAGTCGCCGTGGCTTCCTCTCAGCTGGATTCTACAGGGCCAAGAACAGGGCAGCCACCTCCGCCGGTGATTACGGCCCTGCGACTCAGAGGGCCTGGGAGGCCTGGCCTGTGGCCACGTTTCGGCATCCGCAGCGGGCGCACCGGGGGGACTGCCTTGTGCACATGCCCGGGGACCACAAGCCAGGTACATTCCCTCGCTCCCTGTCCATCGAGAGCCTGCTTCCTGAGGATGGACAGCACCTGGCAGATTGGCAGCCAGGTCGGCCCCGGGGCTACGAAGGGCGCCGGGGCTCCTGTGGCTCCACGGGCAGCCATGCCAGCATCTATGACAACATGCCCGAGCTGTACCCAGCGGAGCCGCTACTGGCCGGGGCTGCAGCCGAAGAGGACGAGGGCGGGGGCGGCTACACTCACCTGGACGATATCCTCCAGCACGTGTGGGGGCTGCAGCAACGGGTAGAGCTCTGGTCCCGGGCCATCTACCCAGACCTGCGGACTGGAGATAAGGAAGAGGAAGAAGAGGAGGAGGAAGAAGAGGAGGAGGAGGTCACTTCATCACTAGAGATGGCCACAGTTGAGGTCGAGGGGCAGGCTGAGGCTCTGGCCCAGATGGAGGCCCCGGCCCGCGGAGGGTCCTCGGCCCTGGGCCAGGCTGACGTTCCGCCAGTGGTCCCAGCTCAGGTTCAGGGTCGGGCGCAGGCTGAGCCCCTGGCACAGGCACAGGCCGAGGCCGGGGCTCAGGCCCGGAGTCCAGCCCAACATAATGGGCAGGAGGCAAATTCAGGCGGGGAGCCCACCTCTGCCCCCAGCCTGACGGTGGAAGACAGGCACTCCGTTGCTGACACCGTGGCCTCCTCCAGTGAACTGGACCGTAGTGGAAAGTCGGTGAACGAGCCCGAGGCCGCAGGCTCACTGGCTGGGCCTCAGGCATCAGCACCACGGGAACGACGAGATTCAGGCGTTGGGGCCTCACTTACCAGACCCTGCAGGTGGGAGGTTTGAGCAGGGCTGGGGACAGGGGACTCTGTTGTGTCTCTCTGTCTCTCCCCCTCCCTGCCCTTCCTCTTCTCTCTCTTCCTGCCCCTCTCTCCGCCACACAACTCTCCCTCAAGCCAATTTCTTAGTCCCGAGGCCCAGGGGCAGGGTCTCCGTTCCCTCCCGGTTAAGTTCAGGGCCTGCCTCTGCTATGGCCTTGAGCAAATTCTAGCTCCTCTCTGGCCCTTGGTTTCCTCATGTGCAAATCAAAGGTATTAGAGGAGATGGTCTCTGGTCCCCAGCTTTGCCATCCTGGGTTCTCAGAGCAGGCCCTCTGCTGCAGTCTTGGAAGGGTAAGGGGATGATGGTACTGCTTGGTGGCTCTAGATGGGCCTCAGCTCGGTGCCACCCTCCCTGACAGCATCTTGGCCACTGGGCAGCCCTGGAAACTAAGATTCAGTTTTTCCACCCTGGGGCCCAGTAGCAGCACTTACAGCAGTCGCGTCTCCCCGCATCTGCTCTCTTTGGGGAGAATAAAGGGACCAGAAGAACTCAGCCTTCCTTAAGATTCATCCAAACCTGCTCCCCTGACCTTCTCTGCCCCCCTCATCTTTCACCAGGAAGCTCCGTTGGCACAGCTTCCAGAACTCCCACCGGCCCAGCCTCAACTCAGAGTCCCTGGAGATCAATCGGCAGTTTGCCGGCCAGATCCACCTCCTGCACAAGGGCTCGCTGCTGCGGCTCACCGCCTTCATGGAGAAGTACACCGTGCCGCACAAGCCGGGATGGGTCTGGTGAGTGCTCCCGGGCCGCGGTGGGGAGGCGGGGGGAGCTGCTCACCCACACCCTGGCTCCCTCCCTGTCCCCGCTCCAGGACCCTGGGAGGGTCAGCCCCAGAAGGTGGGTGCAAGCGGGAGGAGCCCAGAAGCCAGCAGTGGTAGGTTGTGCCAGAAAGCTGGAGGGGCCGTGGCATGGCTTGCATGTGGTCTGTGGGGGATGCTCATGGGACGTGCGTGTGTATGTGTGCCATGTGCGAGGAGGAGTGGGGGCCGGGGACCCCAGGTCCTCCAGCCGTACCTCCATCCCAGCCTCCAGGCTGCCACCAGTGAGATTGTCCTGAAAGGCAGCTTTGGTTGCTGCTCTCCTGATAAACACCCTTCCGTGCCCCGCCCCCCTCCGCCCCCTGGTGCCAAGGAAGGTCCAGCTTCCTTGCCATCCTGACCCTTTCATGTTCTGGCCCTGCCCCAGCTGCTGGGGTCCTTAGCCTGCCGCCCTCAAGCAATGCCACCATGTAGGCCAGTGGGCTCGTTGTCCTTCCCTGAGTGGGCTGTCCTCTTCTTCCTGCCTCTTTGCCTCTGTCCATGCTGTTCTCTCCGCTTGGAATGCCTTTTCCCCATTTCTCCTCTGGGACAACACCTACCTATTCCTCGAGAGCCTGCTGAATTTCCACATCCTCCCTGAGGCCTTCTCTGATCCGCTAGGTATAGTTCTCCTTCCTTGTGGGTCTTCCCCTAAGTTCTTGCTTGTTCCACTCCTGACCATGTAAACTGTCCCTGCCTATTGACACAATTATCCCCTTAAGCAGACCGAGAGCTCCCTGGATGCCTCTGTGACTCCCTAGGGCCGGGCCCCGAGCACGTGCTCAGGCAGTGTTGACCCTGGGGACGTGGTGTGTCTCTCAGCCCCGCATCCCTGCCCGAGCCCCCTGAGACTGCGGAGTCTCCAAGCTGTGTCTGGGCCGACCCCACACCCCTCACGGACCTCTTGCCACTCCCCCAAACAGGTCAGTGCCCAAGTTCATGAAAAGGCATAAGACCCCGGACTACCGGGGCCAGCACGTGTTCGGGGTGCCCCCCCTCATCCACGTGCAGCGCACCGGCCAGCCGCTGCCACAGAGCATTCAGCAAGCCATGCGCTACCTGCGCAGCCAGTGCCTGGACCAGGTGAGCCCTGCGGGGGGCCTGCAGAGAGATGGCACTGGGGAGGAAAGCCAAGGCTGACGAGTGGGGGAGGGGAGCCGCTCGGGCCTTTCTGGCCCACTAGAGACCCTTCTGGGCCTTCCTAAGCTGAAGCCCCCCTCTGCCCAGCTCTCTGCCAGCTTCTTTCTGGCCCGGGCACTGTACGCCCCATCTGTAGGAGCCTGCCTTAGCCTCGGCCCCTCTTTTCCTACTCATTCCTGCTACAGCCATCTTTCTCCTTGACCCTGAGGCTATAAGAACCTTCTCTTTGGTTTTGCCATTTTTCTCCTACCCTGCCCAGCAGGAAGCCTGCCCGGCAGGCTTGGAAGTCTCTGGGGTGGCCTACGCTCCTGACACCGGGTCCAGGGCTGGCCTCATAACCTTCCTCCCCACCCCACCCCTGCCCTGCATGTCTCCCTCCCTCCCTTCCCTGCATGGGCCAGGTGGGCATCTTCCGCAAGTCGGGGGTGAAGTCCAGGATCCAGAACCTGCGCCAAATGAATGAGACCTCGCCAGACAATGTTTGCTATGACGGCCAGTCAGCCTACGATGTGGCCGACTTGCTGAAGCAGTATTTCCGGGACCTACCAGAGCCTATCTTCACCAGCAAGCTCACCACCACTTTCCTGCAGATCTACCAGCGTGAGTCACCTGCACCTGTCCCAAGCATCCTGCCCCGTTCTCGATCTCCCTGAATCCTGGGGCTTGTGGGAGATGAACCCGGTGTGGGCATGAATGAGCTCGTTGGAAGATCTGCTATCCAGAGCTCGGAAGGCCCTTGGAGGGAGACCACACTCTATTCCCCAAACCCCTCATATGGAGACCTGGACTGAGGCCCCGAGGAAAGGCAGGGGCTTCCCTAAGGTTACATTGTACATTAGAGTGGGGCTTGATCTAGTACGCAGAGACCTCCCAGAGCCCATCTTTACCCTTTCCTCTCACTGACCTCCTTTGGGACCACTGTGCCCTCTGCGTTCCTAGAAGCAGGAGACTTGTTGCTGGAAGCTTCTAGGGGAATAAGAAAGCCGTTCTGCCATTCCTTCCTCACAGTCCTCCCCAAGGATCAGTGGTTGGCAGCAGCGCAGGCCGCCACCTTGCTGCTCCCCGATGAGAACCGCGAGGTCCTACAGACCCTGCTCTATTTCCTAAGTGACATCGCCTCTGCTGAAGAAAACCAGATGACAGCCGGCAACCTAGCAGTGTGCCTGGCACCTTCCATCTTCCATCTCAACGTCTCCAAGAAGGATAGCCCCTCACCCAGGTGAAACAGGGCAGGATGTGGCAGGGCCAGGCGGGGAGGGTCTGGGCCCCCTTGGGCTGCGGACCCTTGAGGGCTGGCCCTGCAGTTCCCAGGCGTCACCACAAGGGGTCAGCCTGACTCTTCGGGGGTCTGGGACCGGTTGGATGTTTTTGAAGCAGGGCCTTCTAAAGGGCAGCGGGTAGTTTTGTGTTCAGGGGAGCTAGAAGCCAGCTGGTCATCCATCTTGTCTTGTGCCCGTGCGCCATCCTCTCCTCCCTTTCCCTCCAGGATCAGGAGCAAACGCAGCCTGGCTGGCCGGCCGGGCCCTAGGGACCTGAGTGAGAACATGGCTGCCACCCAGGGCCTATCACACATGATCAGTGACTGCAAGAAACTTTTCCAAGTGAGTAACTCTAGGCCCAGATCCAGGGGAACCACCAGGCCAGAGGTTTGCACCCGCAGTCAGGGACAGGGCCCAACTTGACACATACCCCCTCAACTTCCAACTCTTGCCTTACAAGCTTTCTCATCTACCTCACTGCCGCGGCCAGGCCTCTCTGCCCCTGAACATGGACCCGAGAGATCCCGTGGGTTCTGGGACTGATGGCCCCTGACCTTCTGTTGCTCCCCACGGCCCTAGTGCATGTGTGCTCTCCCAGGTCCCCCAGGACATGGTGCTGCAACTATGTGGCTCCTACAGCGCGGCTGAGCTCAGGCCTCCGGGCCCGGGCCTGGCTGAGCTGCGGCAGGCCCAAGCTGCCGGCAGGAGCCTGAGCCTCTACATGGAGGAGAGCGTCCAGGAGCTGCTCCGTGATGCTGCCGAGCGCTTCAAGGGCTGGATGAGTATGCCAGGGCCCCAGCACACGGAGCTGGCTTGCAGGAAGGTGAGTAGCACACTGCCCGTGGCTGCCGCGGAGCTGGGAGAGTTCGCAGGGCAGGCAGGGAGGTCCAGAGTCCCGTCAGTCGCACCGTGCCTCAGCTTGATCTTGGACGGTGTCAGCCGGCAGAGCCAAGGACCTTCAGGACCCGAGAACCCGATGAGACCAGGGGCTCTCTGTTGGGCATCGCCGGCCGGAATTCCTGTACCAAAGCCCCGCTGCAGACACGTCAGCTCCGTGCGTGCAGAGCCTCGCCTCCCGTATCTTTCTGCACCACGGCCGTGCGGAGTGCTCACACTTGCACCTTTGTGCTCCGGCCCCGGCTGACCTGCCCCGAGCATTACATGTCCCAAGCCACAGGAAGCCTCAACTTGATATGCCCTCTCCTTCGGTCAGAGCCTCCTGTCATGTCCCGGACCGGAGGTGACTTCTCTGTCCTTCTCTTGGCGCTAGCCATCCTCTTTCTTGGATTCCCACGCCAAGTAAGACCGCGAGGCCTAGGTTTGCCGTGTATACACCAGTCATGGTGAAACTTCCCTCCTGGGATCGGGATGAGAGGCTGGCACGGCGCCTGGCACATACGGAAGACCCGCCGAGTGGCAGCTGTGCCCCTGTCCTCCCGCCTGTGCTAGATGGCGGGTTCCTTGAGGATGATCACCATCTTCTCTTCCTGTTCACTTCCAGAAATTCCAAGCCCCGTGTCCCTTTCATGGTAGAGCCTGGTAGGCCCCAGAGGACTTGTGTCTCGCCATCTCTCTGTGCTTTTGACTAGGTGGAGAAACAGACATCCAGAAAGGAGAGAGAGGACAGGGAGCACAGGGACGGCCTGTCCGGATCTGGCTAGGGTTAGCAGAGGACCCCTGCAGCCTTCCCTTGTCAGGGGCTGAAGCGAGGGCAGGCTGGAGCTGGGAGGGGCGGAGTGGGTGTCCTCCAGCTCTGATGGCTGTCCCCCATCCCCACTCCCGTGGCTCACAGGCGCCAGACGGGCACCCCCTGCGTGTGTGGAAGGCGTCCACTGAGGTGGCGGCCCCTCCAGCCGTGGTGCTACACCGTGTGCTGCGGGAGAGGGCCCTCTGGGACGAGGACCTGCTGCGGGCCCAGGTGTTGGAAGCCCTGACGCCGGGCGTGGAGCTGTACCACTATGTCACCGACAGCATGGCGCCCCATCCCTGCCGCGACTTTGTGGTGCTCCGGTGAGGGCTTCTGGCTGTCGGCCTGCCGTGCGCGCAGGACCAGGGAGGTGGACTGGGAATGGACGCCAGGAACCTGACCGTGTGTGTGTCCCTTCCCCACAGGATGTGGCGCTCCGACCTGCCCCGCGGCGGCTGCCTGCTAGTCTCCCAGTCCCTGGATCCGGAGCAGCCCGTGCCAGAGTCAGGGGTGCGGGCCCTGGTGCTCACTTCCCAGTACCTCATGGAGCCTTGCGGCCTGGGCCGCTCCCGGCTCACTCACATCTGCCGCGCTGATCTCAGGTACCAGGCCCCTTCGGCCGCGGCACTCTCCCCGACTCTGCCCCGCGCCATCGATCCCTGGGGGCTGGGGGCGAGGCCTTCCTTCCTCCCTCCTGCCCAGGGCTCCAGGGCAGAACCCATGGCTCATGCCTGCCTGCTTCTACCTCCCCAGGGGCCGTTCTCCTGACTGGTACAACAAAGTCTTTGGGCACCTGTGTGCTATGGAAGTGGCAAAGATCCGGGACTCCTTCCCCACCCTGCAGGCAGCCGGCCCCGAGACAAAGTTGTGAGCCTCAGCTTGGCGCCAGGCTGGCACCACCCAGGCCCCTCGGCACCAAGGGAGTAAGGGGGTAAGGAGAGGAGAGCAGCCCCCACGTGTTGCTTCCAGGGGCAGAGCCAGGCCCCTGCCGATCCAGCAGCCTGCTGTCCCCTTGGCTTCCTGAAGCTCCTCCACGCATACAGGGGAGGAGGAGAGGATTTCAGTGTCCCATCTCTACTCCACCTGCAGCCACCAGCCTGTGTTCTGTCCTCCCAAAAGAGAGGAGTCATTTTCAGAAGCAGAAGCCTGTTGCGGCCCTTCAGGCCCACCGAGGCACCATCAGTCTGAAGCCTTGCCAGCACCCCCCCCTGCAGGGGGAAGGAGCTAGAGAGCAGTGTGTGCGTCTGGCTCTCTGCCACTCTGAGAGGCCAGGCCGTCCTTTTTGGTGCTCGGGTCCCTTTGAGGTTGGCAGGAGGCTCTGGTCCTGCCTTGGGGCCTAATATTGGCCCTGAACCGGCTCTGCCAGAGAAAGCGGACTAGAGAGGATGAGCACAGGGCAGCCCCAACCACCATGAGCTGTTTTATTGGTGTAAATGCGATGCCGATTCTCATGAGGCTGATTTAAAGAGTGGGCACTACCAGCAGGCAACAGGGCAGTTTGGGGCAGCCTGGGACATGCTAGTGGGGGGCAGGGGGCTTCCCTTCTCAGGTCTCAGGAGACCAGTGACTCAGTCTTCCCGGCTCGGGCCCCCTACTTGATCTGCCACTCCCTGGTGTTCTGTGCGGCCCTTGGTCACACGCTCTTATGTCTGGAGAGCAAACGGGCTCACTGCCACCACACAGGCCAAGCAAAAACAGATGGTAGTGAAGAGATACATATCTGTGTCCGTGTCCCTTCTCCCTGCTCTTCCTGCCTATGGTGACAGGCTGACATAAGAGCCCCGTCATCAAGCAGAGACCTGGCCCCTGCTTCCGGCAGCTGGCCAGCCAGATGGAAGGGCCGAGTCTCACCTCAGCCGGCTGGGGCTTGATCCAAACCTGATCCATCCCACCCAGCAGCCATCTTGGCTTACGTGGAATTCCAAATGACGTTCAGATGCCAACTGGTGCTCTATTTTTCTTTCAGCTCAGTAAACTGGAGTGGGATGGGTCCCAGCCAATGTTGTAATTTTTAAGCCTATTTTATTTGTACCTATAAATACTGTACAGTCAGAATATATATATGTATTTGTGTATATATATATAGATACATATATATGCACATCTATATATGCACACATATTCTATCGTGAGTATATTATAATCTGTGGGTGCGAGCAGGGGTCTGGAAAGCCCGAGGGAGCAGGGATGAGGGAGGTGGAGGGCAGGAACCATGTGACCCCTCGGCAGAACAATAAAGCATTACTAGAGATGGACTCTGGTTGTGTGACTGTCTTCCCTGAGATGATAGGCTGGGGACTGAGGGCAGGTTACAATGTGGGCTTAGCGTTAGCGTCAGAAATTGTGAACATTACCGGTGTAGGATTTGGGGGGAGGCCACAGTAGGAATGGGAGGGCCTCAGCTCTTCTCTGTGGGAGGTGATTTGGGGGTGGGGAAGGTGGCACTCCAGGAAGCCAGGGCTTGGGCAGAAGCTGCAGACCCCCCGTCCCCTGATCTGGCCAGGGCCCCCAATCAGAGTGGCGCACAAGGATGACCTCAGGCATCCTGACGGTAGTCCTAGGGAGAGATGCTCCCGGCTCTGCTTTCCTTCCTTCACCTGTCACGCACAACACAGGCTTCAGGATGAAGAGTGGAAACCCAGCCCCTGGAGGCTTGGAGACCCTGTTTTCCCCATAATCCAGCCTAAGAGAGGTCGGAGTGCCTGAAGGCAGCCCCTGGTCTGGCTCCAGTGGCCAGCAAAGCCCCCGGGGGGGGGGGCTAGAAAGGCCCCCTCGTCTTTACTTCCCCACAGGAAAAGGCTCTCTTTGCCACACTGCCGTAGCCATAAAGCTCCCAAGCTCCTAGGGGCAGCTAGAGAGGAAGCTCAGGCTTTGTGATCCAATCTATGTTTGTACCCATTGAGTGCCGTTGGGCCGCCTGGGGCAAACAAGTCCTACTGCTCTCCCTCTATTTGAACATCCGCCTCCTCGTGGGCCAAACAGGCCAGTGACATCTCGGCACAAGCCCGGCTCAGCAAGCCTTCAGTTTGGCCTGCCCCGCTCGGCCTGGACAGGTTGGGGCATCTGTCAAGTCCCACTTTTCTGTTACCTTTCATTCTCTTCTTTTGGGTTCAGCTGTCCCTACGTGCCTTTGGCCTTTCTTCACTGCTGCTGCCTGGGGACCTCAGCTAGCCTTAGGAGGGAGCACGGTGGAACAGAGGTCCTGTCAGCCCTTCGCCTGTGGGAGAACAGTGGAGACTCCCACATGTGGGTATGGGTGATGGGAGATGGCTCAAGCAGGGTTGGTGTTAAGGGACACCAGGGGGAAGCTCCAGCCAGTGGTCTGAGGCAGGCAGCCAGGGGACCTTCTGGCGCAAGCGCCGCCTGACCTGCTCGTGGAAGGAGGCTGGGGCGATGGGACAGAGTATAGGGTTGAGCATGCTTTCAATGGGTGAGATGAAAATGACTGCCCCGGTGATGGTCGCTAGGAGACAAATAGTCGTGTATGAGGGAGATTCTTGGAAGAGCCAGAGAATTCCTCCAACCTTTCAGCTCTGGACCCTAGCCCTGGACCAGCTGCCCAGTGTGGTTCCCCATCTCTGGCATTCGTTGCCAGAGTGGCTGAGAGTAGATGGTAGACCCGGGTTCAGAATTAGCTCCATCATTTCCTGGCTGTGATCTTAAGTGACACATTTAACCTATCTGACTTCTTTTTCCTCACAGAAGATAAGGCTAATAATTACTTATATACTGCAGTGTTGTCATCAGGGTCGAATGAACCAATGGCTATGAATGTGGCTGCACAGTGCCCAGCACATGGTGGACACGAATAAATGGTAGTCTCCCCTACCCTGCCTCCTACCTGCCTCCCCCTCGCCAGTCAGCCTCTGTGCAGAGGGCTTGGGCTTGGGGGGATGGGTGGGTATGCACATTATGCTCTGCTTGGCATCGAGGCCCTGCCTACCTCCTTGGCTCTCAGACCCCCATGGCCTCAGCTGCCACCATGCTGGACACACCTCATCAGGCTCAAAACATCCCAGTGACCTTTTTGTATCCTAACTACCGATTGGTTTTCACACCACTTCCGCCTTGAGAATTTGGCTCCCTGGCCCTATCTTCCCTCTTGAAGCCCTCCTTCCTCTGCGCAAGGGGAGCTCTTCCCATTTCTTTGACCACAGCTCCTGACCCTCTTTCCTTGCCCCTTTCACTTCTCTTCTCCCTCTGTCCCACCTCAACCTCGGTCATTCCTCCAAGTTCTTCCTTTTCCACCACCCTGCTTCACCTTTCTCATCAGGGACCTCGCTGGCGTCCATGGTTTCAGTTTATACTTCCGTGCAGATGCCCCCCTCACTCCCAGAGCCCCCTCACTTCCTTGAGCTCAGGCCAGTGTTTCCCGCTGTATGAGTGGGCCTCTCCACCTGGAGGCCCCACCTGCATATCAGACTCACCAGGCCCAAGCCAAACTCACCATCTCCCCACACATAGTGTGCTCCCCACCGCCTGCTCTATCTCTGTTAGCACTGTTGTCTTCCTGGCTCAGCTCTCCAAATCAGCCAGAACTCCTCCCTCCCTCTCACCTTCCCACGTAACCAAGGCATACAGGCATCCATCCATCAGTCCAAACCCTCATACATTCTGCCATTCAACAGGTAGTCGCAGAATGCCGGCATATAAGCCAGACTCGAGGCACCGAGAATACAGCAGTGACCAAGACCAACAAGGTTCCCCCATGCCTTTAGCAGCCATCCTAGTAGTTGGACAAGTGGAGGGAGGTAGACGATAAACACATACACAAGCTAACTTCAGCTATAAGGGTGATGAAGCCAATCAAGCAGGGTAAGGCAGTGGTGACTGAGCACTTACGTCCATAGGATGATCAGGGAAGGCCTCTCTGAGGAGGTGATACGTAAGCCAAGACCTGAGGGCGGAGAATGACTCAGCCATGCAAAGATCTAAGGGGAGGAGTTCTGGGCAGAAGAAATAGCAGATACAATGGACCTGGGGTGGAGGCAAAGTTGGCGTTTTCTGGGGGTGAGCAGCTGTTTAGCATGGCTGGAATGCAGGAGCAAAGGGAGGGTAGAAGGAGAGGGCGTGGGAGAGGTAAGTAGAGGCCTGGATCATGTGGGCCTAAAGGGGAGCTAGCCACACATGCTGTCAGATCTACCCCGGCCGTGTCTCCTGTATCCAGCTTCGACCCAGTGTCTAGGGCACCCTGTTCATATTGCATGCCTTTCCACCGAGACATTAGGAAGAGGCACTCACCTCATTTCTCTCTTATCCTGCCCATTTCCACCTATACTTAGTACCAGGTGAATCATTCAAAAGTCAAAAAGTCAAGTATCAGCCTATGTTTTTCAGACTGTGGCATTCAGGACCCCGTGATGTGGCCTTGACCTTGTCCACCAAGTTTCTTCTTTTCACTTCCCTTCTTCGGCCATGTGCCCGACATGCTCCTTCCATTTCCTCTGCCATGAGCAGACATAGAACTGTCTTGGATTTGGAAGACCCAGGTTCAAGTCTCAGCTCTGCCACTTCTTAGCTGTGGGGCTGTGGGCAAGTTATTGAAACTTTTGGGAGCCCAGTTTCCCCATACATAAAATGAGGCTTGGAGAGATGTGCAGATTACTTAGCAACGTAGGTCAATTATTACAAAGTGTTATTACCCCCAGACTTCATCAGTCTGGCAATGCCCAATGCCAGTTTATCCCCACCATGAAGCTGTCCCTGAAGCTTCCAGCAAGGTTTCTTGATTCCCTCTTCTGAGTCCTCATTGCCCTTTGCATCTGTTTCCAAGCTTCCATCCTGCTTATGTCTCCTCTTAGTGTTCTTTGGGTACCAGTCACATGACCCCCATTAGCCTGGGAGCACCTGGGATCAGGATCCTAGTGAGGATCATCTCTGAGTCCTTCATAGTGCCCAGCCCAGAGAGGCAGGGAGGCCTGGTGGAGGGCGTGATCTCGAGCAAGCCCCTTTGCTCTCTGAGCCTCAGCATTCTCATCTGTAAAGTGGGTGTTGAGAGGAGCCCAGGCGCCTAGCACAGTGCCTAGTACACTGACAGGCCTAAAGGGAGTGTTTCATCACCATTGATTATGTTGCCTTGTTCACTCCAAGCTCTTGCTCTACAAGGTTCCCTCTACTTGGCTTGCTCTCCTTTATCTCCACCAGCTGTTCACACCCTTCCAGCCCCAGCCAGCCTTTCCTAACCAACCCACCCCCGAGCTCCTGAAGCACTTTTTGAGTGGATCACTCAAAAAGCACTTTTTGTCGCACAAAACTAACCTCAAATGGACAAGGCTGTCTCTTGGCCTAGGCTATGACATCAAGGACGGGGACCCAGTAAGAGTCATCTCTGTGGCCCCAGTGTCCAGCACAGGGTCTCAGGAAGTGTGTGCTGAATGCAGTTACGTATTTGGATGTAGCAGCAGGGAGACATGAGAGAGCATGAGGTAGGGAGTGTGAGGGTGGGTGCACAGGAGCCCAAAGGAGCCTGGTAGAGTGGGTGAGAACTGCATCAAACCCTTCTCCTGCCTATGAGGGAACGGATGGATACTGAACTGTCCACTGTATGGCAGGCACCATGCCATGCATTTTCCCTCACACGATGTCCTTTCAACCTCAAAAGTCCCCTGTGAGGTGTTAGCACCCCCCCTTCTTCTGGATGGAGATTTCAGAGTCTGAGAAACAAGGCGACTTGCCCTGGAGTACACAACAAGTAAGGGACTGAATGGGGACTTCTGCCCAGACTCCTAAGCCTGTCTTCTTTCCACCGGAGCCTAGTGCAAAGGGAGAGGACACTCCTACCTCCCACTGCTGGCTTCAGTGTGTGTGTGTTGGGGGGTGGGGGGGCAGTGGGGAGTGAACTGGGAGTGGTAGGTATGAGAGCTGTTGAACAAAGGAGGAAATGTGTTTGAGGAATGCTGGCTGAAGAGTAGTCTGGCCAGGAGAGAGGGAAGAGGGCCAGGGATGGTAGGATGCACAGTGATGTAGAGACTGCCCTCGTCTGCCCTCACAGCCTGCTGGGAGTTGGCCTGCTTTGCCCTGCCCTGCCTCCTGGATTCTAGCAGTGCTCCAGAGGGCCCTAAGGTGGCCTTGGGCTGCTGCCGTACCTCTAAGACAAGCAGATGATGCCTCAATCAACGGGGAGGGCCTGGGATTGAGCAGAGACCAAGGCTGCATCTGGACTTTCATGCGTCCTTCCTCTAGAAACAATATTTAAAATTATATTTTACAACTGCATCGGTATAAAGGTAAATATTATTTGGGCTGCCCTATTCATTATATATGTGCTGCTATTATACTCCTTTTCTCTTCTGATGTTAAAATAAATTAGGATGAAAACATTTTTATGGGCCTTAGATGCCAGGCCTAATATGCCTAATGATAAGGTGGCCCTGGCAGAGGGCAGCACAGAGCCCGTATTAAAGTTAAAACGTTGCTGCTCAGGGGGAAGAGAGGTACTCAGGCCTGGGCCGCTGGATGCCTGACTCTACACTTCCTGTGATCTAGCAGGTGCGACTTGTAAGGGCACTTCTGGCCTCCCTTGTTGGAGTGTAGACACCTCTTCTCATTTTCTAACTCCACTCCAGCTATGCTTCCTAGTCCAGGGAGGCAAGCAGGTTTCTGCCAGGGTCTCTAACTGGCTTCTGTGGCCTTGGACAAGTTCTTCGCTGTCAAATGAGAGCAATATAGCCCAGGGCTCATGACTGGGAGGCAGAGCTCCTGGGGTTCCCGGCCTTCTTTCCTCTGAATCAGCAGCTGAGTCAGTGGCTTCAGTTTGTCCGTGGAGTGGGACACATTGTCCAGGTCACCAAAAAACGCTGGCATAAACAAGTGCAGAGTAAATGGCCATGTCCTGGCCTGTGACTGCTTTATGAGGAGAGGAAGAAGAGGAGGTGGGAGGAAGGTGAGATGGAGGGTAAGGGGGCAGGGTGCTAAGAAAGGAGGCAGGGCCCAGGGCCTATGCAATGGAGGAGGAACCACAGAAATGAAAATCAGCCTGTCTCCAGTGTGGTTGACACAGCTCACATTCCTGTTTTCTCATTACTCACAAAACCCTGAAGGTAGGGATAATTTTGAGCCCCATTTTAGAGGTGCAAAAACTAAGGCTCAGAGAGGTGACGGAAGCTACTTGCCCAACGTTCTACTCAGCTACTTAGTACTGGAGCTAGATTTGAACAAATTGGGTCTGTGTGACTCAGTGTTGGGTGGGTGGGAAAAGATTAGTCAGCGAGGTGGGTGGGGAGAATGAGTGAGGCAAGACTGCCTTTTCTCGTGGTTTCACTTGTCTGGGGGGCCCGGTCAGTCGCCTTACTGCCTCCTGTAAAGTACACTCGATTTGCTTCCAAAAGACCTTCAGGTGGGTATCAGCATAAGGGTAGCTAACATTTATTCAGTGTCTACCATATCCAAGCACTGCTTACACAGTTTACATGCCTTTCCTCCCCAATGCTTAGTGTGCAATTATGGTGCCAAGCAGTGTTGAGCACTTTATATGCATGAGATCATTCACTTTTCACAACAACCCTATGATTAATAGCCCCACTTTATGGATGAGAACACCTGCAACCCTGAGAGGTGAAGGGACCTACCTGAGGTCACAGAGCTAGCAAGTGGGGGAGCCTGAATTGGAAGCTTGGGCTGTCAGACTCTGAAGACCAAAGAAAGGCAGTGTTTGGGCACGGCAGTGGGCATTAGACCCAGTGGGATAAGGTTGGCAGAGTGAGGGGGCTGAAAATGGAGCCCAGCCAGAGAAGAAGCAACACGTGACCGAGACACTCTTCATCCAAAGGGTGGTGACAAGTGGTTTCCTTGTCCATGGAGGAAAGAGAGGAAGTAGGTCTAGGCGAACAACTGGAAACATTGGGCATTGGATGGTAAGGAGCACTTCCTCATTCTGTGGCTCACTAAAGCACCGCTTACCTGGCAGCATCTTACCTGGAGACAGAGGCTGTCTAAAATGACTCCCATGAGGCCTGGAGGTTGCACCAGAATTTGGGGAGGACAGGCAAGGATTATCTGGCAAACAGCAGGGCTGAGTTCCTTTCTGGAGACCAGGTCCCAGGGACAGGTGGGAGGAACAGAAATGAGCCTGAGCCCCAAGCACCAGATTTCTTCCACCACCTGCCCCCTCCCAGGCCAGGTTTGGATCTGGCTGCATATTTGATTATTTACATCTGAGCGGCAAACTTTTTTCCTACTCTGAGGATTAGAGGCCCAACCTCTCAGAAGGCTTTGCCCCCCCCACTCCATCTTCCCACAAGATGGGGAGCTGGAGGACAGTGTGCAGTGCAGCATCATTGAGTTAAGTGCACCACCAGCTGAGGCCTCAGGTCACTAGGGATGGCATGGTGAGGAAGGGCAACAGTACAGCACTGTCAAACACCTTCATGCTACATAGGCTGCTTCGATCTGAATTCCACAGCAGGTCCATGTGATAAAGGCTTAGAGACTCATTTTACAGGCCAGGGAAACTGAGACTCGGGGAGTGCTAGAATGTGAGAGGAAGCATGGAAGATATGCCAAGGGGCAGAGGTTTAAAGGAGGCAAGATTTCATTCTAATGGTATAGTGCAGGGGCAGCATCATTTTAAGGTAGCATTTGAGAGAAGCTAGAAGAGTAGGATGATTTGGGGAGGATGGGAGGAAGAGATCTCATGGAGGAGAGAAGAGTGTGAGCTAGAGTTGGCAGCTGGGAGAGCACAGGTCCCACCTAGGGAACTTAAGGAACCGGGTTGGCAGGTAAGTGCAGTGGAGGCAGGGAGAGAAGGGGGATGGGTCTGGAGAAGAAGCTCCCCAGAGGGTGACTTTGAATGGAATTCCCTAGGGCCTAGGCCACAGGGAGCCATTGAAGGTTTTTGAGCAGGAGAGGAGTGTAATGAAAGCTATGCTTAAGGAAGATAAACCTGGCAGCATGGTGGGGTGAGGTTAGAAGGGGTGCACGAAACCCAAGGAGAAAGCTGTTTCTAAGACTCCTGGAACGAGAAGTTAAAGGTCATGGACTGGGAGCCAAGAGGTGTCAGTTCTAGACCCCATACAGCCACTGAGTCCTTGTCCCTCTTCTCTTGGCCTCAGGGCTCTGATCTGCACAGTGGTTTGGGCTTTGGTTCTCCAAGGGTCCTAGAGCCAAGACATCCTGTAGCTCTAACTTGCCAAGTTCCCTCCAAGAGTTCCTGGAGGAACCAACTCAAAACCTTGGTTACTCCTGCCACGTGGGCCACAAGACTGAAAAGGGAAGGGTGCCTGAGGGGTGGTTAAGCAGAGGCATTACGGGCAAGTGTGCGGAGAATGGAGTCACTTACAACACAATGAAGGCCCTACAGCCCTGACACATGGAGGTGCTCAGACCATTGAGAGTGTCACACTCTAGGACCCTCAGGGTAGAGGAGTTGGAGCATTGAGCCCAGGGACACCCCTGGTGGCACTGGCTTTGTCCAGGCACCCCATGGTGATGACAGATTTCTTAGAGAGGAGAAAACCAAGGAGTTATGATGCTCGGCCATGGTGAGCACCTAGCAGGACAGGTAAGGTCTTCAAAAGACCCAGCTGGGCTCTAGAAGGAAAGTGGCACATTGCCCTAGGACTTGGCCTTGCAAACAAATGCCATTTCACTGTTAATACAAAGGCAAGGCCCAGTGTCCTCCCCTAATCCCTGTCCCCTTCCCGCCCTACCAGCTCTCATCCCAATCTACTTCCAAGTCCTCCTAGTTTGTATGGCTGGGAGTGCTTGGGCCTAGCTCACAAGTGTTGGTTCCTGGAGTTCTGGGTCTTAGCCGCAAGCAGGCAAGGGGCCTGGCAGGAAGAGGGCCTCAGAGAGGTACGGGGAGCATTGGAGCTGGTTTAGTTCACCGCCCACACCACAGCCTTCTCAGGAAAGGGAGGCAGAACCAGAGTAGCCGCCTTCAGCTTAACCCAGCGGTTCTCAACTGAAAGCAATTTTTCTTTCCAGGGGACATTTGACAATGTCTAGAAATGTTTTTTGTTGTCACAACTAGGGTACAGTGGGGAGAAATGTGGTAGTGGCACCTCAAATGCCATGCAGAGGCTAAGGATGCTGCTGCTCAGGCCATAGGACAGACTCCACAACAAAGAATTTCCCAACCCAGAATGTCAATAGTGCCAAGGTTGAGAAATGCTGGTCTAACTCAAATCCTTCCAGTTGCGATTTGGGTTAACTGGCTAAGGCCATTGGTACCGAAGTCTGTAAATCCAGAAAATCAAGGTTGAGAAGATAAAGGAAGGTGAAAGGAATGGCTGCGGAGAGTTGACTGTGAGCCCCCCAGCCATACTCCCAGAGCTCTGAAGGAGGGGCACCCAGCTTGGGTCTCTAGGTACAGAGATGAAGTGGGCATGTAGCTGAGAGAATTGTGCAGCAGGAAGCTAGAAGGTGACAAGCAAATAGGCAGGACTGAGTGCTCGCCAGGGACTCAGGACTCTGCCAGACACCCCGGGAGACACAACGCCTAAGAGTCACCTCTCACAGCCACATGGCCCTTGACACCCAACTAAGCATTGCTCTGTCCACGGGTTCCTGCAAGCTTCACAGGTGCTCCACGGGACTGGCAGGATGAAGATTCTTCTCTCTGCTCTGGGGAAGTAGAAAAAACACTGCTCTGAGAATCAGGAGCCATGGAGTCTGTCACAGCTCTGTGACTTCTGAACTATGTGACCTTGAGCAAGACCCCCCCCCCCACCACTCAGTGTTTCCTCTAAGCCCACCCAGTGTAAGTAGAGACATGGTCTAGGGACCTAAAGCAGGGTCTGTCCTCCACACCCCCACCACTTCCAGGGGATGGACTTGGGGACTTCTGGGCCCCTGTTCTCTGGGATGAAGCTCCTGTCCCTCTCTTGGTTGCAGGTAGGTCTATGCTTACACATACATGCTTACAGACATGTGTACTATACACACATGCTCATGTGTGCACACACACAGTCACCAGATTCTTTGCTCCCTGGCTGGAGCAAATGTGGGGAAAAAGGAGGACAGGATTAAGAATTTACAGAAAGGTGAGTTCCTTAGAAGAAACTCAGCTCAGAAAGGTATCCAGGAGCAGCTGGATGAGGTTATTGCCATCCAACATCCTGCGGGAGGCAAGCCTCAGCAAGTGGGTACAGCACGTGGGCACTGCCCAGGCAGGAGGCCTATCTCCAAGATGGGGTACAGACAGAGGTGTGGTCTCCAATCAGCCTTTCCCTGAATTGCTGTCCTTATCCTGGACAGCCTCGAGGAAAGCATCATGGAGTTGCCCTCATAGTGGGGCCAAAGAATTTTTTGAACATCTGAGGTGAAGTCTCCTTCCAAGGGTGGGCCTTGCGAGGCCCTCAGCCTTGCTTTGTTCTGGTTTATCCAAACACAAGAGGTGACTGCCAGCAACCAAAGCATGAATTGGTTTCACTATTTTACTGTTCATAGGGTGCTGAGGCTATACAGTCAAGGTGACATGTGCCACCCAGGGAAGAGACCCATACACGATTTGAGGTCATTGAGAATAGACAACACACACACCAGGCTCAAGTGGCATGACTCTTACTTGCAGCAAGAGAGGAGAAAGTGCACAATACCCAGCCCCTTGCAGAGTGTTGGATCCCCCATGCCAGAGGATCTGTTTTATAGCTGGCAGCATGACTGCAGGTGCCCCACTTCATGCTTTGGTGGAAGGACTTGATCCTATCCCCTGTGGGGTCTGAAATACAGAAAGCTGGGGGCAGGCTTGAGGGCCACTGATGTGGGAGCTTAAGCAGAACACATGAGTAGGCATCAAGCCCAGAACAGGGAGAGATAGTCCCTCACAAGGCTAGAAGCCCAGCACAATGTTCTAGGCCCAAGGCCCAGTGGAGGTAGGGGGAAATGGAGGGTGAGGGGTGGAAGACTGCAGGAGACTGCCTTTCCCAACAGTCACTGAGGCTTTTCTGGACTCCTTTCCATCTCCTTCCCACTCCCATAAGGAAAGAAGCTACTCACAGACACTCCAGGGAAAGGGCCTGAAAGAGCCAGGGAGAGGGCACCACAAGGGCCCCAAAAGACAGAGCAGAGTCTAGGACAAGGGCAGGACTGGGCATGGGGCTTACCTGGGCAGTGGGTGTGCTCAAGGGTCAAGGAGGACTGGCTTGAGTTAAAAAGCAAGCATCAAAGAGCAAATCTAATTTAAGTGAGAAATACATGGCAAATTCCTAGTTGGCCATGAAAGACACAGACCTTTTTCTCTGGTGAGTCTTCCCATGGAGGATTAATTTTTCTAAAAGTTACTTTTGCCCTAAGGGTATTGCCTCCTTATAACAACCACTTCTCCAAAGGGGCCAGTCAGCCCACCAAATGCCCAGGGTTGCCAAGGGAACAAGTGAGGGTGGTGATGGTTCTCTTGGTCTTAGACCAAGAGTGAGGACTAAAGTCTTGGTCATCTTTGTTAAGGAAGGACTTGGTAAGGTCTGGGACAGAATGCAGTAACAGATGTCCCTTCAGACCTGACCAGTAATCCCTAGGATCAGAGACAAGTGTAATTCTTGGGTACAAGGTCACTTATAACTGAGGGCTGAACACACTTCCCTTTCTTCTGGCCTCTGCCAAAGGCTAATAACCAGTGGCCAGTAAACGTGGGCTCCAAACAATACCAAGGCCACCCCAAGCTCAAGTTTCTTTCTGGGCTGGGTTCCCAATCTCCCCTCTTACCCAGCCAAAGAGCTGAACATTTCCACCTTTCTCTAGCTCCCAAAGCCTCACCCCATCCCTACTCCCTAACAACCAGGCTCCAACCAGGAAACCCGGCACTCACACCTTTCTCAGTTCTGACAAACCTTTGAAAGCCTTGGGAGTAATAGGGTGGACTGAGTTGTCAAAAAGAAGCTGTTAAGCAAAGAAAGGTGCTGGGGTACCTTATAATATCCAATGCTCTCCGTGCCCCAGAGAAGCCCAGGGCTCAAGGGAGGAACCACATCCCCATGTGTTGTCTCTGGTTCCATTGACTCTCCCAGATTCCAGTATTTCTATCTGCGCCTGCCAGATATCTCATTCCCTTCCTTCCAGCAAAACACATGGGGCTTCACTAAGTCAAGCAGGATCTGCAGTGGGGCCTGCACTGAGGAAGGTAAATGGGCTTTGCAGGAACTTGGTCTACTTTCACCATGCCCTGAAAATTGGTTTGATTATCTGCAGCAACTATCAATAATTGGCAGCTCCATCTTTCCAGTTGCTCAGGCCAAAAGCCTATCTTTCTTGCATACCCCACATTCAATCCAAGTTCTGTTGGTTCTCCTTTCAAAATCCATCCAGAAACTTCCTGCTCCCTTACCACACCCACTGATCCCACCCTAGTCCTTGCTAACATCATCTCTCCCCTGGGTGATTGCAGGAGTCTCTCAACTGGCCTTCCTATTTCCACCCTAGCCTCCTACACAATTCATTCTCAATATAGAAACCAGAAAGACCATTTGCTCAAAACTCCAATGGCTTCTGATTTGCTCAAGTCTTTGTGATGGTCTACAAGGCCCTGCCCAAGTTTGCCCCTTGTTACCTTTCTAACCACGTCTGCTACTTCCCCCTCATTTTATCTGCATTGGCCACACTGACCACCTTGTTCTCCCTTGTCAGGCCTACTCCTGCCTTGGTGTCCTTGCATTGCCTAACTCCCCAGATACTGGCAAAGCTTTCTCTCTTACCTCCTTGGAGTTATTACTCAAATATCAGTGAAGCTTTCTTTTTTAAAAAATATTTTGTTTATTTATTTGAGAGATAGAGTGAGTGAGAGAGAGCACATGAGCAGGGGCAGAAGGAGAGGGAGAAGAAGGCTCCCCTCTGAGCAGGGAGCCCGATGTGGGGCTCGATCCCAGGACCCTGAGATCATGACCTGAGCTGAAGGCAGACGTTTAACCAACTGAGCCACCCAGACACCCCATCAGTGAAGCTTTCTGTGGCCACATATTTGAGATGGCAATGTATACCCCATCCTTGGCCCAGCACTCCCTATGTGATTTTTCTGCTTTAACACCATCTGACATACTATGTCATTGATGAATTTCATATATTGCCTGTCCCTCCCCACTCAGCAGAAGCCCCACTAAGGGCAGAGATGTTTGATAGGTTTGGTCTCTGCTGTATCACCAGAATCAGGACAGTAGTTAGTACACACTCAATGAATAAGCATTGAATGATTAGCAGTGAAACCCTTCAAGTCAAGCTGGGAAACCCTACCCTTCTTCAGTTGGATTGGTGCCCAGGTTGAAGCACCTTCAACATGGGTTGTGAGTCCATCAGAGCAAGGACTATGCCCACCTGATGCAGGACCTGGCACTTTGTATGTACCCAGTGTTTGATCAATGAACAGATACTAGGGCAAGTTGATAGGCAAATATGAAGTGACTAAAAAGTGGTTTCTCCTCTTTGGTAATATGTTTGCATTTCAAAGGAGACCTCTCAAAACACAATGTTTCAACCCCAAGGGTGGAAACTCAGGCCCTGCAGCCACCTCAAAGAATGACTCTTGGAAAAAGTGAGGTTTGAGGTACTCCTTGAATTTCACTCCAGCCCCAAGCTCATATCTCTTGACCTACATTCACTCATTTAACAAAGATTCCTTGAGTACTTATTTTATATCAGGTTCTAGGAAGGCTCGGGTTCTGCCCACAAGGAAGCCCATCCAAACCTTAACTTTGGCCTTTCTTTCTAGTCTTTCTAGTGTCTTTCTTTTCCCCACTTCCAAACTCTGAGACTCAGAAGGAAGGAGAGGGAAATGGACCCAGAGAGACAAGAGATGCATCACCTGTGTGGTGGCCAGGATGCCCCAGTGCCCTTCTGTGGAGATGGGTGAGTCCTCAGGCTTTTCTTTCCATAGAGGCACTACAGCAGCTTATGGGTAAGGCCCCAGTGGAGTAGAACCTGACACTGACACACGCTGCCTGTGGGCCAAATGGGGGCCACCTGAGCAGGGGGATGACCCTCCTGAGCTTCTTAGCAGACACTGTTTTGTTTTGTTTTTTTCAAATTAGTGAACAGTGCTGAATTAGTAGGATGGACTTGCCCAGTGTATTGGCCTCACTACTGTGTGTGGGCTACAGCATTACTGGATGCCAATAAGCTAAGAATGATCAGCCATTCTTACTAAAGCAGCATAGAGTATCTTATATAATGTCTGCTGTTCAATTTCAAGTCCGTTTGTTTGACACACAGAACCTGGAGCATTCTGAGGGTTTCCTAACAAAAACTTCCATATAGTTGACACTTGAACATATGGGGATTAGGGGCATCGATCCCCCACATAGTCGAAAATTCATGTATAACTTTTGACTCCCCCAAAACTTTACTAATAGCCTACTGTTGAGTGGAAGCCTTGCTGATAACATAAACAGTTAGTTAACATATTTTGTATGTTGTATGTATTATATACTATAAACTGTATTCTTACAATAAAGTAAGCTAGTGAAAAGAAAATGTTATTAAAAATCATAAGGAAGAGAAAATACACTCACAGTATTGTACTGTAAAAAAAAATCTGCATATGGGGGACCAGGGTGGCTCAGTCAGTTAAGCGTCTGCCTTTGGCTCAGGTCATGATCCCAACGTCCCGGGGTCGAGTCCTATTTTGGGTTCCCTGCTCAGCGGGGAGTCTGCTTCTCCCTCCCCCTGCTCTTGAGCTCTCTCTCCCTCTCAAATAAATAAATAAAATCTTTTTTAAAAATCCACATATAGGGCGCCTGGGTGGCTCAGTTGGTTAAGCGACTGCCTTCGGCTCGGGTCATGATCCTGGAGTCCCTGGATCGAGTCCCGCATCGGGCTCCCTGCTCGGCGGGGAGCCTGCTTCTCCCTCGGACCCTCCCCCCTCTCATGTGTTCTCTGTCTCTCTCATTCTCTCTGTCTCAAATAAATAAATAAAATCTTTAAAAAAAAAAAAAAATCCACATATAAGTGGACCCATGCAGTTCAAACCCACGTTGTTCAAGGGTTAACTGTACTTGCTGTTGCTCCTTCATTCCCTCTTTCTTTCTATCCTTCTCTTTCTTAAAATCTCTTTCTCCTTCTCTGCTGTTCTTTCTGTCCCATCTTTCCATCCAGCATTCACTGAGAACTGGCAAGCCCTGTGCTGGGCTCTGGGCCCAGAGTTGAATAAAGCTGAGACCCTGCCTACAAGGAGCTAAAAATCTCATGCAAGAGACAAATATAGAAATCATTTCAATACATGGCCATTACTGACAAGGCAGAGACAGGCACAGCTGGGAGAGTGAGTGATGAGTAAGGGGTGGGGGTAGCCATAGTAAGTTTCCTGGAGGAGGCACAAGTATAAGAGTCCTCAAAGATTAAGTACGAATTAGGCAATGGGAGGGCCAAGGAAGGCATTTGAGTTGAGAGGACAGCATTAGTGAACATACGGGAGCTGGAGGTGCAGGCAAGCACTAGGTTCCAGAGACCTGTCAAGCCAGGGTTCCTCAAACTGTGTTCTGATGAACACAATGTCCTGTGAGAAAGTTGGTAGAGAGGAGGGTTTTGGTGAGTCTCAGTACACATTATTATAGTAGGGGTGCTGATCTGTCCTGCAGTAAAGACACCTGTTTTACTTTGTTGAACCCAGTATTCTCTTAACTTATTTACCTTTGGAGCCCCTTTTGTCACAAGATCCCAGTGATCATCCCAGGCCACAGAATTTGAGAAATGCTGCCATAAACATTAAGGAACGAGCAGAGGGTTTCAGTCTGGGAGTGATGAGATTGAGCCTGTTTTAGAAGGCTCACTCTGGACCCTGAGTGGGTCATGGACTGGAGAGGGAGAAACTGCAGGGAGATCAGAAGAGACCACTGCAATCACCCAGGCAAAAGAATCGAGAGTTCCATCCATAGCAAGGATGCAGCAGGGGTGACGGATGGCATTGAAGCCTGTATCATCTTTGAATTGGGTGCAGTCCATGTGCCCTAAAGCTTGCTCACAGACTAATACTGAGCCCCCCTCAGTCAGCCTAGTCTCACTGTAAGTCTGTCTGCACTCCCCACCCAGCCCCAGTCACCCTCCCAGCCCTGACTCCTCCCGACTGCCAAGGATACCAGTGTGCTGGCACTTACGAAGGTTGGGTTCCTAGCTTCTTTCCACCTTAAAACCTTAAAAGGCTGAGGTCTCACAAGGCTTATACTCCTCAATTCCATTTCTCCCTAATGGGATTTGCAGCCTGAGCAGACCTGGCACCAAGCTCCCTTCTATTTTATGAAGCATTTTAAGACTTTCCACTGGAGGGACTTTATTGAGGTGGCTGGCTAGACTGGTGGAAGCAATGAAAGAGTGAGGAGGGGGGTGCAAATAACAGCTCTTCACCCCATGGATCAGCCTTACTTCCTCACCCCAGCCAAATGCAATTTCAAGATCGCAGATGGAAACACTCTGACAGACTATTTCTGTGGGTAATGGTGATAAGCACCTTTGCCCACGTGGACACACACTATGTACACCGAACAAGGCCCCCAGGCCTATAGGTACTTGGGCTGCCCCAAGTGTTCAAAAAAGGAAACATGTAGCCAGTGACCCTTATTTACTCACACAGAGGCTCTCTCTCTCTCTCTTTCTCTTTCTCTCTTTCTCTCTCTCTCTCTCTCACACACACACACACACACACACGGGTACATGGCATTTTGACCTGGTTGCTTTGATGCATCCATTTGGACACCAGGAACACTTTGTTCTGACTGCTTTAATGTGGTGGATTTGATAGATCTTTTTAAAAGGCCTAAAATTAAACCAGTAAACTTTCAGCTGTAAAAAAAAAAATGATTATTATTATCAAGTGCTATTTGAAAAGGACATCTCAAGGTAGATCCTGTAATTTGGTAATGGTGGTGAATAATTCGCTTAAACTGTAGTTTAAAAGTTAAAAAATGAGTGTAATAAAAATAACTATAACTATAATAATCTGTTACTAGTTACACAATATAAAAACATGTAACTTTTAACAGCAATAACCAAAATGTGAGGGGAAGAGAAATAAAAGTTTAAAGTTCAGAAGTTCTATTAATGTTAAGTTGTTATCAGCTTAACATAAGGTGTTATAATTTTAAGATATTTTATGTAAGCCTCATGGTAACCACAAGGGAAAAACCTGTAGCAATTACACAAAAGAACATGATAAAGAAGTCAAAGCATACTAACACCAAAAGACATCAAAACATGAAAAAAGACAGGAGAACCTCCTACTGAAAGACACAGAAAGGTGGATAGATTCTTTAAAAAGACCTAAAGAGGTACTGCTGACAAGAAACTCACTTTTGCCTTAAAGACACACAGTGAATAGATGGGAAAAGTCTTTTCAAGGAAAAGGTTACAACAACAACAACAACAAAATCAAAACAGAGGTAGATATATCAGAAAAAAATGGACTTTAAAAATAATGAAAAGAGGAAAGAAGGCCATTATGTAATAAAAAAGATTAATACATCAAGAACATAAAACAATTATAAATATTTATGAATCCAACATCGGAGCATCTAAATATATAAAGCAAAAACTAACAGAGCTAAAAGGAGAAATAAACACTAAAACAATAATAGTTGGAGACTTTAATATCACACTCCCAACAATGGATAGGTCATCCAGACAAAGAATTAATAAGGAAACAGTGGATTTGATACACTATAGAATATATGGGCCTAACAGATCTATACAAAACATTCTATACAGAAATGGCAGAATACACATTCTTCTCAAGTGCACATGGGACCATACATTAGGCCACAAAACAAACAAGTCTTAATAAACTCAAAAAGATAGGAATCATACCAAGTATCTTCTCTGACCACAATGGCACAAAACAAGGAATCAATAACAAGAGGAAAACTAGAAAATTTATGAATACATGAAAATTAAACAACACTCTTCTGAACAACCAATGGACCAAAAAAGAAATTAAAGGGGAAATAAAAGTTTCTTGAGACAAATGAAAATGGAGATACAACATACCAGAACTTACGGGATGCAGCAAAAGCAGTTCCAAGGGTTAGTTCAGAGCCTCAACACCTCATTAAGAAGCAAGAAAGAGCCCCCCAAAACAACCTAACTCTATATGTTAAGGAAATTGAAAAAACTGAGCCCAAAGTTAAGAGAAAAATGAAAATAATAAAGATTAGAGCAAAAATAAATAAATAGAGAACAAAAAAACAATAAAGAAGATTAAACAAACTAAGAGCTGGTTCTTTGAAAAGATAAACAGAATTGACAAACTCTTGACTAACCAAGGGAAAAAGAGAGAAAAATCCAAATCAACAAAATCATAAATGGAAAAGGACACATTATAACTGATACCACAGAAATACAATGGATTATAAGAGAATACTATGGACAAATATATGTCAACAAACTGGAAAACCTAGAAGAAATGAAAAAATTCTTAGAAACATACAACTTACCAAGACTGAATCAGGAAGAAATAGAAAATCTGAATAGGCCAATTACTAGTAAGGAGATTGAATCAGTAATAAAAAATCTCCCAACAAAAAGAAGCCCAGGACCAGGTGGCTTCACTGGTGAATTTTACAAACTTTTAAAGAAGAATTAACACCAAATCTTCTCAAACTCTTGCAAAAATCAAAGAGGAGGAAACTCTCCCAAATTCATTTTATAAGGCCAGCATTACCCTGATTCCAAAACCAGAAGAGAAAACTACTAGAAAAAAAACCAACAACAAAACAATAAGAAACAAAACAAACAAACAAAAACAATTACAGGTCTATATCCCTAATGAGTATAGATGCAAAAATTCTCAACAAAATACTAGCAAACTGAATTTAGCACACATTAAAAGAAACATTCACCATGGTCAACTTGGATTTATCCCTGGGATGCAACATATGTAAATCAATCACATTAATGGAATAAAAGAATCATAAGATCATCTCAGTAGATACAGAAAAAGCATTTGACAAAATTCAACATCCATTCATATAAAACTCTTCACAAATTAGTCATGGAAGGAACATATCTCAACATAATAAAGGCCATATGTGACAAGCCCACAGCTAATTCATTCTCAATGGTGAAAGTTTGAAAGCTTTTCTTCTAAGATCAGGTATACGACAAAGGTGCTCACTCTCACCACTCCTATTCAACATAGTACTGAAAGTCCTAGCTACAGCAATCAGCCAAGAAAAAGAAATTAAAAGTATCAGAATAGGAAAGGAAGAAGTGACATTGTCTCTATTTGCAGATGACATACTTTTAAATACAGAAAATCCTTTAAGACTTAACCAAAATAACCCACAAACTGTTAGATCTAATCAATGAATTCAATACAGTTGTAGGATACAAAATTAACTACAAAAATCAGTAGCATTTCTATACACTAACAACAAAATTTCTAAAAGTGAAAAAAATTGACCCTATTTACAATAGCATCAAAACCCATAATATACTTAGAAATAAAGTCAACCAAGGAGGTGAAAGATCTCTCCTCTGAAAACTACAAGACACTGATGAAAGAAATCAAAGAAAACACAAATAAATGGAAAGATATCCTGTGTTCATGGGATGGAAGAATTAATACTGTTAAAATGTCAATACTACCAAAGCCATCTATAGATTCAATGCAATTTCTATCAAGTGTTCAATGGCATTTTTTACATAGGTATAACAACACTCCTAAGATTTATATGGAGCCACAAAAGACCCCCCAAATCGAAAAAATCCTAAGAAAGCAAAACAAAGCTAGAGACATAGCATTTCCTGATTTAAAGCTATACTCATCAAAACAGTGTGGTACTACCATAAAAACAAACAAATGGACCAATGGAACAGAATCAAGATGCCAGAAATAAACCCAAGTATGCACAGCCAACTAATACTTGACAAGAGAACCAAGGATACTCAATGGAGAAAAGAAAGTCTTCTCTTTTTGTTTTTTTAAAGACTTTATTTATTTATTTGACAGAGAGAGACACAGCTAGAGAGGGAACACAAGCAGGGGGAGTGGGAGAGGGAGAAGCAGGCTTCTGGCCAAGCAGGGAGCCCGATGTGGGTCTCAATCCCAGGACCCTGGGATCATGACCTGAGCCAAAGGCAGACACTTAACGACTGAGCCACCCAGGTACCCCAGTACATCAGTAGTTTTTGATGTAGTGTTCAATGATTCATTGGAGCACTGGGTTTTATATGTAAGTGATGAAGGCAGACACTTAATGACTGAGCCACCCAGGCGCCCCAAGAAAGTCTTTTCAATAAATGGTGTTCTGATAATTGGATATTCATATGTAAAAAAATGAAACTGGACCCTTATCTTACACCACTCATAAAAATTAACTTGAAATGGATTAAAGACTGGGGCGCCTGGGTGGCTCAGTCGTTAAGCGTCTGCCTTCGGCTCAGGTCATGATCCCAGGGTCCTGGGATGGAGTCCCGCATCAGGCTCCCTGCTCAGCGGGAAGCCTCCCTCTTCCTCTCCTCCTGCTTGTGTTCCCTCTCTCGCTGTCTCCCTCTCTGTCAAATAAATAAATAAAATCTTAAAAAAAAAAAAAGAAATGGATTAAAGACTTAAATGTAAGATCTGAAACCATGAAAGTCCTAGAAGAAAACTTAAGGCTCCTTGACATGGGTCTTGGTGATGATTTTTTGGATATGACACCTAAAGCACAAGAAATAGAATAAAAAATAAACACATGGGACTACATCAAACTAAAAAGTTTCTGCACAGCAAAAGAAACCATCAACAAAGTAAAAAGACAACCTATGGAATGGAAAAAAAAAATTTGCAAACCATATATCTGATAAGGGGTTAATATCCAAAATATATAGACTCATACAGAGCACTGAATAATGTATAATAATGTATAGAATTGTTGAATCACTATATTGTACACCTCAAAATAATGTAACACTGTATGTTAACTATACTGGAATTAAAATTTTAAAAATTAAACTAAAAACATAAAGAACTCATACAACTCAGTAGTTAAACAAACCAACCAACTAAACACTGGGCAATGGATCTGAACATTTTTTCTTTTTTTTTTTTAAGATTTTATTTACTTATCTGACAGTAAGAGACACAGCAAGAGAGGGAGCACAAGCAGGGGGAGGGGGAGAGGGAAAAGCAGGCTTCCCGTGGAGCAGGGAGCCCGACGAGGGGCTCAATCCCAGAACCTTGGGATCAGGACCTGAGCTGAAGGCAGACGCTTAACGACTGAGCCACCCAGGCACCCCAAATATTTTTTCAAAGAAGACATAAGATAGGCTAACAGGTACATGAAAACAATGCTCAACATCACTAGTCATTAGGGAAATGCAAATTAAAACCACAGTGACATATCACCTCATGCTTGTTAGAACGGTCATCATCAAAAAGACAAGAGATAACAAGAGCTGGCATAGATATCGAGAAATGGGAACTATTGTAAGCTATTGATGGGAATGCAAATTGGTACAGTCACTATGGAAAATAGGATGAAAGTTCCTCAAAAATTAAAAATAGAACTACCATATCATCCATCAATTCCACTTCTGGGAATATATCTAAAGCAAATAAAAATACTAACTCGGGCGCCTGGGTGGCTCAGTCGTTAAGCGTCTGCCTTCGGCTCAGGTCATGATCCCAGGGTCCTGGGATCGAGTCCCACGTCGGGCTCCCTGCTCGGCGGGAAGCCTGCTTCTCCCTCTCCCACTCCCCCTGCTTGTGTTCCTGCTCTCGCTCTCTCTCTCTCTGTCAAATAAATAAATAAAAATCTTTAAAAAAAAAAAAAGAAAAGAAAAATACTAACTCAAAAAGGTATCTGCACCCCCATGTTCATGACAGCATTATTTACAACAGCCAAGATATGGAAACAATCTAAGTGTTCATCAATGGATGAATGGATAAAGAAGGTGTGGTGTATATATAGCTACAATAGAACATCATTCAGCCATAAAAAATGAAATCCTATCATTTATGACAACATGAACAGACTTTGAAGGCATTATGCTAAGTGAAGTATGTCAGACGAGAAAGACAAATATTGTATAATCTCATTTATATGTAGAAATCTAAAAAAATAGAACTCATAGAAAAGGAGATCAGACTTGCAGTTACCAGAGGTGGGGTGGGAGAGGGGGAAGTGGAAGAAGGTGGTCAAAATGCACAAACTTCCGGTTATAAGAAGTAATATGCTGGCTATAGCTAACACTGCTCTATGATATAGAGGAAATTTGTTAAGAGAGTTAATCCTAAGAGTTCTCTTTACAAGGGAACAACATTTTTTTCTTTTTTCTCTTCTTTTTATTGTATCTATATGATATGATGGATGTTAACTGGACCTATTGTGCTAATCAGTTCACAATATATGTAAATCAAACCATCATGCTGTACATCTTAAACTTATACAGTGATTTTTGTCAATTTTTTCTCAATAACTCTGGGCAAAAAAGAAAAGAGACCAAAACTGAAAATGATAAAAGATTCATTATGGAGGCATTTTATGCACCAAAAGATGATGCATAAAATCAAATAAGTCTTGGCCCTACAATAAAGAAATAAGAAATAAATCAGATTAGTGGTTTATTTTCTAAAAAGAAAAAGAAAAGGACATCCTCACCTCACCACTTCACCTCACTCTATTGGTGACCCTGGCTCTGATGGGGATTGATAGAGGAATTCACAGGTGAAGGGAGGCTCAAGGATGTTGCAGAAGTCCATTACCTGGTGGTAATAAAATCATGGTGATTTTATGTTGTAACCCAGTCATCTGGGTATAGTGTGTTAATGGCTCCAGTAGAATGCCCTCAAAATATTCTGTGTCAGGATGTGCTGACTATGGTGATGCATGGGGATGCAGGGCACACAGGCACATGTGTACACAGTGGCACAGAAGAACAATCCCAGGCACAAAGACACACAGGTGCCTGCACAAACACACAGGAGTCTCTAACGCACATCATTTCCCCTTCTCGTTTACTTATTTATGCAACTCTAGGTTGTATTGTGTCTTGGTGACACAACCTCTGCTGCAATTAGGGTGTGTGGTGGGCACACCAGTCGTAGGACAAGGGCAGAGGCATGCAGGCACTTCTAGCCCTTCAAAATGTGAGTATTAGATGAACTGCTTATCCAGGAGCTGGTGGGGCTGAAGGAGGGCTGGAGACCCAAGACTGGTTGCAGCCATTGACCACCCTATTGTCCTCCCCCAGGGGTGAATCACACACGTGGTCAGCCCCGTCAACAGGAGTGCATATGTGGGGGTGTTGCTCTGTATGTCCCTTGCAGTGTCCTGGGAATGTCTTTGTCCTAGGCGCTTGCCTTGTACAGAAAGATGGCAGCCTGTCTGGGAGAGAGAAGGGAGGGAGTCTGATCCTCTAATCAGCTGGGGGCTGTGGAGAAGAAGGAGTTAGTAGGGCAGTATCTCCAGGCTGAAATGAGGTGTTGGTCCAGACAGCTCCTGGGCCAGGCCTTCTAAACAGACCACATTAGCAGGGGACAGGGCCAGGGGTAAGCATTTACCCCTCATTCAGGCCAGGCCCACCCAGATTATGTGGGGAGGGGTCTCTTCCTGGAGCCCAAAAGTCTTCATACAAGACCATTCCATAGCCACTCTTCTCACAAGCCAAGCTGGCTCTGCAGCTGCAGGGGATTGGCCTGGTACAGGCACTGTGTCTCATTCCTCTGAACACACACACACACACACACACACACACATCAATCACATCAGTCCAGCCAGAAACTTGTGTTTTGAGGGGAGTGTCACACTGCCCCGACCCCACCCCCCCATGCTTATGGGAACTCTGTCCAGGTTTGGGCTGATTGCTGGCCTTGTCAGTCTTATTTAAGAGGTTTATGTAGCTCCTTCTATCCAGCCATCATAGAGTTGTTGTTACGGTTAAATGAGTTAATACTTAGTTACTAATTAGAACAGTGCCTTACATATAGTGAGAGCTTTATGCCTATAATAAATAAGACATAACAGTTACTATGTATCAAGTACTTTGTAGGTGCCTGATACTTTACATGTATTATTTTATTTAATCCTCATAACTACACTCCAAGATTGGTACTATAATTACCCCCATTTTATAGATAAAGAAACTGAGGTCTAGAGAGGTCTAGAAACTTATCTGAAGTCACTTGCATCCAGGGGCAGAACAGGATTTCCAACCCAGGCAGTCTGGCTCCAGAGCCCAGGTGTTTCATCTCCAGGCCATTCTGCCAAGTGAGCTGGGTGTGCAACTCTCAAGGGCACAGGGCTGGTTGTACCACTCACCCTCTCTGCCTGGGGACCAAAGTTAAAGGCCCATGAGGTTGGTTCTTCAATGACTCCCTCAAGCCTTCAGGATAAAATCTCAGATTCCTGACATGACATACCAGGCTCTCCATAACACAGCCCTGCCCTTGTACTTTATCCTTCATCACTAAATTCCTTTACATTCTTTGCTCTGGCCACATTCAATCTCTTGTAGTAACTGGAATATGTCATGCTTTCATTTCTTCCTAGACTTTGAACATGGAGTTTCCTTTGTCTGGAATGCCATTTCTTTTCCTTTGGTTAACTCTAGTTCCTTCTTCAGGTCTCAAGTCAGATTTCACGTCTTCTTGCAAACTTTCCTTGGTCTTCCTCCTCAATCCCAGTGTGGAGTAGATGCCCCTGTATTTACTTTACATGACACTGGCAATACTGCATTTTAATTGCCTGTTTGTGTGTTCTCATCTCAACTAACTGTGAATCATTGGAAGGCAAGAAATATGACTCAGTTCCTCAAAGTCCCTAGCACTTTGCTTGGACTTGGCCTGAGTAGAGTTTAGTCTGTGCTTTTGAGCAAAGACTGGGAATATCATCTGAACAAGGCAGAGATGTGACCCTGGAGGAAGGGGTACAAACCAACCATTTGACCTGGGCTGTCCATTGAGGGCAGGGAAAGACACTAGGGAAAGCTTTGAGACCCCAGCATTGGAAAGACTACCAGAACACACAAGTAGAAATGATGTTGTGCTTGTGGGTGGAAAGTAAGAAACAAAGAAACAAAGTAGATATTGAGGATAGAGGTGACAATGAGGAGAGGGACAAACAAGGGAGATAAAGGAAAGAAAGGTAAGGACATCTCTTCCATCTACCAAGTAGATATTCTTGTGGGTATGAATGGTTGGTTATTGTGCTGCATTTTGGCACTCCGTGTGTGGGTGGGCTTTCTCCTAGAGAGGAGACACTGACTTGGGGAAGAGGCAGATCCTGATACAGAAACCCAAACTGTGAGAAGTGGCCATTTGACAAGACAGAACCTCTTTAGCCTGTTGGAGTATTGGGCTAGACATGGGTTTCTGGGTGGTACCTGCATTGTGGTAGCAGGCTAGAAGCTGAGGTGGGACTGGCATGGGCCTCAGGGATGGGTTCTGTTGTAAGCTGGATGATGTAGTTTTATGTCATTGCCCTGCTATTATCCAAGCACCTATAGGAAAGCTTTGGCTATACAATTCCACACTGAGGGCAGGGAATGAAGAGAAATGCCTGAGGCCCTCCCCTAGGCCAAAAACATTAAATGGGTCCTGCCAATGTTTGTATGGAGTTGGGGATAAGGAAGTAGCAGTAATTAGTGAGAGGTCCCCAAGTTGAGTCTCCCTCCACTGTTAACCATGGGCCAGTTAAGCTGTCTTTTATTAAGAATGCCAAGGATGCAGCCGGGGGTGGGGGGGCAGGTCTCATTTGGCAAGCATATCACCACACACCTTGTTAAAACACACCCCACCCCTGCTGGGCACCAAACATTGCCCACAATAGGCAAAAAGAGCCTCTGCAGACAACTGGACTAAAGGATAAAGAGGCCAGGACTCAATATCAGAACATACACAACACACATAGCAGACACTCCCAGAAGTGCCAGGTCCTGGGGATCAAGGGACACTCACTTCAGGGCACTACAGGGCCTTTTCTTTGTAAGGCTATTATCATTAAGAGCAAGAGAAGTAGCTGACATTCCTAACACACAGAAACAGACACAGAAAGTCAGATAAAATGAAGAGACAGGGAAATATGTCCCAAATGAAAGAACAGGACCAAACCACAGTAAGAGACCTAAGTGAAATGGATATATGTAATATGCATGGATAGAGAATTTAATGATCATAAAGATACTCACTGTACTTGAGAAGAGTGGAGGACACCAGTGAGACCCTTAACACAGAAATAAAAAAGAACAAATTACAGATCAAGAACACAACAAATGAAATTAAAAATACACCTGATGGAATAAATAGCAGACTAGATGAAGTAGAGGAATGAATTAATAACCTGAAAGAGTAATAGGAAGTAAACAAGCTGAAGGAAAGAGAGGAAAGAAAATTATGCAAATTGAGGGGCACCTGGGTCGTTCAGTTGGTTAAGCGTCTGCCCTCGGCTCAGGTCATGATTCCAGGACCCTGGGATCGAGCTTCATGTTGGGCTCCCTGCTCAGCAGGGACCCTGCTTCTCCCTCTCCTCTCTGCTCATGCTCTCTTGCTATCTGTCCCTATCTCTGTCTTTCTTTCTCAAATAAATAAATAAAATCTTTTTAAAAAAAGAAAATTATGCAAATTGAGAATAGTCTCAGGGAACTCAGTGACTCCATCAAGCATAATAACATTCACAATATAGGAATCTCAGAAGAAGGAGAAAGAGAAAAGGGGTCAGAAAATTTATTTAAAGAAGTAATAGCTGGAAAAAAAAAAAAAAAGAAGTAATAGCTGAAAACTTCCCTAATCTGGGGAAGGAAAGAGATATCTACATCCAGGAGGCACAGATCCCAACAAAAATTCAAGGAGGTCCACAACAAGATACATGGTAATTAAAATGGCAAAAAATAGTGATAAATATTTTTAAACATTTTAAAAGCAGCAGGAGAAAAGAAGACAGTTTCATACAAGGGAAACTCCATAAGGCAATCAGCATATTTTTCAGCAGAGACTTGGTAAGCCAGAAGAGAATGGCATGATATAGTCAAAGCGCTGAATGGGAAAAATCTGCAGCCAAGAATACTCTATCCAGCAAGGCTATCATTCTGAATAGAAGGAGAGATAAAGAGTTTCTCAGACAAACAAAAACTAAAGGAGTTGGGCGCCTGGGTGGCTCAGTTGGTTAAGCGACTGCCTTCGGCTCAGGTCATGATCCTGGAGTCCCGGGATCGAGTCCCGCATCAGGCTCCCTGCTCGGCAGGGAGCCTGCTTCTCCCTCTGACCCTTCCCCCTCTCATGTGCTCTCTGTCTCTCTCATTCTCTCTGTCTCAAATAAATAAATAAAATCTTAAAAAAAAAAAAAAAAAAACTAAAGGAGTTCATGACCATTAAATCAGCCCTACAAGAAATATTAAAGGGGACTCTTTTAGTGGAAAGGAAAGATCACAAGTGAGAGTATGAAAAGTAAAAAACACAAAAGCAGTAAAAATAAATATTTCTGTAGAAATCAGTCAAGAGATTCATAAAATAAAAGGATGAAAGATATGATGTCATATACCTAAAATGTGGGTTTAAATTTAAGCATCCTCAACTTAATGTAGACTGCTATATGCAGAAGATGCTATATACAAACCTAATGGTAAGCACAAGTCAAAAACCACTAATAGATATGCAAAGAATAAAGAGAAAGGAATCCAAGTATATCACTAAAGAAAGCCAATGAACCATGAAAGAGAGCAAGAAAAGAAAGGATCAGAGAAAATCTAAGTAAAGAACCAAAAAAAAAAAAAAAAAAACAAGTAACAAAACCTATCTAGCAATAATTACTTTGAATGTAAATGGACTAAATGCTCCAATCAAAAGACACAGGGGGACAGAGTGGACTAAAAAAAAAAAAAAAAAGACCCGGAGGGGGAAAAGATGGCAGAGGAGTAGGGGACCTTATTCCAACCGGTCCCCAGAATTAAGTTGGATATCTACCAGACCACTCTGAACACCCATGAAACCAGCCTGAGATGTAAGAAGATAGATCTGGATCTCTACAAACAGAATATCGCAGGCCATTGGCTTTGAGGTATGAAGCGGGGAGCTGAGATTCTGCAGGCAGATATTGGAGGATAAACGGCAGCGGGAGGATAAACGGCAGTGGGAGGTGGTGGGGGATCCTACACCTCCAGTGAGCAATAGCCTCCCAAGCTGGGGACCGAGCACAGACTCGCAGACCAGTAGTGGTGGGGAAGGGACTTTAGGGCAGCCCCCAGGATGGAAACCTGGAGCAGCGAGGTCATGTGTGCAAACTGGGGGCAGTTTTAGAAGCAAAAAGGGCAGAGATGTGCCCCGACCTGGAGGCAGGATTGGGAGTGCTGTGGAAGGGCGCACAACCCAGGATGCTGCAGTTTATAGCAGTGCAGACAGAAATGGAAATAGTGTGGCCTGGACAGCTCACTGAAGAACAGACTGCGATCTCTCTGCTCTGAGGCAGAGGGTTGGAAATGGTCTCTTCTGGAAAGAGAAAGACGTGGAAAGCAGCCAGAGAACAAAAGCCCTAAAACAATGGTTTTCACTGAGCCCATCCCCCGCCACAGGGGGCATGGCAACTCTGCCCAAACAGGATTGCCTGAGTAACAGTGTGGCAGACCCCTCCCCCAGAAGACAGCCTGGGAAAACAAGAGGCCAGCAACCCTAAGGTCCCTAGAAAACAGGTACATCTTGCTTGGGTTCTGGTCAATAATTTGGACTCTATACATTCCCTCAACCAGCCCTCAACAGAATGACTTGTTAAAACAATGACTTGTTAAACAACCTGAATAGGCCAATGACCAGTAACGAGATTGAAGCAGTGATCAAAAACCTCCCAAAAAAACAAGAGCCCAGGGCCTGATGGAGTCCCTGGGGAATTCTATCAAACATTCAAAGAAGAAATAGTACCTATTCTCCTGAAGCTGTTTCAAAAAATAGAAACAGAAGGAAAGCTTCCAGATTCATTCTATGAGGCCAGCATTACCTTGATCCCCAAACCAGGCAAAGACCCTATCCAAAAGGAGAATTTTGGACCAAAATCCCTGATGAATATGGATTCCAAAATCCTCAACAAAATCCTAGCTAATAGGATCCAACCATACATTAAAAGGATCATCCACCACAACCAAGTGGGATTTATCCCCAGGATGCAAGGGTGGTTCAACATTCACACATCAGTGTGATCGAACACATTAATAAGAAGAGAAAGAACCATATGGTCTCTCACTTGATGCAGAAAAAGCATTTGACAAAATACAGTGTCGTTTCCTGATTAAAACTCTTCAGAGTATAGGGATAGAAGGAACATTTCTCAAGTTCATAAAATCCATCTATGAAAAACCCACAGTGAATATCATCCTCAATGGGGAAAAGCTGAGAGCCTTTCCTTTAAGATCAGGAACACGTCAAGGATGCCCTCTCTCGCCACTATTGTTCAACATAGTACTAGAAGTCCTAGCAACAGCAATCAGACAACAAAAAGAAATAAAAGGTATTCAAATTGGCAAAGAAGAAGTCAAACTTTCTCTTTTCACAGACGACATGATACTTTATGTGGAAAACCCAAAAGACTCCACCCCCAAATTACTAGAACTCATCCAGCAATTCAGTAATGTGGCAGGATACAAAATCAATGCACAGAAATCAGATGCTTTCTTATATACTAACAATGCAACTGTAGAAAGAGAAATTAGAGAAACGATTCCATTTACAATAACACCAAAAACCATCAGATACTTGGAATAAACCTAACCAAAGAGGTAACAGATCTATACTCTAGGAACTACAGAACACTCATGAAAGAAGTTGAAGAAGACACAAAAGGATGGAAAAAGGGGTAGCAACATGGATTGGAAGAATAAACATTGTTAAAATGTCTATGCTACCTGGAGCAATCTATACCTTCAATGCCATCCCAATCAAAATTCCAATGACATTTTTCAAAGTGCTGGAACAAAAAATCCTAAAATTTGTATGGAATCAGAAAAGACCCCGATTCACCAAGGAAATGTTGAAAAAGAAAAACAAAGCTGGAGGCATCACGTTACCTTATTTCAAGCTATATTACAAAGCAGTGATCACCAAGACAGCATGGTACTGGCACAAAAACAGACATACAGACCAATGGAACAGAACAGAGAGCCCAGATATGGACCCTCAACTCTATGGTCAAATAATCTTCGAGGAGGCAGGAAAAAACATGTAATGGAAAAAAGTCTCTTCAATAAATGGTGCTGCAAAAATTGGACAGCCTAGAAGAATGAAAGTCGACCATTCTCTAACACCATACACAAAGATAAACTCAAAATGGATGAAAGACCTCAATGTGAGACAGGAATCCATCAAAATCCTAGAGGAGAACACAGGCAGTGACCTCTTTGACATCAGCCACAGCAACTTCTTTCAAGGTACATCTCCAAAGTTTAGTGAAAGAAAAGCAAAAATGAACTTTTGGGACTTTATCAAGATAAAAAGCTTCTGCACAGCAAAGGAAACAGTCAACAAAACAAAGAGCAACCCACGGAATGGGAGAAGATATTTGCAAATGACACTACAGATAACGGGCTGGTATCCAAGCTCTATAAAGAACTTCTCAAACTCAACACCCCCCCAAAAAAATAAGTCAAAAAATGGGTAGAAGACATGAACAGACACTTCTCTAAAGAAGACATACAAATGGCTAACAGACGCATGAAAAAATGTTCACCATCATTAGCCATCAGGGAAATTCAGATCAAAACCACACTGAGATACGACCTTACACCAGTTAGAATGGCAAAAATTGACAAGGCAAGAAACAACAAATGTTGGTGAGATTGTGGAGAAAGGGGAACCCTCTTAGACTGTTGGTGGGAATGCAAGTTGGTGCAGCCACTTTGGAAAACAGTGTGGAGGTGCCTCAAAAAACTAAAAATAGAGCTACCTTATGACCCAACATTTGCACTCCTGGGTATTTACCCCAAAGACACAGATGTAGTCAAAAAAAGGGCCATATGCACCCCAATGTTCATAGTAGCAATGTCCACAATAGCCAAACTGTGGAAAGAGCCAAGGTGCCTTTCAACAGATGAATGGATAAAGAAGATGTGGTCCATATATACAATGGAATATTACTCAGCCATCAGAAAGGATGACTACCCAACTTTTACATCAACGTGGATGGGACTGGAGGAGATTATGCTAAGTGAAATAAGTCAGTCAGAGAAAGTCAATTATCAAAGGGTTTCACTTATTTGTGGAACATAGGGAATAGCATGGAGGACATTAGGAGAAGGAAGGGGAAAATGAAGGCGGTGAATCGAAGGGAGAGATAAACCATGAGAAACTATGGACTCTGAGAGACAATCTGAGGGTTTTAGAGGGGAGGGTGTGGGGGGATGGGTTATCCCGGTGATGGGTATTAAGGAGGGCATGTACTGCATGGAGCACTGGGTGTTATATGCAAACAATGAATCGTGGATCCCTACATCAAAAACTAATGATGTATTGTATGGTGACTAACATAACATAATAAAATAAAATTAAAAAAATAAGACCCATCTATACACCTGAAACTAATATAACACTGTATGTTAACTAACTGGAATTTAAATAAAACCTTAAAAAAACCAAGACATATCTTTATGCTGCCTATAAGAAACTCTTTTCAGACTGGAAGACACTTGCAGATTGAAAGTGGGGGGATGGAGAAGCATTTATCATGTAAATGGATGTTAAAAGAAAGCCAGGGTAGCCATACTTATATTGGACATAACAGATTTTTTTTAAATGTAGGCTCCATGCCTAGTCTGGAGCCCAACATGGGGCTTGAATTCAGAACCCTGAGACTGTGACCTGAGCTGAGATCAAGAATTGGACACTTAACAGACTAGGTCACCCAGGCACCCCATGACAAAATAGATTTTAAAACAAAGACTAAGGAGAGACAAAGAAGGACACTATATAATAATAAAAGGAACAATCCAACAAGACATGACAACTGTAAATATTTATGCACTCAACATAAATTAGTTAATAACAGAAAGGAAACATGTGATAGCTAATACAATAGTAGTAGGGGACTTTAACGCCCCACTTACATCAATGGACAGATCATTCAAACAGAAAATCAACAAGGAAACACTGGTTTTGAATGACACACTGGAACAGATGGATTTAACAGCTATATTCAGAACATTCTATTCTAAAACAGCAGAATACACATTCTTTTCAAGTGCACATGGAACATTCTCCTGAATAGATCACAAATTAGACCACAAAATAAGCCTCAAAAAATTAAAAAAAAAAATCGAAGTCATACCATGTATCTTTTCTGACCACAACACTATGAAGCTAGAAAGTCAATAACACACATACACACACATGTCTAAAAGTGCACAAGTACGTGGAGGTTAAATAACATGCTACTAAGCAATGAATGGATCAACCAGGAAAGCAAAGAAGCAATTAAAAAGTACATGAAAGCAAATGAAAATGAAAACACAATGGTCCAAAACATTTGGGTTGCAGCAAAAGTTCTTTTTTTTTTTTTTTTTTTGCAGCAAAAGTTCTAAGAGGGAAGTTTAAAGTAATACAGGCCTACCTCAAGAAGCAAGAAAAATCTCAAATAAACAACCTAACCTTGCACCTTAAAAGCTAGAAAAAGAGCAAACAAAACCTAAAATTAGCAGAAGAAAGGAAATAATAAAGATTTGAGAAGAAATAAATGATATAGAAACTGAAAAACGAATAGAACAAATCAATGAAACCAGGAGCTAGTTTTTGAAAAGATCAAGAGAATAGATAAACCTCTAGCAAGACTCATCGAGAGAGAGAGAGAGAGAGCGAAAGAGAAGCCAAATAAACAAAATCTTTAATGAAAGAGGAAAAATAACAACCAACACCACAGAAAAGCAAACAATTGTAACAGAATATTATGAAAACCTCCAATCCAACAAATTGGACAACTTCAAAGAAATGGATAAATTCCTAGAAACATATAACTTACTAAAAGTAAATCAGGAAGACATAGAAAATTTGCACAGACTAATTACCAGCAATGAAATTGAATTAGCAATCAAAAAATTCCCAACAAACAAAAGTCCAGGACCAGATGGCTTCACAGGTGAATTCTACCAAACATTTAAAGAAGAGTTCATATTGATTCTTCTCAAACTATTCCAAAAAATACAAGAGGAAGGAAAACTTCCATATTCATTCTATGAAGCCAGTGTCACCTTGATACTAAAACCAGATAAAGACACCACAAAAAAAAGAGAACTACAGGCCAATATCTGTCATGAATATAGATGCAAATATCCTCAACAAGATATTAGCATACCAAATCCAACAATACATTTAAAAATCATACACATTCGGGCACCTTGCTGGCTCATCAATGTAACATGTGACTCTTGATCTCAGGATCATGAGTTCAAGCCCCACATTGGGCATGGAGCCTACTCAAAAAAATAAAAATAAAAACCAAAAGATCATACACTATGATCAAGTGGGATTTATTCCTGGGATGCAAAGGTTGTTCAATATTTGAAAACAATCAACGTGATACATCACATCAATAAGAGAAAGGATAAAAATCATATGATCATTTCAATAGATAAAGAAAAGGCATTTGACAAAGTACAACATCCATTCATTATAAAAACCCTCTGCAAAGTAGGTCTAGAGGAAACATACCTCAACATAATATAGGGCTTATATGAAAAACACACAGCCAACATCATACTCACTGGTGAAAAACTTAGAACTTTCCTCCTAAGATCAGGAAGAAGACAAGGATGTCCACTCACCGCTTTTATTCAACATAGTACTGGAAGTTCTAGCCATAGCAATCAGACAAGAAAAAGAAATAAAAGACATCCAAATTTGTAAGGAAGAAGTAAAACTCTTACTCTTTGCAGGTGATAGGATACTGTATATAGAAAAACATAAGGACTCCATCAAAAAACTACTAAAACTAATAAATGAATTCAGTAATGTTGCAGGATACAAAATCAATGTACAGGAATCTGTTGCATTCTTATATGCTAATAATGAAGCAGCAGAAAATGAAATTAAGAAAACAATCCCATTTATAATTGCACAAAAAACAATAAAATATCTAGGAATAAACTTAACCAAAGAGGTGAAAGACCTATACTCTGAAAACTATAAACCACTGATGAAAGAAATTCAAGATGATGCAAAGAAATGGAAAGACATTACATGCTCATGGGTTGGAAGAACAAATATTTCTAAAATGTCTATACTACCTAAAGCAATCTATGGATTTAATGCAATCCCTATCAAAATACTAACATTTTTTTAAATTCTCATGTTAATCCCCATACATTACATCATTAGTTTTAGATGAAGTGTTCGATGATTCATTGTTTGTGCATAACACCCAGTGCTCCATGCAGAATGTGCCCTCCTCAATACCCACCACCAGGCTAACCCATCCTCCCACCCCCCTCCCCTCTAGAACCCTGTTTGTTTTTCAGAGTCCATCGTCTCTCATGGTTCGTCTACCCCTCCGATTTCCTCCACTTCATTCTTCCTGTCCCACTACCTTCTTCTTCTTCTTTTTTTTCTTAACATATATTGCATTATTTGTTTCAGAGGTACAGATCTGAGATTCAACAGTCTTGCACAATTCACAGCGCTTACCAGAGCACATACCCTCCCCAGTGTCTATCACCCAGTCACCCCATCCCTCCC
>NC_058419.1:72107457-72210072 GCF_002201575.2 Neomonachus schauinslandi | reverse complement strand
CTTTTTCATGTGTCTGTTGGCCATTTGGATGTCTTCTCTGGAAAAAATGTCTGTTCATATCTTCTGCCCATTTCTTGATTGGATCATTTGTTCTTTGGGTGTTGAGTTTGATCAGTCCTTTATAGATTTTGGATACTAGCCCTTTATCTGATATGTCATTTGCAAATATCTTCTCCCATTCTGTCGGTTGTCTTTTGGTTTTGTTGACTGTTTCCTTTGCTTTGCAAAAGCTTTTTATCTTGATGAAGTCCCAATAGTTCATTTTTGCCCTTGCTTCCCTTGCCTTTGGCGATGTTTCTAGGAAGAAGTTGCTTTGGCTGAGGTCGAAGAGGTTGCTGCCTGTGTTCTCCTTTAGGATTTTGATGGACTCCTGTCTCACATTGAGGTCTTTCAACCATTTGGAGTCTATTTTTGTGTGTGGTGTAAGGAAATGGTCCAGTTTCATTCTTCTGCATGTGGCTATCCAATTTTCCCAACACCATTTGTTGAAGAGACTGTCTTTGTTCCATTGGACATTCTTTCCTGCTTTGTCAAAGATGAGTTGACCATAGAGTTGAGGGTCCATTTCTGGGCTCTCTATTCTGTTCCATTGATCTATGTGTCTGTTTTTGTGCCAGTACCATGCTGTCTTGATGACAGCTTTGTATAGAGCTGGAAGTCCGGAATTGTGATGCCGCCGGCTTTGCTTTTCTTTTTCAACATTCCTCTGGCTATGCGGGGTCTTTTCTGGTTCCATACAAATTTTAGGATTATTTGTTCCATTTCTTTGAAAAAAGTGGATGGTATTTTGATGGGGATTGCATTGAATGTGTAGATTGCTCTAGGTAGCATTGACATCTTCACAATATTTGTTCTTCCAATCCATGAGCATGGAACGTTTTTCCATTTCTTTGTGGCTTCCTCAATTTCTTTCATGAGTATTTTATAGTTTTCTGAGTACAGATCCTTTGTCTCTTTGGTTAGATTTATTCCTAGGTATCTTATGGTTTTGGGTGCAATTGTCAATGGGATCGACTCCTTAATTTCTCTTTCTTCTGTCTTGTTGTTGGTGTATAGGAATGCCACTGACTTCTCTGCATTGATTTTATATCCTGCCACTGTACTGAATTCCTGTATGAGTTCTAGCAGTTTTGGGGTGGAGTCTTTTGGGTTTTCCACATAAAGTATCATATCATCTGCAAAGAGTGAGAGTTTGACTTCTTCTTTGCCACTTTGGATGCCTTTGATTTCTTTTTGTTGTCTGATTGCTGTGGCTAGGACTTCCAATACTATGTTGAATAGCAGTGGTGATAGTGGACATCCCTGCTGCGTTCCTGACCTTAGGGGGAAAGCTCTCAGTTTTTCCCCATTGAGAATGATATTTGCTGTAGGTTTTTCATAGATGGCTTTTATGATATTGAGGTATGTACCCTCTATCCCTATACTCTGAAGAGTTTTGATCAAGAAAGGATGCTGTACTTTGTCAAATGCTTTTTCTGCATCTATTGAGAGGATCATATGATTCTTGTTCTTTCTTTTGTTAATGTATTGTATCACATTGATTGATTTGCGGATGTTGAACCAACCTTGCAGCCCAGGGATAAATCCCACTTGGTCATGGTGAATAATCCTTTTAATGTACTGTTGGATCCTATTGGCTAGTATTTTGGGGAGAATTTTTGCATCCATGTTCATCAGGGATATTGGTCTGTAATTCTCCTTTTTGATGGGGTCTTTGTCTGGTTTTGGGATCAAGGTAATGCTGGCCTCATAAAATGAGTTTGGAAGTTTTCCTTCCATTTCTATTTTTTGGAACAGTTTCAGAAGAATAGGTATTAATTCTTCTTGAAATGTTTGGTAGAATTCCCCTGGGAAGCCATCTGGCCCTCGGCTTTTGTTTTTGGGAGATTTTTGATGACTGCTTCAATTTCCTTAGTGGTTATAGGTCTGTTCAGGTTTTCTATTTCATCCTGGTTCAGTTTTGGTAGCTGATACATCTCTAGGAATGCCTCCATTTCTTCCAGGTTATCTAATTTGCTGGCATAGAGTTGCTCATAATATGTTCTTATAATTGTTTGTATTTCTTTGGTGTTGGTTGTGATCTCTCCTCTTTCATTCATGATTTTGTTGATTTGGGTCATTTCTCTTCTCTTTTTGATAAGTCTGGCCAGGGGTTTATCAATCTTGTTAATTCTTTCAAAGAACCAGCTCCTAGTTTCGTTGATCTGTTCTACTGTTCTTTTAGTTTCTATTTCATTGATTTCTGCTCTGATCTTTATTATTTCTCTTCTCCTGCTGGGTTTAGGCTTTATTTGCTGTTCTTTTTCCAGCTCCTTTAGGTGTAGGGTTAGGTTGTGTACTTGAGACCTTTCTTGTTTCTTGAGAAAGGCTTGTATTGCTATATACTTTCCTCTTAGGACTGCCTTTGCTGCATCCCAAAGATTTTGAACAGTTGTGTTTTCATTTTCATTGGTTTCCATGTATTTTTTAAATTCTTCTTTAATTTCCTGGTTGACCCATTCATTCTTCAGTAGGATGCTCTTTAGCCTCCATGTATTTGAGTTCTTTCTGACTTTCCTCTTGTGATTGAGTTCTAGTTTCAAAGCATTGTGGTTTGAAAATAGGCAGGGAATGATCCCAATCTTTTGGTACCGGTTGAGACCTGATTTATGACCTAGGATGTGATCTATTCTGGAGAATGTTCCATGGGCACTAGAGAAGAATGTGTATTCCGTTGCTTTGGGGTGGAATGTTCTGAATATGTCTGTGAAGTCCATTTGGTCCAGTGTGTCATTTAAAGTCTTTATTTCCTTGTTGATCTTTTGCTTAGACGATCTGTCCATTTCAGTGAGGGGGGTGTTAAAGTCCCCCACTATTATTGTATTGTTGTCGATGTGTTTCTTTGCTTTTGTTATTAATTGCCTTATATAATTGGCTGCTCCCATGTTAGGGGCATAGATATTTACAATTGTTAGATCTTCTGGTTGGATAGACCCTTTAAGTAGGATATAATGTCCTTCCTCATCTCTTATTACAGTCTTTGGTTTAAAATCTAATTTGTCTGATATAAGGATTGCCACCTCAGCTTTCTTTTGGTGTCCATTAGCATGGTAAATGGTTTTCCACCCCCTCACTTTCAATCTGGGGGTGTCTTTGGTTCTAAAATGAGTCTCTTGCAGACAGCATATCGATGGGTCTTGTTTTTTAATCCAGTCTGATAGCCTGTGTCTTTTGATTGGGGCATTGAGCCCATTTACATTCAGGGTAAGTATTGAAAGATAGGAATTTAGTGCCACTGTATTGCCTGTAAGGTGACTGTTACCATATATTGTCTGTGTTCCTTTCTGGTCTATGTTGCTTTTAGGCTCTCTCTTTGCTTAGAGGACCCCTTTCAAGATTTCCTGTAGGGCTGGTTTTGTGTTTGCAAATTCCTTTAGTTTTTGTTTGTCCTGGAAGCTTTTTATCTCTCCTTCAATTTTCAATGACAGCCTAGCTGGATATAGTCTTCTTGGCTGCATATTTTTCTCATTTAGTGCTCTGAATATATCCTGCCAGTCCTTTCTGGCCTGCCAGGTCTCTGTGGATAGGTCTGTTGCCAGTCTAATGTTTCTACCCTTGTAGGTTACATCTCTCTTCTCCTGAGCTGCTCTCAGGATTTTCTCTTTGTCTCTGAGACTCATAAGTTTTACTATTAGATGTCGGGGTGTTGACCTATTTTTATTGATTTTGAGAGGGGTTCTCTGTGCTTCCTGGATTTTCATGCCTGTTTCCTTCCCCAAATTAGGGAAGTTCTCTGCTATAATTTGCTCCATTATACCTTCTGCCCCCCTCTCTCTCTTTTCTTCTTCTGGGATCCCAATTATTCTAATGTTGTTTTGTCTTATGGTATCGCTTATCTCTCGAATTCTACCCTCGTGATCCAGTAGTTGTTTATCTCTCTTTTTCTCAGCTTCTTTATTTTCCATCATTTCATCTGCTATATTACTGATTCTCTCTTCTGCCTCATTTATTCTAGCAGTTAGCGCCCCCATTTTTGATTGCACCTCATTAATAGCCTTTTTGATTTCTACTTGGTTGGATTTTAGTTCTTTTACTTCTCCAGAAAGGGTTTCTCTAATAACTTCCATATTTTTTTCAAGCCCAGCTAGTATCTTTAAAGTGATGATTCTGAACTCTAGATCTGACATCGTACTAATGTCCACATGGAGTAGGTCCCTGGCAGTCGGTACTACCTCTTGTTCTTTTTGTTGAGGTGATTTTTCCCGTCTTGTTATTTTGTGCAGAGGAGAATAGATTAATGAGAGAACAAAATGCTAGCAGAGTAACAACGTCCCCAGAATATATACTCTAAACAAATCAGAAAAGACCTGAAGCAGTGGGAAAAGAAAGGGAAAGAGAGAAAAAAGAGAAAGAAAAAAAAAGAAAAAGATAAAAAGAAAAACAAACAAAACAAAACAACAACAACAACAACAAAAAACAGAATGTGATCAAATATGATCAGGCTGGTATATAGATCGTGCCACACACTAGATTTGGGGTGTATTTTGGTCTTTTAGAAGAAGGTGCCTCCCAAAATTTTAAAGAAAGAAAAACTTATATATGTACAAAAATAAGGGTTGATATGATGAAGGGATGGAATATGACTGTAAAGATGGAAATTATAAAAAATTTTATAAAAGGAATTGATAAGAAGTTGTTTGAAAAAAGAAAGAAGAGGATTTAAAAAAAGAAAAAAGAAAAAAAAAGGGAGAGGATGTGATCAGGCAGGGGAATAGAAAACACCATATACTAGAGATTTAGGGTATATTTTAATCTGTTAGAAGAAACTATCTCAAAATTTTAAAGAGAGAACAACTATATATATAAGCCAAAAATACGGGTAACTACTATGAAGGGATAGAATATGACTCTAAAAATGAAAAATAAAAATGTTTTTTTTTTAAAAAAGGGATTGATAAGATGTTGGTTGAAAAAGGGAAAAAGAAAAATTCAAAAAGAAAAAAAAGAAAAAAAGAGAGTTAAAAAAAATTAACTTTGAAAGACTAAAGAATCATGGTAAAAAAGCCATGAATTCTATGTGCAGTATTCCCCTAGCGCTGGAGTTCTGCCGTTCTCATTGATCGGTAAACTTGGTCTTGGCTGGCTGTTCTCGCTGATCTTCTGGGGGAGGGGCCTGTTGCCATGGTTTCCAAATGTCTCTGCTGGAGGCGGAATTGCCCCGCCCTTGCCCCCTCCCGGCTAAGTAATCTGCTCGGGTTTGCTCTCCGGGGCTTTTGTTCCCTGCGAGCTTTCCGTACAGCTTTGGAGGCGGAGAGTGAAAATGGTGGCCTCCCAATCCCTGCCCCGGAGGAGCCAAGAACTCGGGGCCCCGCTCCTCAGTGAGCCCCCAGAGAAAAGCCGTCAGTCACTCCCGTCTCCCTGGTCTCCGGCCGCACTCCGTGCTCACCTGGCCTGTGACCGCGCATTTCTATCTCTGGCACCCGACCCCGGGTGGAGTCTCCAAACCCAGCAGATCCCTGCAGCGCACTCCCGCGCGGCTCCTCCCGGGGGAGGAAGGTGAGTCTCCCCGGATCTGCCGCTTGTTGGGTCCCTGCTGGAGGAGCAGTGGCCCGACTGTGCCGCGGATCACGGTTTATGGCAACCCGGAGCTGAGAGCCCGCGCCTGGGCTCCGCCTCTGCAGCCGGCTTCCCTGCTCTGTTACCGGGGAGCTCTGCCGCACTCAGGCACCCCCGGTCTTTCTGTGACCCCGAGGGTCCTGAGACCACACTGTCCCGCGAGGGTTCCACCCCCCGCTTAGCCACCAGAGTGCCGTCCCTCAGTGGAGCCAACTTCTTAAAAGTTCCAATTTTGTGCTCCGCGGCTCTATCACTTGCCAGAAGCGGCCGACGGAGGCCCCTCCCCCGCCGTCTATCCTCCCGAATATCGCCTCAGATTCACTTCTCCGCACGTCCTACCTTCCAGAAAGTGGTCGATTTTCTGTTCAGAGAGTTGTTGCTATTCCTTTCTTCGATCTCCTGTTGGGTTTGTAGGTGTTCAGAATGGTTTGATCCCTATCCAGCTGAATTCCTGAGAGGAGACGAAATCCAGGTCTCCTACTCCTCCGCCATCTTGCTCCGCCCCCTACTAACATTTTTTTTACAGAATTAGAACAAAGAACCCTAAAATTTGTATGGAACCAAAAAGACCATGAATAGGCAAAGTAATCTTGAAAAAGAAAAACAAAACTGGAAGCATCACAATTCCAGATTCCAAGTTATATTATAAAGCAATAGTAATTAAAACAGTATGGTCCTAGCATAAAAAAAGACACATAGTTCAGTGAAATAGAACAGAAAACCCAGAAATAAACCCACAATTATCTGGTCAATTAATCTTCGACAAAGGAGGAAAGAATATGAAATGGGAAAAAGTCTCTTCAACAAATGGTGTTGGGAAAACTGGACAGCCATATTCAAAAAAATGAAACTGGACCACTTTCTTTCACCATACACAAAAATAAACTCAAAATGGATTAAAGGCCTAAATGTGAGATCTGAAACCCTAAAAATCCTTGAAGAGAGCACAGGCAGTAATCTTCACATCAGCTGTAGCAAAATTTTTCTAGATATGTCTCCTGAGGCAAGGGAAATAAAAGCAAAAATAAACTATTGGGACTACATCAAAATAAAACATCTCTGCACAGCAAAGGAAACAATCAACAAGCCTAAAAGGAAATGTATATGATGGGAGTAGATATTTGCAAATGTCATATCTGATAAAGGATTAGTATCCAAGAACTATAAAGAACTGATATAATTCAATAACCCCCAGAAAACAAATAGTCCATTTAAAAATGGGAAGAAGACATGAGCTAACATTTCTCCAAAGAAGACATACAGATGGCCAACAGACACATCAAAAGATGTTCATCATCACTTATCATCAGGGAAATGCAAATAAAAATGAGATAATACCTTACACTTGTCAGAATGGCTAAAATCGAAAAGACAAGAAACAACAAGTGTTGGCAAGGATGTGGAAAAAAAGGAACCCTCTTGCACTGTTGGTGGGAATGCAGATTGGTGCACCCACTGTGGTACAGTATGGAAGTTCCTCAAAAAATTAAAAATAGAACAATCCTACAATTCAGTAATCGCACTATCCAAAAAATACAAAACCACTAATTCAAAGGGCTACCCTCACCCTTATGTTTATTGTAGCATTCTCTACAATAGCCAAACTTTGGAAGCACTCCAAGTTTCCCTCAATAGAGGAAAGGATAAAGAAGATGTGTTGTGTATATATACAATGGAATATTACTTAGCTATCAGAAAGAATGAAATCTTGGGGTGCCTGGGTGGCTCAGTCGTTAAGCGTCTGCCTTTGGCTCAGGTCATGATCCCAGAGTCCTGGCATCGAGCCCCGCATCTGGCTCATTGCTCTGCAGGAAGCCTGCTTCTCCCTCTCCCACTCCCCCTGCTTGTGTTCCCTCTCTCACTGTGTCTCTCTCTGTCAAATAAATAAAATCTTTAAAAAAAAAAAAAAGAATGAAATCTTGCCTTTTGCAGTCACATGGATAGAGGTCGAGAGTATAATGCTAAGCGAAATAAGTTAGTCAGAGAAAGACAAATACCATATGATCTCACTCATATGTGGAACTTAAGAAACAAAACAAATGAGCATAGGAAAGAAGAGAGAGAGGGAGAGAGAGGGAGAGAGAAACCAAGAAACAGATCTTAACTATAGAGAACAAACTGATGGGTACCAGAGGGGAGGTGGGTGGGGGGATGGGTGAAATAGGGGATGAAGATTAAAGAGTACACTTACCATGATGAAATAAAATAAAATGATAAAACATTTTAAGAATGTGAAATGGCTGGGCTGGATTACTAACCTGCCACACACAACCCATTCAGCTCTAAAATACTTTTGTCCTATGATTTTGCAGCATCCAGGGATTTCAAGAGACAGAAATAATGTCATTCTCCCATAAACAAAATGTCTAAGAGATTCGGTGACCTTGAGGTAATGTTGAATCTTGCCATAGCTGGCCTCCAAGAAGTGCCCAAATAACTCAGGTTGTTTAATGAGTCTAGGTATTCCTGGACTTGAATAACAGATGTGATGCTAAAAAAAACCAGCATGCAAATCAAACATTGGCACACTCACTTATGCTTCAAGTGCAGGAGTGAGGAGGGATGAAGTGGCATTTGACGCCAAGGAATCCCATAGTAAGCCCCTTCCTGGAACAAAATTACTTCCTAATTGTATTGTATGGGATTCCATTTTCACACCAGGTCTTGAAAGCTCTGGAAAGGGTCCCTGCCTCAGAAATAAAATAGTACCCAGCTCCATGAAAGGGCTACTATGAAGCCACAGATAAAGTACAACTTCATATAATGGGGAAAGGGGAGGTGAGAAAGAGATCACTGGTCGTTTTTAAATTAATAAACAAGGATACATTTGAAAGTCGACATCAAAGTTTGCATAAATTCACTAAGAATGAATTCAACACCTCAGAGCAGTTCTGGCTTATGGTCATGCAGTGGTCATCCTCAGATTTCCAGGGGTAGCTCTGCACTCTCCTCTGCCATTAAAGCCTTATGGAAGCCCAGAGTCCAGGCACCTGATGGAATAGTACGCTGGCACCAGAAAGAAAACACACAGGAGTCTCCACTCTCTAGAATGCTACTCAAGCCACTGACCCACAGGGTTTAGAGGTTGAGGGAGGGGCCTGACTACAAGGGAGCATTTGGGGGATGATGGAACTGTTCTGTATCTTGTGTAACTGAAGCACTGCATATTAAAACCACAATTTAAAAAAAGGATGCCAAGAAGGGCTTTTACAAAGGACAGAGGAGAAGACCCAGGAAAAAAGAGAAAAGGGGAGAAAGATGGAGAGAAAGTGAAGGAGAAGAGCGGAGTGTTAGAAATACCTCCAAAACTCCTGAAACCCAGATCCTGGGATCTGGGTTTTAAACAACTAATGTCTCTTTAATAAGAAACACCACAGAAGAAGTCTTGGCAATCAGAAGCTAATAACAACCTTGCATTGGGTTGCCTGGAAATTCTCTCCATTCAGAGGTTTGTGAGTCAAATCAAGAGGCTGGACTGCCTACCTGATTCTGGATGACTGGGCTGAGCAAATCTCTGAAAACTTTAGTGATGGGGTGGGGAAGAAAGAGGAGAGAAGAGAAAGAGAGATTGATGGACTGACTTGGAGAACAGAGCTGCCTGCTTATAAAACCCCAAATAGAACCATGTCCTGGAAGCTGGACTTAAAAGATCTGGGACCCAGTCCTTGGTAGATGGTTTCATAAAGGGCACCTTTGAATCTACTGTGGAAATGGCTCTTTCCTTTCTGTGGGTCAATGTCTCTTAGGTTCCTAGAATGGTCCAATTTTCCTTGGCCACTCTCCTTACTGTATTCACTGGGCAATTGACCCAACCCAGGCTACTCAGTGAGATAGTAATAGAGGAGGATCCAGATGCCAGGATTCTAGGTGCCTTCCTTCTTCAAAACTTTTTTGCTCTGCCAGGGGGAAAAAGTCTCTCTTGATGAAAATGTGAGGGTGGTGGGGTGGAGGCTTTCAATTATTATGGATCTACCATTGTCTTATGGTTGGATGCATCAACAGTCCAGCAAGATGGCAGAGCAGGTATTATTTTCCATCTTTACAAACCAATCTACTGAGACCAGCAATGAACAGTGAATGAGTTACCCAAGCAGATTAGTGGTAGTGTCAGGATCTGAACCCAGGTCTCCTGATTCCAAATTCTGGGACTGCCAATGTGTAAGGAGCTCTATGTCTTGGAAGAAATGGATGACAGGTTATTAGGGTATTAGGGTTCTCCAGAGAAATAGAACCAATAGGATAAACAGATAAATAGATCCATTAATTATGAGGAATTAGCTCACACAATTATGGAGGCTGAGAAGTCCCAAGATCTACCATCAGCAAGCTGGAGACCCAGGAGAGCCCATGTGTAGTTCTAGTTCAAGTTTAAAGGCCTGAGAACCAGAAGAGCTGATCATATAAGTTCCAATCTAAAAGTTGGCAGGCTTGAGACTCAAGACGAGCCAATGTTTCAGTTGAATTATGAAGGCTGGAAAAGACAGATGTCCCAGCTCACATAGTCAAGCAGGAGTTCCCTCTTACTCCTGGGAAGGTCAGCCTTTTTGTTCTATTCAGGCCTTCACCTGATTGGATGAGGCTTTCCCACATCAGGGAGGGCAATCTTCTTTGTTCAGTCTCCTATTCAAATGTTAATCTTATCTAAAAACACCCCTACAGACACACCCAGAGTAATGTTTGACCAAATATCTGGGCACCCCATGTCTCAGTCAGGTTGACACATAACACTAGCTATCACACGCAGGGAGAGGGTGAAGGTGAGCCTTCCTGTTGAGAGCTACTCACTTCATGGCTGGTCCTCTTTAACCCACTTTCATACTTGTTTCACTTTCTGATCAAGTCCAAAAGCTGGACCCATCCACTAATGTTCACTGAGAAGGAGACAGGAAAGAGGACAGCTGGGGTGAGGGGAATGGACAGTCCCCAAGCAGATCCTCCTTGCCTCCTCACTGTAAGGGTTCCCATGTGCCAAGAGGCTCCATGGACCTGGCATTTGACTGGGGACTTTTTGGACAGGAACTTGAATATTCTCTCTTAATACCACCCTGGGAGGAAGTGGAACTGAACCAACATGAGTTTGCTCCCTGGTGAGTCACAGATACACCAGGTGGGGTTGTCGGCCAAAGTAAACTTTATTTGCCGCAAATAAGGAGCTCACAGGGAATAACTTCCAAAGCCATGACTTCCCGAGCAAGGGTGAATAGGCTCCTTTTATTTAGGGTTAGGTGAATAGGGAAGACGTGCTATCTTATGTAGAAGTGGGCATAAGGTCTTATATGTGCCTTAAGGAAACATGCCTATACATACTTTGTATGTTATGTAAATAAGGCTTGTGCTCCTCCTTGGGTGGAGATTTTAGTATTATAATGAGTTAAAGGTAGTTGTCAGTCATTCTAGAGGTCAGTCCATGGTCCATTTATCTAAGTGTGAGTTGAGGATTACACTCAAACTGGTCTGGGTGGTCTGGGTTGGCTGGAGGTCTTGTCAGCGCAGTTGCTCTTGCTTGAGGGGTGGTTTGGGTTTCCATTTGCCTGAGTTAAGAGATAAGCTGGAAAGAAGAGCTTAAGGAAAAATGTGGGACAAGGGTCAGCAGTTGCAAGCAGATGGGCAGTAAAGGTCAGGTCCTGGGTCTAGCTGATGACAGAAGGAAACCCAGTAGAAAGTCACTCATTTGGAACCTAAACACCCAAGGCATCTGAATAGCAAAGGACTTGTTATAAGGGATGTTTTAAATGGACATCAATTTTTCTTAAGAAACAACACCATAATAACACAATGATGATTTATTGAGCACCACAGCTCATCATAAGATGAAGGTGTATAATGTTGGTTGAGGTCACAGTGACCCAATTTATGCAATATGGACAGAATCGTGTGGATGTCACCTGAGCCTATAATACCACAATGACAGTCTCACTGGTAATACATATTTAGTTATAACAGTGACAAGTTATTTATTTGTCTTCATGGTTAACGGAAATTATGCATATATAAATACACTTTTTCATGTACCTTTAAAAAATTGCTGTCTTGGGGTAAACATTCCAAACTTCAAAAATATTATTAATGCAGAAAGTGAAGGATCAGCTACTATAGATAAAAATCTTTTCAATATTGTTATCCCCAGTTTTAGAGGGATTAGGGAACTGGCCTGCAATTATATAGCTGCTAAGTGGGGGAAGTGGGATTTAAACTCCATATCTGCCTGACTCCGAAACTGTCATGTGACTGATGAGGAGCCAGGGATCCTGAAAAGGGAGGTGGTGGATTTGTGTGGTGAAGGGAGACTGCTCCTACTTCTCCCCCTAGCCCCAGAACCCACTTCTTATCTATAGCCCTTCCTGATTGGTAGACAGGATCAGTTCTTGGGATGTGATGAGATATGTCTCTGGGAAGGCAGCTTTTGGGGTGGGGAGAGGTTGAGAATGGAGGCGCAGTCCTCTGGGAAGGAATAAGGATAGCCTATGGGTCAGGTGCCAGGAAGCTAATGGGAGGCCATGGAAGACCAAGAGCTAAGTATGTTTGAATGCTTAGAGTGGGGCTACCAGGGGCTTCTGGGGTGGGTGAGTTGGCTAAGGGTGGGGAAATGGGCAGATAGGATTCACCATGACCCTCCTCATCAGCACCAGTTGTCACACACCAGCCCATTACTGCAGCACAGGAGCTGGGGGAGGCAGCTGCAGGAAAATTGGCCCAGGAAACAGAGCTGATGGGGGGTATTGCCACTGAAACTGGAATGGATCAGCAGGAAATCTGCCCAAGGGAAGCACAGAGTATATGGGGGATGTATATTAGTTTCTTAGGGCTGCTGTAATAAATTACTACAAACTGGGTTGCTTAAACCAACAGGATTTATTCTCTGGAGGGAAGAAGTCCGAAATCAAAGTGTTGGCAGTGCCACACTCTCTCTTGAGGCTCTAGGGGAGAATTGTTCCATGGCTCTATCCTAGCTTCTGGTGATTTCTCAACAATTGTTGCCATTCCTTGGCTTGTAGTTGGCATCAGTTCAATCTCTGCCTCTGTCTTCACATTGTCTTCTCCTCTGTGTATCTCTCAAAACCTTTCTCTTATACATGTGATTGCATTTACAGCCTACCTGGATAAGCCAGGGTAATTGCCTTATCTCAAATTCCTTAACTTAATTACATATGCAAAGACCCCTTTTCTAATGATTAGGACTTGATACCTGTGGGTAGCCATTACTATAAGGGATGAAGATGTGTGTCAAGATGATTGCAGGATTTACCCGCCTATGGCTCCTCTCTGATCCATATGGTGGCTTCAATCTGAGTCTGGTTCCAAGATGGCTGCCACTGATCTGGATATCCTTTCCAGCCCAATAACATCTCACAAAAGATGGGAGAGATCATCTCTTCCTATGTAGTTTTGTTATAAAGCAAGGGAAGCTTTCCCAGAAGGTCCCCCAGTAAGCCTCCCCAAGTATCTCATTAGTCTGAACTGTGTCACGTACCCATGCCTAAGACAATCACAGGCCAGGGGTCAGTCATTCTACAATAGTTTTAAACCAATCAGGACCCATCTCTTGAATCACATGACCTTGCAGAGGAGATTACCTAAATAAAATCAGGGTTCCAGTAAGAAAGAGAAAAGCATGGGGAAGCTCTAGTTTTCATACTTTGAGTTGGCTATAACCAGATTGATTAACTAGGGGACACTATTTGCATCTTTGAGCTGCTATTGGTTATCAAGCTAAGCTTTGAATGTATAGAAAATGTGTTGCTCATGGTACAGAAGGCCACATGATTCTAGCTCTGAGGAGCTGACTGTTCAGGTGGCATGTCTTCTATTTAATGACGGCAACTGTGATCTCTCATGATTTCTTTTTTATTGAGGTGAAATTCACACAACATACAATTAATCATTTTGAAGTATACAATTCAGTGGCATTTAGTGCATTCACAATGTTGTGCAACCACTACCTCTCCCTAGTTTCAAAACTTTTTCACACCCCCAGAAGTATACCCCATATGCATTAAGCAGTCACTCCTCAATCACCCTCCTCCATTCCCTGGCAACCATTAATCTGCTTTTTGTTCCTATGGATTTGCCTATTCTGGATATTTCATATAAAAGGAATCATACATTATGTGATTTTGTGTCTGGCTTCTTTCACTTAGCTTATGTTTTTGAGGTTCATCCGAATCTCTCCCTATTTATATTATCAGTATTTCATTTCTTGTCTATGGCTGAATCTTCTTTGATGTATGGATAAACCACAATTTGTTTATCCATTCATCTGTTGATAGACATTTGGGTTGTTTCCACCTTTTGGCTATTAGTAGTGTTGCTATGAACATTTGTGAACAAGAGTTTATTTGAGTACCCTTTTTATTCTTCTGGGTATATATTTGCAGTGGATTTGCTGGGTCATACATTAACTCTATTTAACTTTTTGAGGAAGTACCAAAATGTTTTCTGCAGAGGGCATACCATTTTACATTCCCACCAACACTGTATAAGGGTTCTTATTTCTCCACATCCTTGTCAACACTTGTTGTTTTCTTTTTTAAATATATAAATATACATATTATATATTTAAATATATATGTATATATGATTTATAGCCATCCTAGTGGGCACAAAGTTATATCTCATTGTGGTTTTCATTTGCATTTCCTTAATGGTCAATTATGTTGACTATCTTTTCACGTGCTTCTTGGCCATTTATATCTCTTCTTTGGGGAAATATCTGTTCAAGTCCTTTGCCCATTTTTGAATTGGGCTGTGTGACTTTCTGTCATTGAGTAATAAGAGTTGTAACAGGTCTATTCTAAATATTAAACCCTTCTCAGATATATGATTTGCAAATGTTTTCTCCCATTCTATAAAGTATCTTTTAATTTACTTGATAATGTTCTTTGATGCACGAAGGTTTTAAATTTTGATGAAGTCCAATTTATCTGTCCACAGATGATTTATTTGTCCACAGACGCTCAGGCCTCCTGACTCTCATGCATCACAAGAGAGGTATCTCCAAGTGCCCAAACCATTGCAGAGTTCAGCCCGGGCCCCCTTCAGGAACTAAATTAGATATATATTTTTTTAAGTTTGATTTTTTTCCCTCAGTCTCACCTTGTTTCACTCTCTAGTCCAGTCAAGTTCTATCCAGAGAAATGTTAATCTTCAAGAAATCCCTGGTTTTTGAATACTCCCTGCTCTCCCAATCCTCTTCTTTTAGAACACACAGTGCAGCAAGCTCTTCTTTTCTTCCTTACCTTCCTCTTTTCTCTCCTTTATTATTTCCTTCCCTTCCTCCTCCATCCCTTTCCTTTCCTTCCCTCACTCCCCCATCCCCCGCCCAATTTCCAGGTCATTTAAATAGAGATGGAGAAATAGAGATCTGAGGTGAGGGAAGCCTGATCTAGTGAAAATGACCTTCAGACAGTTTTGGGAAGGCTGAATCCTAGGCCTCAGACAGCCATGGCCTAAGTTCCTATTCTGTCACTGACTGCATGTGACCAAGGTGAGTCCCTTCTCTCTTTCAAGCCTCCGTTTCCTTTTTATCTGTAATATGAAAACATTGGAACACATCTGTGGTTTCCGCACTTAAAAATACTTTAAAAATTCTATGTTCCAGTGAAATCTAACTCAGAAAAAAAAATATGAAACAAATAAAAGCGGGCTGGCTCTGGTGAAGAGTATCCACTTAGCTCAGCCAGTTTGCCCCTCAATGGCTGCTCTAGAGGCATGTCCTTAGAACCTGAAAGCTTGACATTACTCATTTATTGAACAAATATCTTTTGAGAGTCTACTATGGCTAAGCTTAAAGTTTCCACTCTGCAGTTGTCTGTGACATTGGGTAATAAAGGGATATGTTATAGGTTCGGGCACTGGCTTTTGTGCCCCGGGCTCTGTGTCTCTGATGCCTGCCCTGTGGGGGCATTCTCCATTGCCCACTCAGTACCTTGAACCTACCCCTTCTCTTCCTGCTCCCTATTTTTTGCCCCTCTCCCTCCACACCCAATCTCTTGCTTATCTGCCCAACACTATCTCTTCCAAGGCAGGAGGGGAAAGCTATTATTGGGAACTCTATTCCAGCTTCCTTGTCCTATTTTTCTGCCCAGATCATCCTGGAATTTACAGCCGCTAAAAAAAGGGGGGGGCATTCCCTAGAGCTGAGGCCTCATCTACACTTAGGATTGCTGAAGCTTTGAGAATCTGCTTGCTGCTCAATAAACATGCTAACATATAATAGTCCAGGGCAAATGGCTCTGTGAGAGGCCCCTAACTCCAACTCTTCACCCACAACCTGCATACCATTTTCCCTGAGGCTCATCTCTGTGGGTAAGAAGAGAAGGAGCAGGAAGGAGTTATCCACATGCTGGGAACCCTGGACCTAAGTCCAGTCAGAAAGAAGCCTGTCTAGATTTTTAGGTAGAGCCCAGAAATGTGTAGGTTTAACAAGTACCCCAGGTGATTCTTACCATCAGGGATGTTTAAGAAACCCTGAATTGGTAGTTGTCAGACCTGGCTGTGAGCCAGTCACCAGATGCCCAGGCCACACCCCAGACCAATTACATCAGAGTTTCTGGGGGCAAAACACAAGCATTGGTATTTTTTAATGTTTTCCAGGTGATTCCAATGTGTAGGCAGAGCTGAGAACCACTGTCTTAGATGGTCTGTGAACTGCGTTTCAGCCCTAAATTCTATGGCATAGAGACTGTGTGCAGCTGAGAAGGCTCCTCATGGAGGGGAGAGGACCCTGCAGGGGGACAGGAACAGGCCTCTCTGGGAAGACCGTATGTTGAAGTGGAGTGAGCCACCAGCCAGAGGGTGGAGGAGGAGGGCGGCAATGATGCCTGCCTGTGCACAGGCAGAGTCCAAATATCCAGCTTGAAAGCCCAATGTCTGGAGTGATCAGTGACTCGAATGAAGTCCCCAAGGGAAGTAAAGGCTAATGTGGGAGTCTGGTGGTTTTTTGCTCTGGGCTCCATCCCCTGGAACTCTTATCCTTTAATGAAGCCCACGCCCTGATGTCCACACCTCCAGCAGACAAGCACCCAGGCAGAGAGAAGACCTCTGTGGAGGCTAACCTCTTCCTAAGCACTGCATGTACTAACTACCCCCAACCAAAAAAATGCATTTATGGCTTCCCTTCACCTTCAAAACCAAGCCCATACTTAGCTGGAGTTATGGGCCCTTCGCCATCTGGTCTCAGCATATCTTTCCAGCCTTCTCCCTCACCCTCTCTCCTTCCCCACTGTGGGCCGAACCCAGCCACATCAGATTACCTCTTGATTTCTCTCAAATTCCAGGCTTTTTCAGGCCAGCATCTCTTTGCTCCCACTGTACTCTGCCTGTGCTGTACTCCTACCCCAGACTCTGCCTAGAAACTCCTAGTTTTCCTTCAAGACTAAGTCAAATATCACCTCTTCTGGGAAGCCTTCTCTGATATGCACCTCCCTCAATTCAGGCCCAACTGCTTAGGCACTTTGGGCTGCTCCCCTACCCCACCTTCAGCACTGTATGCAGCAGGGCAATGTCAAGCCCCACGGGAGCCGGAGACAAAAGGAAAAATCAGCAATGCCCAGTCTGCCTTCTTGTACAGTTCCGATATATTTTTATCGTGGATTTCTTGCATTCATTCTGATTTTTAAAAATATTATGGTAAAATACATAAAAATTACCAAGATTTTTTGGTGACCCCTTAAATTTCAGCCCAAGGCAACTGCCTCACCCTAGTTCAGGCCCTGGGCTGTTCTATCCTGCTTAGCACTGTGGCTGGCTTCCTTACTTCATTCACGTTTCAGCTCACGCCAGAAATGGACTCACACAAACATGGTCACTGACTTACAAAAAAGGCCCTCACTGTGATTCAATGGAGGAAAGGACAAGCTTTTCAGTAAATGGTGTTTGGAGCAATTGGCTGTCTGTATGGGGGATTGGTGTACCTGTATTCTATGTAAATTATACCTCACAGAAAAAAGATAAAAATATCAGCTCTTCATGAGACCATCTGGGACCATCCTGTTTAAAACAGCACACCCATCACTCTCGGCACATGACCCTGCTTCACCTTTTATCAAAGCACTTATCACAACTTAACACAGTATTAACCTTTTGCTGGTTTACTGTCCGTCTCCCTGCACTAGACTTGAAGCCCATCAGGGCAGGGATTTTGTCTTGTTCACTGCTTAGAGCAGCGCCTGGCACCGAGCAGAAGCTGGATTACTTCTTTGCTGAGAGCCCTTAGCATGGCTGTCCAGTGTGATGGCAAGAGGTGTGGAAGTGAGCACACAGGCTCTGGAATCGTACTATCTGAGTTCATATTCTGGTTCTGTTGCCCAGTAGCTGAAGGGCCTCACTTTACTGTGCCTCAGTCTTCCCATCTCTAAAATGGACAAAACCCCAGTTCCAACCTAGCTGCAGCCCAGAGCAAGGAGCTGAACACTGCCATCCCTCTCACGAGGCGTCAGTGGGCTCATATGGCCTGAGACTCATCCTGCAAGCAGCTCCCTGCCCTTCTTCATACCTTCTCTCAGGAGGCCTCTGATATCATTCAACCCTCTGAAAGGAAAGAGCATATTGTGCACAGTGCTATTCTCCAACCACTGCTTCTGAAGTATATATCTCAGGCAGAATGCCTGCAGTTCATAAGACAGTTGGCTAAAGCTCCTGGTTTCCTCTGGCAGAATTTCCTCTTTCTCCAAAACATTCTTTGCCAGGATAGAAAGGCCCCTTCGAAAGCCTACAGTGGATTTTAGCTCACTTGGCCTTTAGACACTTCCCCCTGGCTTCAGATGCAGGTGCCCAAAGAGGGCAAGGAACTTACCCCAGGTCTCATGGCTGACCAGGAATAGAAGGGAATTTCTGTCTCCCAGTCCAGTGCTCTTTTGATTATGAAGTCTCATTCACTCTTCCATCTAACTCCTCTCCCCCAAACCCAGGCGAAGCTTCAAATCACAGTGAATAATGTATTTCTCGGACAGACTCAAAGGCGAGCTGGAAGAAGAGTGGCTATGGCAAGATGGAATTGGCTGTGAGGCCCTGCCTAGAGCTTGACTTTGTCCAGAGGAACTGAGTTTTCAGTAAAAGTGAGCACAAGTGTGTATCTTTGGGGCTGGCAGTAAGCGAGCGAGCTGTGTATCATTCCTCCAGGCTGTTTTCCACCCAGACACTACAGCCTTCATAGATCCTTACACCCAGGAACTCAGATATATGTATGTTCTGGATCAAAATGTTCCCTATAGAATGTTCAAGATTCTGCAGACTTCAAGTTTAGGTACACATGGAAATGTGTGTCTGTATAAAGACATCCATTCGTCTAGTCAACAGACATGTTTCCCTGCCAAGGGACACCCTGGGAGCGCCTGTCAGCATTATTACTGTATTTTACCATACTTCAGGTTTACCTGGTGACTTATAGTTTTAGCAATACTTCCTCATTCGCTTTATGCTTTCTTCTTTATAAAACCCATTTGAGGCCCACCTGGTGATTTCACTGTTATAAATGGGAAAGCTGAGGCTCAAAGGCCAGAATGTACTTTCTGAAGATGAGAGGTAGTGGCAAAACGAGTACTAGAAGCCAGGTTTCCTCCATAGCACCAGGCCACCCCCTCCAGGCATAGGCTCCTATACCTTCTCATGGGCAACTGGTTTAGTGTTTGAATATCCCTCACCTTTTTTTAATGTCTGATCCCAATCTCTGTAGCTGGCATATGCAGTCCAGCTCTTCTGGTTCTGTCACCATGTAACATCTGAGATTTCAGAGTGTTTTGCCAAGAGAGGCCCAGGGTTTCCCCTGAAGGTATAGAAGGAAGAAGTAGATGGAGAGGAGAATGGAGTGCTCCAGAAATGACTTCAGTGCCAGGGCAGCAAAGAGAAAATGAATGTACTTGCTGCATCTGTATCCCACCATGTGCTCCCCTCTCTGGCTGGCATTCCAGGGGTTTGCTAAGACCTCTAGATGTTTTTATTCAGAGAGAGAGAGAGAGAGAGAGAGAGCTCCTATGGAGCTCAGCATTCCCCACTCAGATGATATGGTCTGATGACTCCAGAATGTTCATTTCTCAGGAAAAGTCGAGACCCAACCTACCCTGATAGAAGGAGCTGCCCACCCAATTTCACAGCTCCACCTACCTTCCTGGATGTCCCCCATTCAGCAAAGTGACCAGAACTTTCCTCAAGAAAGATATAACTTCACTGTCCCATTTATTGACCTCTAGGCAACCTTGCCCAGAACTAAGCCAGAGGCCCACACCCTTCAGTTTCTGTTCAGCCCACCCAACCTGAACCCAACTGCTAGGCCTCAGAGGCTGGGCTCCCTAACCTCTCCCTTGAAGCCCACTTCTTTCAGAGAGCCTTCCTTGATTAGCTCCATTTTGCTCCTCACCCCCTCCCCCAGCTTCATTCTTTCCCCCCTTTTACCCTGCTCTTTACCCCATGTGGGCAGGAGGCAGTTGGCCCTTAGGGACAGAATCACTTGGCTTCCCTTGCCCTCTAGCTTCCCATTGGATTCAGTTAATGGGAGGCACCTGCAAGGGTTGAGGGGGGGAATAGAGAGAAATCAAGATGGTTCTTCTCTACTTCCCCCCCTGTGGTAGCACCTTCTTCTGATAGAACTACCCCTCCTGTTGGTGGCCACCTTTCTATGACTCGAACTCTCTGGGACAGCAAACAGGTCAGCCTCTCATCCAGTTGTGGACTAGGGAAACCACTCTCTGCTCCCCTGGGGGGAAGGAAAGCGGAAGGGAACAAGCAGGCACTTATTGGTAAAGGCTTAGAAGAGGGCTATGAGCAGACAGGAGGTGTTCTTGAGGTTGTTGGGAGCAAAGGGAGAAGGAAATCTCTGGCAGAACTTGCTCATCTCTGAGGGCCCTTGACTGGCTGGGGTAGACTCGGCTCTCTCTTTTCTCCCTCTCTCCCCTCCTTCCTTCTCCCTTACTCTCCTGCCCACCTCCCTCCCTCCTAACCCCCTTGGTCTCACATAGTCACACCTGTACTCATTCACATAGTATCTCTCTCTCTCTCTCTCACGCACACACACACACACACACACACACACACAGTCTGGCTCCCGCCACGCACTGGCACTCACATATACACATTCACATGCAGCTGCCAACACCAGATGGCACATACTCCCTTTCCCTTCAGCCTCATCCTTGACCCTCAGAAACACAAGGATTCACACAGAGACACACAGGGGCTCACACATAGACTCACAATCACGATTTCTCTCTCTGTCACACACACACACACACACACACACACACACGCACACACTCAGCAGCCCTGTCTGAATTGCTCTAAAAGCCCAGCTTTCTTCCTTTGTCCTCCTTCAGGTAGGACATCTACCTCTCCAGCTTTGGAGAAGAACTTGGGATGTCAGGCCTGGCTATGGCCCAACAGTCTCAGCTGAACCCCAGGACACTGCCAGCTTATATGTTTCCTAAAGTCAGGAAATAGTTACTTCTGAGAGGGAGAAAGAGGTATTAGAGGGCTTTCCTGCTCTCGGGTGCCAGGCACTCCCTCTGTCTTCCCCAGGCCTCAGCAGGCAGGGCAAAGTCAAATAGCTGGAAAGGGCTTATCTGGCTCAGCTATCCCCTGGCCCTGCCCTCCCCAGCCTGACCTCACTAGGAGAGTTGGAGGTAGGAGGTCATTTTTTTCATCCAACAAATATTTTTGATCTGAGAGGCCAAACAGAGGATGGTGAGGCAGCCCACAGTTTAGCAGCAGCAGGAGGCCACTGTCACCCTTAGACTGGAAAAACAATAGGAAGAGGTGGTATTGCTGGAGCACAGATGCTGGGTAATTCAGGGGGAACTAGAACCACAGAGAGTTGCCTGGTGAGAGATGGAGCACAGAGGAGACACAGCTGCTTCCAGAGCCAGTCCCCAAAGCAGGACCAGAGATGAAGAAAGACTTACTTCCCCTTGCCTTCTAGTCTTCCTCCAGTGCCTCAAATTGGCCAAACCCAACATAGAACAGAGGGAGGGAAGGGCCAGAGACAAGATCTGAATATAAACTGCCAAATGACAGACATAAAAAGGCTGGTATCACCACCACCGAGGTAAAGAATGTTCTGGTGGCCTGAGCTAGGTGGACTGAGTCATTGCTTGCAACTCCCTGCACTCAAACATCATGACATTTCCAGCAGCCCATCCCAGGATAAGCCTCCTTGAATAATGGATGGTCGGGGAATGTGTAATAGGATTAAGGAACAGAGCACAAAAGAGCCTCCAGTCACAGGCTGTCACACTTCTAGGAGACCCAATCCCAGCGCTAAGTTTCAAGTACTCAGGCTACCACGGTTTCCTTCCCACCAAATCTCCAAAGTACTAATTGTTCACATATCTACTGGACATCAGGAAAATTCCAGAATTCTCAGTCTTTTCTAGGAGAGTCTGGCCTATGACTTTGTTAACCTGATCTTCCTAGAACACAGCTCTAGCTCATGACACTCCTTGACTCGAGAACTACCAATGGCTCCCCATTACCTGTAGGAAAAAGTCCAAAATTTAGCGTGTAGACATCCATCATTGTCTAGAAACTGGCTCAAACCTACCTCCCCAAGTTCATCTCCCCCCTTCTACTAAATAGTAGTACTAATTTCTATTTATTGAGATGTCTACTATGAGTTGGATGTTATTTTAAGAGCTCTACATGTATTATCTCATCAAATTCTCATAATATCCTTATACAGAAGGTCCTGTAACTATCTTCATGTTACAGATGAGAAAACTGAGGCCCAGAGAAGTAAGGTAAAATTTCCATGGTTACACAGCTATAAGAGACAGAGTTGTAGCCTCTATCCCTAACTGATGCTTTACTCAGTTTGTACCCCCTATGCTAGCATCTTTGGATTGTCTTTTTTGCTTCCTTTCCCTTGTTTGATTTAGCTGAAATTCTATGGGATCCATTGTCTCATGGGAAGGCTTTCTTGATCCTCTCCATTCATAGTGCCTTGAACATTGCAGCTCTGTGAGCAGGAGCTCTCTTGACTCTTATGCGGCATCATAAACAAAGCCTAGTCTTCCAAGACAGACAGACCTCACTGTGAAAGTTGTGACCTTGGGCAAGTCCCCTCGTCTTGCTAAGCAGCCTGTTTCCTCATCCCTAATACAGAACTAATGATAATTTAGAGCTTCTAAGGTGGCTGGAGACGTTAAGTGAGGCCATGAATAAAAACGAGACCTCTGACAGTGGAAGTAGAATCTCTTAGCTGGCTGGCCTCCTTATCATGTTCTTTGGTCTGCTCTCGCAGAGAGTTGGGCTGCAGGTTGGGAAGGCAAAGGCCCTTCTTTGAATGGTTCTTCCTGAAGAAAGGAAGTGAAGTGGTGGATTACTATGGCCCCTCCACGTGCAGCCCTGTGTTCTATGCTCTTTATGTTCTCTTCTGCATTTTGATGGCTACCCTTGGGGCACTGTCATTATCCTCTTGTCACAGATGACAATGCCAAGGCCTTATAAAAAGAAGTGAGAATAGAAAACAGGCCAGCCTGAGGCTCAGGCCCTTGCTCTGAAGAACAGGCCTTAGTGCACTATGGGAAAAGCTGTTTTATAGCCACAGAAAGGTCCAGTCCTTCCTACTTTCCAGAGTCTTGGTTTAGAAGAAGCACCTTCTGCCAGCCATAGATGGTGGTACCCACTGTGTCTGGTGAGCTTTGCTCTGTAGACTGCACATGTCTTTAAAGCACCCCCCTTGAATTCAGCCATTTATCAAACACTCCCTAGAGGAGACCACCCATGATATCAGCAAAGCTCTCCATGCAGTCAGATATTCACAAACCATAAAGATATTTCAAAACAATTTATACAAAAATAGTACATCCAGCTCAGGATAAATGGGGTTGGCCTTGGATGTAAGGCCCAAAGTGTGAGCCACTACGAACAGCACAGTTGGCCAAGTATTCATCTCTTTGGCCCTATCCACATTCTCCAGCTTCTAATTTGTATATAATTTATAAGTTTTTACTTCCTGTAGCAGATATTTCTAGAACTCTAGCCTGTGGCAGCTGTGACCATGAAAAGCTGAAACAGAATGCAAAGAAGAAACCAAATGGGGAGGGGGGAACAAATTCCCATCTACTACCTGATTTCTTTCAGATCCTGGACCTGTGGACTGGTGCTTATTGCATGTCTGGAGTCTGTTCTCACTGGCACCTGGGCTTACTAGCTTCTTTCCTAGAATAATGTGTTCTTTTGTGTGCTCCTCTCTTCTCCTCCAGCAAACCTCACACAGCCTGGGCACTTGAAATATATATGGACTGATAAATCACCCAATGTCTATAACAGTCATCCCTCACCCACATGTATGTACTGCATTTAACAGTTTGGAAAGTGCTTGCACATAAATTATCTTATTTGACCCCTCCAAATATACAAAGAGGTATCATGAGAGGGAGATAGATGGTAAGTGGAATGCACACTGGACAGGGATGCAGGAGTCCCAGGTGCAAGTCCTGGCATGGCTGCTTACTCATTTTATGGCCTTAGGAAACTTTTCTCCTTAACTATAAAATGAAGGGATCAGATCAAATTGGGAATATAAATTTACACAATAAGCAGTGGCTACTTGGATCACTACCTGGAGTTAGACTGAGGACATCTGGGCTAAAGGAGAAAGAATGAATCAGCGATGTCTGCCATGGATGAGGGAGAAGGGGGCGATAGCATACATGCCACCCATTTACCCTCTTTGGATTAGAGGGTATTTAAGAGCTCATTCCAGTTCTGAGAGTTTTGGGTTTTCAAGTGCTTTGTCCCAGAGGTCAGTCGGTGAGCTGAAGGCAGAGCTGGGACTAGACCCATTCCTCAACCCACTAGGCTTTTTATCTTTCTTTCCAAGCTCCATTGGGGCACAGAATTCATAATTTACTTCAGTCCCAGGTGTCAAGTTAAGATTTGCTGAGTATTCACCTTGTAGCTTGGGGAAAGCCACTTCCTCAAATGCTGTTTTCAAGGTATATTCATGTTGTAGCTTTGATCAGTACTTTAATATTACATTTATTTAATGGATAAAATTTGGTAAGAAATGACAGTACAGTGAAGAAGATAAAAATCATATATAACTCTGCCACCCAGAGTAATCAGTGTACACATTTTAGTGTATTTCTTTCCAATCTTTTATCTATATCTATATCTACGTATAATTTAAGCATTTTTAATATATGTATATTTTAAAAATATATGCAAATTATGCATATTTTCATATATATATATTGCATCCTGTGGGTGAGCTGTAATTTATTTAAATAATTCCCTATTGTTGGGCGTTTAGGGTGTTTCCAATTTATCTTAAACTGCCAAGTTTTAAACAGTGTAGAAAGTCTCCTTAGGGGGCACCTGGGTGGCTCAGTCGTTAAGCGTCTGCCTTCAGCTCAGGTCATGATCTCAGGGTCGTGGGATTGAGCCCCACATCAGGCTCCCTGCTCGGTGGGAAGCCTGCTTCTCCCTCTCCCACTCCCCCTGCTTGTGTTCCCTCTCTTGCTGTGTCTCTCTCTGTCAAATAAATAAAATCTTAAAAAAAAAAAAAAAGAAAGAAAGAAAGTCTCCTTAGTGTGAGATGGCTTCAGGGTAGCCCAGAACAGAGGCAGGGGAATGGCTGAGATGTACTCTTAAAGTTCCTCTTGTGCTAAATACCCTCTCTGAGGGAATGTCTTCTTTTCTGTTCTCCCTGGGAAATTTATTTCAGCAATAGTTTGGATTATTTTTGTTTGCTCTCTGAACTGACACACTATTCCTCCAAGTTCTCAAGTGGCTCTTCAACCAAATCCAGGCTGCTTATAGCTTTGGCCTTCTTGGTGATAAATCCCTATTCCTGGCTTATCCACCCACTGTGGCAGCTGCCAAGAAGCAGTCTTTGCCAGGGCCCACAAAGTTAGCTTTAAGGGTATCTTCCAGGGTCCAGTGGGCAACTAGAGCAACCAAGATCTTTCTAGAAGTGGGAGAAGGGTGGGGACAATTGAAGCCAGGGACTATAGGGATAAGAATGTCTGAAGGCATGAAGGGTGCCTGTGAAGTGGGTGGCCTAACCTGTGGAGTCTTTTGTTCATGAGTGGGGGAGCCCTGTGAGCTTCTGGTGGAGAAAACTTGGGGGAGGCAGAGACTGGAGAACCAGTCAGGAGAGGTGCATGTTCCTCTGCAAGGTGGAAATAAAAGGTGGAAACAAAAACTGAGAATACCAATGATTTCTCACACTCTTTCCAAAGTATACCAACTGATATTGCCTTCCCCTTCCCAACAACTGTCATTAGGAGCTAGAGAGGGCAAGGGTCATGGGGCTCATTTGAAGCAAAAGGAAAATGAGGCTCAGAGAAGTGAAGTAACTTACGCAGGGAGGAGAACCCATCCACCTATTCACTTGATGAACAAGGTCAGGAACTGTGCTGGTCACGAAGATGAATACAGCTCAATCCTTGTCCTTTACTGGGCAACAGCCATGTGACAGAAGCGGTAAACCAGAGAGATGTGATCCCCACCCTCAAGAAGAAGCTCTTTTGCCTGTGAGCACCTTGACCCTCAGGTTAGCTGCTTGTACAGGCTGCTCGGCACAGTCTCTGGCATGGACTGTATATGAGCGTGCTAAGTAGGGTCCCTAGGACTTTTGGAGCCCTGACAGAGGATTCTAGCCCTCCATACCTCTATGTTCCCAGACTGAGTGACGGACCATTCCCCTGGACCAATACCATCCCCTTGAGATGGGATCTGAGCTATGACAGCACAATCCAGTGGATGGGGGTACCCAAATGATATAGCAGAGGGTTCAGGTTTTTCCTCTTTCAGGAGTAGTAAGCTCCCTGTGACTGGGAATGTGCAAGCAGAAGCTCTGAGAACACCTGCTGGGGATGCTACAGCATGGGGCATCAGGGGCCAGTGGCAGTGGGCATGGAGTGGAACCAGGTAGACTTCCATATCTTTTCCTGCTTTGAGAGCCGAAATTTGGAGATTCTGCCCAGTTGTTTTCCAAAGATGACCCCATAGAGTTCTGCCATAGACAGAAGTGGGGCACAGTTACCCAGCCAGGTCAACAAAGTTCCCCTGGAGCTAGTGAGTAGTCTCTGAGAGACCCCTTGGTATCCCTGCCATTCTTCTTATTTTCCCCCTGCACTTGAGTCCCCACCTCAATGTAATCTTAGTTGCTAGGTAACAGGTGGGCCTTGGACACCAAACCCAGGTCCCACTGTGGTTTGGCATCTGCCTGGAGATGGGAGATGCTGGGGATCAGGTAGCGTATTTTCTGCCTCCTAATGCATGCTTACTCTGAGCATGGTGTGGCTCAGCCATGCTCCTCACTCCTGCTGACCCATCTGGAGTCTTAGCGTCTGAAGTTCTCAGTAGAAGATCTATATCTAGGCAGGAGTTTCCCAGGGAAAGGACTAGTGAGAGAAGGAAGGAAGAAAGGAGGAGGGGAGGGAGGGACAGAGGGAGAAAGGGAAGGAGGAGGGAGAGAAGAAACTTTAATCGAACTTCACTTATGGTCCAGGTGCCATAATAGACACCAAAGGAAACATGGTTTAACGGAAAGAGCAAAGACTTTAGAGTTAGACATTCATTCATAATTTTTTTTTTTAAGATTTTATTTATTTGACAGAGAGAGACACAGCGAGAAGAGGGAACACAAGCAGGGGCAGTGGGAGAGGGAGAAGCAGGCTTCCCGCGGAGCAGGGAGCCCGATGCGGGGCTCGATCCCAGGACCATGGGACCATGACCTGAGCCGAAGGCAGACGCCCAACGACTGAGCCACCCAGGTGCCCCAACATTCATTCATAATTTTATCCATTTATTTAACAGACATTTATTTTTTTTAAAGATTTTATTTATTTATTTATTTGAGACAGAGAAAATGAGAGACAGAGAGCATGAGAGGGAGGAGGGTCAGAGGGAGAAGCAGACTCCCCGCCGAGCAGGGAGCCCGATGCGGGACTCGATCCCGGGACTCCAGGATCATGACCCGAGCCGAAGGCAGTCGCTTAACCAACTGAGCCACCCAGGCGCCCCTAACAGACATTTATTGAACCTACTATGCATCAGGCATCATGCTAAATACTGGGGTTATACAGTGAAAAAACATGATCTCTGACCTCATGGAACTACAGTCTACTGGGAGAAACAGACATAAAGCAAATCATTCCCCCAATTGATTCCAAATTACAAAGTGTGATAAATGGTCTGAAAAAAAAAAATAAAGAGGCTTTGAGAGTATATAGCAAGGGAAGCAAAATTCAGACTGGTGGGGAGGGGAGTGTCAAAGAAATCCCCTATGAGGAAAAGGCCCTAAAATGAGAACTAAAGGGTGAGTAGGAATTGCCAAATCAAGAGTCAAGGGACTACTTTAAGCTAGGGCCTCAAAATGGGGAAGATATCAGATTGCTTAAAGAATTAGAAGGAGACTGGTATGACTGGGGCAAAGAGGTTGAGCCACCCTGTGGGGTTTGTTCCTTCTTAATCCCCTTCCAGGTACCCAAGGGTCAGGGACTGTGGGCCCCACTTGAAAGGAGGAATGAGGCCTGTGGAGGAAACTGGTTGCTCAGTTCCTGTGGAAACAGTAGTCTGTTAAGCTTCCCCAGGCCTGAGCCCAGCTTTGCCTTTCATCAAGCAACCCAGCATGGTATAGGAAGGCTTAGTGGCGGCATTCTTTAACCTGGAAGGGGCCTAAGCCAGCCTGGCTATCTCTACCTTCTTAAATGTCTGCTTCTAGTGCCCCCGCCCCAAATATTTTCTGAGTGCTTGCACTGTGCCAGGCCTATGCTGGGTGCTGAGGATCTAGAGATGAACTTAATAGTTTCTCCCTCAATGAATGGGGAGACAGGCATACAGAAACAATTACATTTATCATCAGGAAGTCTTCAGTAGCTAACTTTAATCTCTCCTGCTGCATTCTGTGATGATGCCACCCCAGATTCCTTTATACGAGCCTCCCCTCAGTTTCCTAACATCACCTTGGTAGGCTGTGGTAGAAGCTTCAGCCATCAAGTTAAACTTCTGTACTGTTCTCTGCTCACCGGGATGAGGACTTCCAATTTCCCTCTGGCTTTTCTGTCTCCACTGTTCTATCTCCCAGCACCCAAAACTCAACAAGAAAGTATTTATGTGAGCCTGAGCTAGTGGAAGGGGGGAGGTATGATAAGGTTCACCAGAAGCCTATGCACTCCTACCCCTCCAAGATCAGAGAATAGAAGGGGATACTGGACTTGGACTTATTCCAGGAGTGCAGGTAGAAAACACCCTGGGATCCTGAGGGATTTGGTGGCAAGAGTCACAGACAGACACTGAACAGGCAGAGAGAGGCCCACCCCTCCCACCCCTCCCACCCCAAACCATATCAATCGCTAGCTCTCTCACAGGAAGAGTGTCAGTCATTCTTCCTGGGGGGGCACAGGAGGAGAGAAGTCAAGCTCTGTAGTAGAGAGTGGAGGCTTGAGAACTAGGCAGCCAGAGGTTAAATCTGGGCCAGGTGTGGGACTGTGATAGGCATCACTGACATTCATCAATAGTAGGCTCTGTTTGCATTTCTAGGTACACAGAGGATTATATGTCCCCACTGGCTTGAAGTCAGATGTGGACATAGGACTAGTTCTGGCCAAAGAAGTGAGGACAGAACTGACAAGGGTCACATCTGGATCTAAACATTTAATGGCACATCTTCAGCTGTCCACCTTTGTCTTCCATAATTTTGACAATGGTAGAAGCCCAGGCTGAGATGGTGGTGTCACTGTCATAAGATGGTGATTGCTCCCCTAGCCTGGGTCCTAGAACCCTCCTGTTGACCCACAATGAACATATAAGATGAGTGAGAGTAAGATTTCTTTTTAAGTCCCTGAGATTTAAGTGATGTTTATTAATGCAGCATAACCTGGCCTGTATTGCCCAAAACGGAATTATGGGCAAGTTACTCAACCTCCCTGCACCTCAGTTTCCTCATCTGTAAAATTAGAGTCATAAAGGGCGCCTGGGTGGCTCAGTTGGTTAAGCGACTGCCTTCGGCTCAGGTCATGATCCTGGAGTCCCGGGATCGAGTCCCGCATCGGGCTCCCCGTTCAGCGGGGAGTCTGCTTCTCCCTCTGACTCTCCCCCCTCTCATGCTCTCTCTATCTCATTCTCTCTCTCAAATAAATAAATAAAATCTTTAAAAAAAAATTAGAGTCATAAAAATTCCCATCTTCTAGAAGGATTACGTGGGTGGTACATAAGGGCTTAGAACAGTCTGGGACATATAATAAAGCATCTAATCAATGTTAGCTTTATTACTATGATCTCCACCTGGAAAATCTCTTCATCTTGATTGGATTAAGTAGAGAGATAAAGAAACAGACAATTAGGGATGACAGAGACTTCACAGTTTTCTGGTTCCACCCTTATTTTGTGTTGGGGCTTTCTGTGCAGCATCCTTGTCAAGTGCTGTCCGGAACTTCTGGGGGTCCTAGTACTAGTAGCAGATGCAGAGCTGCAACCTGTCCATAGATACTTCCTCTCTCCCCACTCCTCGTGCATCTGTATTAGGGGTGGCAGGGATTCCTGCTTCCTTGTCTGGTGTGTGTTTTATGACACTAACAAAATGCAGGGCACCAGTTTCTGCTGTTAGTGATATAGCCATGGACAAAAGGAGCTGGGGGACTTTCCTCTCAAGCTGCTTGGAAATCATATCATCCCTACCCCCACACAGTCCTCTGCCCCATGCTGTCATTGGATTTCCCTCAAAGACACCTCCTAGAACATGCATCCTGGGCTCTGACCAAATCCCTCAGTTGCTCTGTCTCCTTTCCTCTTATGTCCTCTTTGAAAGGGGCCTCCTTCTGTCTTCCTCCATCAAGCCACTGTGTGTATTCTTCCCAGACTCACAAAAATTGGCTTTGTGCCTCTCCATTATTTGTGGTTCCTGTGGTGTTCACAGCCCCCTAGGCTGAATTGTAGCAGAGGCTGGGGACAAACAAAGCTTGTTTGGCTCAAACATGGGAAGATCAAAGCATATTTGCACCTTATGGGACCCCGTGGTCACACTCATGAGGTACCATCTGAGAGAAGTGGAGAGGCTGGACCCCAAATGTCACTCCCACCTGTCACTCACAATGTCTCACTGCCATCATTTAAGATAAGGTATTGCTTTGCGAGGAACCTTGGAAGGCTATTGGCCCTGTCCATGTAGATTAATTAAGGTAGCTGTCTGGTCTGGGGAACTCTTCATTGGAATCATCTGAGGTGTATGTTAAAAATGCAGATTTCTCAGGTGGCTTCGTGGGGCTTGTCATCTGCTATTGGAAGAAGGGCTGCTAGGGGAAGGGAAGGAGCAAGTTTTGAGCATGGGTCCTAATCTCTCCCACCCTGGGGGCCATCCAGATCCCATCTACAACCTCTGCTTGTGACGATACCTCTGAGGTCTGAAGTCAGAGATCATGTACCCCTGAGTCTCTACTTTTCAGTAAAATGAGAGTGGGGGCTCCACAAGATTCAGGAAAGCAGTTGTAGTCTTTGGAAGCTACCTCATGCACCTTTGAAGAATAAGGACTCATAAGAGGGCATGGGCTGACACTACAGCAAGAGGAGACGATGCTAGAGGTGGGACTGCCGGTCAGACAGCAGGAAGAATTCCTGGCAATAAAACTTCCTCCCATTTGTGCACTGGTTTACAGTTTATAGAGTTCTTTCATATTCACACTCTTCTGTAAGCATCTCACAACACTGTGAGGTGGATACTAATTACCTCTATTTTACAGAATTAGCAGTTGGAGCTCAGAGAGATTAAGTAACTTGCTTAAGATCACACAGCTACTAAGTAGTGGAGTAGAGATTGGATTTTAGGTCTCCTGCCCCTCAGTGATAATTATAGGTCATTCTGGGTCAGTTGGATGGATGCTGGCACAGATTTCAGGTCTCAGAGAGGCCACCAAGTGGGTTGGAGGCCTCAGAAGTTCACTTACCCCCATTGTGATGTTTTCCTTCTCCCTAAGGAAGGTCTGGAAGAGATGGACCCCAGTCCTTGTGGGTAATTTACATTTATTGTTCTCCATTGGGCTCCCAGCTCTCAGAAGCCACTGTTTGAACAAGTGTGTCATCCCTGGATGATTTCTGGATTGGCCGATAGGCACCTACATCTCTGCTGTAACGGGGTACTTGGAGTAGAAATACCTGTCTCCATTCTCTCCCCATGGGCTGGTCCCAATAACTTACTTACTACTTGTTAGGTGGTATTTGACCCAGTGAGAATGTATACGAGGCAGAGGTCAGCCTAGTAAAATGCCTATTTTGAAGCAGAAAAGCCAGAGTCAGTTGAATAGCAGCTCTCTGCTGAGAGAGTTTGGAAGAGGAAATTTCATAGCTCCTCTTTATGTCTTCATGGCAAGTAAGCACCCTCTCTGTTTGCTCAATATATTAAACAGCCCTTTTCATGCTAAGAAGAACCCACTGTATGCACTCAAGCACCAGCTTGGGGTGCAGAAGTACTAGGTTCTGGTCCCCTTTCAACTATGAACTCACTGTGTGATCTTCTTGACAACTCACTTCCTCTCTGGGATTCACATTCTAAGGGTATTTCTATTTAGTAGCTCAAAAGCCTCTGATCAGATGATGCTATGTCAAGAGTTAATGTACATGTCTGCAATTAAAAATTCACTATGGGGAAAAATTGACTGATGGAAAATAGAATAATGTATTATTTGGAAATATGCAGTTATACTCAGATGTACTTAGAGATATTTAGTTGGGATGGAACAGAGAAGAACATAATGGGATGGAGGTGGGCAAACTGATGGCCTCAGAAAGAAGACTGAAGAGAGGTATGGACATAGAAATCTAGTAAAAATGACAAGGCACTGGATGAAAATAATGAAGAGAATGGAGAATCCAAAGACGGGCAAGACTGAGCTATTTGAGAAAAATGTCAGCACTTATAAGTTTATCTGCCTACCGGACATCTTCCCTCGGAAGTCCCACCAACAACTCGAAGCCACAATGGCTTTTGTTGGCCCTAACCCAACTCAGCATCTCTCTCCTCCCAAATCAGATCCTCCAGTGAACCAGTCTCCAAGTCCAGTGTTGTCGGTTTTTGTTTTTGTTCTTGATTTTTGTCTCCTCCTTACATCTCAAGTTTGAATCTGCCTTGTCCTCCATATCTACACAAGGTCATCATCATCTTTTACCACCTGGAATACCAGAGTGCCTCCTAACTGATTTCCTTGAGTTCACTCTTGCCTCTCCAAACCATTCTCCACATCCCTGAAATACCCTTCACTGGTTCCCCATTGCTCTTTAGGTAAAATCCAAACTCCTCACCTTGGCCTACAAGGCCCCCCATAGTCCGATATATGCTTTCTTCCCAGCTTCATCTCTTTCACTTCCTAGTAGATGGCAACACTTCTATCTTACAAACCACTCTTGCCCATCTCAGATTTTGGCACACACTTCTTCCTCTGCCTGAAACATCTTCTTTCCTACTTCATCACTTGGCAAACTCCTCATCCTTTTAGCCTCAGCTTGCCCAACTTCTTTTTTTGAAAGCCAGTCTGGGTTGGAGGTTCCCCTTCTGGGCTCCCACAACCCCTTGCTTCTCTTTGTCACAAAATTAATTACACTAATTAGTATGAATCTAGTTACATTTCAGACTCCTTTACTCTACTGGGATCAATTTGAGGACAGGAACCAAGTCTTATTTGTCCTCATATGGCACCTTGTAGGTGCTTAATAATTGTGTGTTGAATGAACATTCTGGAAACAGCCTGGTATCTTGTGCACCGTAAACCAATGTTTATTGGATTGAATTACTACCCAGGGAAGAGGTGGTAGATGTAGATGTCGATGAAAGGGGATAGAACTGGGATTGAATTTGAGGTAGTCAGACAGAGTTTTGGCTAACACCTGATGTTTCTGCTAGGAAGGACTAGGTAAGTTGAGAGAAGGGGAAGTCTGTCCAGGCTGCAGGGCTGGGTGGGTGGGTGTGAGGTACATGCCATGACATGGAAACCAGAAGGAAAGATACCAGCTTTAGCCCTTCAAGGGGACCAAGGAGTCTCTGTAACTACACTCCCCATTCCATACTTCATGGGCTTGTAGCATGTTGTGCACACAGTGCTGTTTTATAGGCTGGATGGCTGACAGTGGAAGATTTGTACTGTGAGACGCCATCCATCCCACAAATATTTGCTGAGCACCCATGATATGCCAGGTACTGTTCTTGACACTGAGGAACACAGCAGTGACTATGAGAGGCAAAAACATATAAAAATCCCTTTCCTTGTGGAGCTCACATTTGTGAAGGGAGACAGACAAACAAAATAAATAAAAATTTATAGAATGTTAGAAGAAAAAGTAAGGATCAAAGGGATCTAAGAAGTTGCTAGCGGAGGTGTATGTTTTATTTATAAGTAGGGAGGTCAAAGGCCTGCAGAAACTGAGAAGCCTCTCCTGCAGGGGGATGTTGAACAGGGGAAGGGCAAGGCCAGGGAGAGGTGAGCTCACTACCAGGCCTATAAGTGGAAGTCACAGTGAGGAGCCAGAGACCTAAGTGGGCTCCCTAGAGACTGGTGTGAGCCTGGAATTTCATGGTGCCTGCATTCTAATTTCTTCTCATTTCCCACTACATCACCCCCTATCTCCACCCTGCCTCACCACACATACACAGAGTAATAGCACCTCAACCCTCACAGTCCAGAACGGATTCTTTTTTTTTTAAGATTTTATTTATTTATTTGAGATAGAATGAGAGACAGAGAGCACGAGAGGGAAGAGGGTCAGAGGAAGAAGCAGACTCCCTGCTGAGCAGGGAGCCCGATGCGGGACTCAATCCAGGGACTCCAGGATCATGACCTGAGCCGAAGGCAGTTGCTTAACCAACTGAGCCACCCAGGCACCCCCAGAACTGATTCTTGGTGGCTACTTCCTTTCAGCTGAAACTGAAACCCTGACAGTGTGACTAACAAGTCTGATTAACCAATGCAGACTGTACGTGCTATCTCAGATCCCTGTATTTATCAGGATGGCAGTAATGAATATGAGTAAGACACCACCACTTATGTATCCACAATGTGCTCTGGGTACTATGTGTGCGTGTTGGAGTTGGAATTTCATGTGCAGCCTCAGTGACCCTGGGAAGTTCCTGTTCCTTCTCTGAGTCTCAGTTTCCCCATCTGAAATATGAAGCTCCTGCCCTACCTCCTTTGCAGGATACTTAAGGATGAAAATGATGTGAAAATCTTAAGGCAAGATATAAAAATCTTTGGTGGATGCCACCCTCATTCACTCTTTGCTGAGAGGTAGAGATGTCCAAGCTCCTCTAGCTATCCACACATGCCTGGACCTTGGATAAACCTTTGGGTGGTTTCACTTAATTGATGATCAGATGGGTCTATATATGCCAGAGAGAGCTGCTGGTGGCCGATGGCAAGGAAGGAAAGGATACTGCTTCATCAGCTGGTAATGGAGAGTGCCCAGGGTCATGGTAGCCCAGGGGCACAGAAGTATGCGAGGGTGGCGGTGATATAGGCCTTTCTCCTCACTTGCATACTATCTTTAGTGAAGAAATTGAAATTTCTCTTTGGTAGACCCAGGATATTTAAGAAGCATTTGTCACACCAGGAACTGCACTGAGCACAGTGTGTGTGTGTGTGTGTGTGTCTGTGTGTGTGTGTGTGTGTGTGTGAGTGATGGTAGGGATAAATAGAAAGATAAACAAGGTCTGACCTCTATCTCAAGGGCTCACATTTTAGTAAGGGGGGAGAGATAGGGAGTCTTGAAGGGGAAGTCTGCCAGGTAGGGTTTTAGATTCACCTCAGGTGTGAGGAAGGGGTGGCTGGAGGCAAGGTCATCTAAGAGACTTTTGCTGTGGTCTAGGGAAGGGATGTTAGTGTCTTAAACTAAGGCAGAATGAGTGAGAATGGAGAGGAGGGCATGGGTGGAAATGACTGCAGCCTTACTTGGCAAATGGTTGATTAGAGGGAATAAAGGGAAAGGGGCAAGTTCAAAGGGCTTCCAAATTCACTGCTGCTACGACCCACCTTCCCTTTCTTAGACTCGTGCAGTTGGACTGAGGGGTGAGGCGTGGGGCTAGTTACAGGTTACATCTGGCACTTTAATGTTTCACCTTGTCCTTCTCAGCTCATTATTCCAGCCTGCAAAGAACTCTCTGATGCTTGATTCACTGTCATCACTACTAGTCCTCTGGATTTCATGCAATTTGCAAAGTCTCAAGAGCTAGGCTGCTGTGTTTAATTCTTAGCTCTACCACTTATTAGCTGTGTGATCTTGGGCAAGCTACTTAACTTCTTTAAAGTCACAGTTTCCTCATCAGTATTATCAGAATATAATAGTATTTACCCTATAAGGTTGATGTGAGGATTAAATAAGTTAATGCATGAAAAGGTCTCAATGCCTGCTATATTCTAAGCGCTTGATAAATGCTATTATCATTAGTGTTGAATGCATTTTGACTTAGTACCTATATTGTGCCTGACTGTGCCAGATGCCCTGGGAGAAGCAGGGAAGAATTGGGCCAGGTTTCTGGGAGAGAAATGTATACTTACATTTGAAGAATCCAAGAGGCTGAGGACTATAATAGGGAGAGGCTCAGAGTGCTGTGGGAGCAAGGAAGAGAAGAGGAAGTAATTGAATCTGGTGAGGTAGAGTAGAAGTGAGCATGGTTAGTTGAATCAAGTTGGTTATCTGACCAAAGGGCAGCCCACTTGGTGGTACCTTAAAGGTGGTCTGGCAGAAAACTCTATGCAAAAGGAATTCTGATACAGGAACTAGAGAAAATCATCAAGCAGTCAGCACTGAAAGTTGGATCTGAAAGATGAAAAGAGAGGCTAAGAGTGAGTATTTTAAACTCCTGCTGCTGGGATCTCTGGAGTAGCTTAGAATCCAGTTCCAGCCTCCATGAGGCCAGATCATTTTAAGGTTCTGTCTCTTCAAGTCCCATATTTATTTCCTTATTGCTCTGTACATGAAACCTCCGCTGAGCAGGTCTGAATGCATCACAGCTTCTTCTTCTTTTTTTTTTTTAATGGTCCAAGTGGAGCTTTTTTTTTTTTTTTTTTTTTTTTAAGAACAGCTTTATTGAGATGTAATTCACATACTATACAATTCATCCATTACTGAGTATACAATGCAATGGTTTTTAGTGTATGTGCAACTACCACCACAGTCAACTTTAGGACATTTTCATCACCTCAAAAAGAAATCCTGTACCTGTATTAGCAGTCATCCCCCCTTCCTCCTTTTCTCCAACTCCTGACAACCGGGAGTATCTGTGGACTTGCCTATTACAGACATTTCATATAATTAGAATCATACAATACATTTCCTTCTGTGACTGGCTCCTTTCACTTAATGTAATGTTTTCAAAGTTTACCTGTGTTGTAGCATGTGTCTGAATTTTATTTCTTTGTATTGTGAAATAAATTTTCACTATACAGATAGAGCGTATTTAATTTATCTATTCATCAGTTGATAGATATTTGAGTTGTTTCCACCTTTTGGCTATTATGAATAATGCTGCTATAAGCATTCATAAACAAGTTTTTCTGTGAATGTGTGTTTTTATTATTATTATTATTTTGAGTGTATGCCTAGGATTGAAGTGGCTGGGTCATATGGTAGCTTAATGTTTAACCATTTGAGGAACTGCCAGACTGCTTTCCAAAGTGGCTGCACTATTTTACATTCCCTCCATCAATATATGAGGGTTCTGATTTCTCCACATCTTCACCAACACTTGTTATTATCTGTTTTTGATTGTAGCCAGCCTAGTAGATGTGAAGTGGTATCTCATTGTGGTTTTGACGATTGACTAATGATTTTGAGAATCTTTCCATGTTCTTATTGGACATTTGTATATCTTCTTTGGAGAAATGTCTGCCCAGATACTTTGCCCATTTTTAAAAATTGGATCATCTATTATGGAGTTTTAAGAGTTTTTGATCTGCAAATATTTCTCCCATACTAGGGATTGTTTTTTCACTTTCTTGATAGCCCTTTATGTCATAAAAGTTTTTCATTTTGATGAATTCAAATTCAAATTTGTCTATTTGAATTGTTTTTCTTGTGTTTTGGTGTCGTATGTGAGAACCCATTGCCAAATCCGAGGTTAAGGGATGTCATGGAGAGGACATGACCACCAATTGACTGGTGAGCTGGACCAGGGCAATCAGAAGCTCCTCACCCACTCCTCTGTCCTTGGAATGTGCATTCTACTTGCCTTTCCTGCTCCTAGAAGCTGTCCCAAGGGTATAGCTTTGAGATAGTAATGTGGTGTTGAGACCATCTGAATGGCATTTGTGACTGAACTCAGATCCCCAAATATATGAAGCAAAAACTGACAGAATTAAAGGGAGGAATAAATGATTTTACAATAATTTTTGGAGACTCTAATATCCCACCTTCAATAATGGATAGAACAACCAGATAAAAGATCAATAAGGAGATAGAGACCTTAAATGACACTATAAGCCAACTAGACCTAACAGACATATACAGAATCCTCCACCCAGCAGCAGCAGAATACACAAAAAGCTATATAAGAAAGGGAAATGGGGGCACTAAAGTACTTGGTTATAAAAGGAACAAAATGTACAAGTCACAATAATTAATGCAACCATTGTTTATTTTGAATCAACGTATAGAGAAAACATGGAAGAGTTAATTATGCTTATAGAAGAGAATGCAAATATCATCAGTCTTGACAATGCAAAGTTAAAAATACAGGCGACAGAAAATGGGATGTAGAAAGGAGAGAAGAGCATTAGGGAAAAGCAGGGCCACTAATATCCTTATCTCACAGAATGGAGGGTCAAGAGATATTTAGTGTTGATAAAACAAGAAATACAGATACAAGTATATTGTCTAAAGCTACACAGAAAAGCAAGGGGGTGATTGAAACTCTTATACATTGCTGGTGGGAATGTAAAATGGTGTGGTGTCCATTGAAAGATGGGAGTACATAGATAGGAGTACGATATACAAAGATACGGTGTATATTGCAAAGATAAAAATAAGGAGGTTGTGTCTTAAACTGATAGGTCAAGAAATAGCTGCTTATGTATATTAGTAGGAATAAATGAAGGAACTAATTGTCAGGAGAAACAAAAGAGGAGAGGGTCTGACGTGGGACAAATGGAGCAAGAGACTGCTGGTTGTTATAATAAACACTTCTGCTCCTTGATTTTTAACCATATACATGTATACTATTTTGATTTAAAAATACTCTTTAAAAATATTATTTATTTATTTATTTATTTATTTATTCGAGAGAGAGCATGAGTGGGGGGAGGGGCAGAGGGAGAGGGAGAGACACAGACTCCCCGCTGAGCAGGGAGCGGAGCCCAACCCGGGGCTCGGGGCTCGATCCCAGGACCTTGAGATCATGACCTGAGCCGAAGGCAGGTGCTTAACCAACTGAGCCATCCAGGCACCCCTACAATTACTTTTTAAATTCTGTAATTTTAACCATGCCAACTCCTAGCCTTAAATCTTTCTAAAGCTCTCCAGAGATACAGGTTAAATTATGAATTCTTTACATGTCATCCAAAGCCCTTCAAAATCTGGCCCTGACCTACATTACCAGTATCACAACTCGATGGGACTCTGACCACACCAGTTTATTTGTAGCATCTTGGGTGCCATTTTTGTTCGTGTTTACATGCTTTTTCACATTTTATTGCCTCTGCTTGGCATTCTTCTCCTCCTCCTCCCTCTCCTCCTCCCCTCCTTCCTCATCAACCTGATGAACCCATACTCATCTTTTCAGACTCGGCAAATGTCACCTCCCCCAGGAAGCCTTCCCTACCACCCCACGGGAAGAGTTTTGGTCTCTTCGTCCAAGCTCTCTCAGCAGTTTGTAAATCTCTCTCTACTATAGCACAGACCACATGGAATTGAACTTGATGTGTTTGCTTTCCCTGCTAGATTGTGGGCTCATTGACAGCAAGGACCAGCTTTTATTTATGTTTGTATTCCCAGGGCTTAGTCCATGCCTTATTGACTCAAATGCATTTTTAAAAGGAAGCTTGAAAAAATAAGTTTTACTAAGAAACTAGGAGAAAAAATAAAGTCTCAGAAAGCTAGTACAGGTGATTGTATTACAGCATCACCATAACATGAAGAAAGAAACATTGATAGTCTGGTAGTTCCTCAAAATGTTAAACAGTTACCATATGATCTGGCAAGTCCACTTCTAGGTATATACAATATTCAAGAAAAAAGAAAATACATGTCCACATAAAAAATGAATAGTAGCATTATTCATAATAGTAAAAAATGGAAATAACGCAAATGTCTATCAACTGAAGACTGTATAAACAAAATGTGGCATATCCATACAACAAAATGTTATTTGTTGGAATAAGGAATTCATAAGGAATGAATTACCAATATATACTACAACATGGATGAACCTTGAAATCATGCTAAGTGAAGCCAGACACAAAATACTTCATTTTTATAAAATGTTCAGGATAGGCATGTCTATAGAAACAGAAAATAAAGTAATGGTTTAGTTAGGGCTGGACATGAGGCGGGGGTAAATAGGAGTGACTGCTAATGAGCACAAAGTTTCTCTTCGGAGTGATGAAATGTTCCAAAATTAGATAGTGATGATTATCACACAACTTTGGGAATATGATAAGAAATTATACACTTCAAAGAGGTGGACTTTATGGTAGTCAAATTATATCTCAATAAATCTGTTTTTTTTTTTTAAATAGAAAAAACCTAGAAAAAATCCTGGAAAAAAATACACCGAAAGGTTACTTGGTTGTTACTTCTGAGTCCTGAGAAATTTATGAGGGTGATTGCTATTCTTCTTTTCTTCTTCATGGTGTCTTTCATTTCTTCTATGATGAACACATAACATTAAAAACAGACACTTCGCATTTGAAAATATCAAGGAGTGGGGGAGAGAAGGGAATTAACATGTCTTGAGTACCTACTATGTGCTAGGTGGGACAATCCCCACAGCATCCCTGTCAGGTTACTGTTTTTATTTTGAGTTCACCAGTGTGACAGGAAAAAATGAGGCATGAGGATTCATTGTCTTCTCCCAGTCTTTTTCCCTTTCTAAGAAGCTTCTTGGGTTTTCTGGCTGGATTTGGGGCCTTTTGGTTTGTTGAATTGGTACTAAATAAAGGAAAATCGAAAGAGGCTTTGAAAGGCTAGAGTGATTTACAGTAAAAGGAGGAGAGAGTGGCCAGAGGAAGCAAAGAAAGGCTCTGGGGAAAGATCAGAGGACAAAGAGAAGAGGTGGCAAGGGCTGAATGCAGGGGAAATGAGCCTTGTGTGTAGAACAGTGGACTGGAATCTGGGTGCCTGGCTTTTTTTTTTTTTTTTTTATCATTCTGATCTTAGCTCAGACATGGCCTCTTCAAAGACCCCTTGATTACCTACCTCTATAGGAACCCCACCCACATCTATGTCCATCTCCTTCCACCCCATTACCCTGCATTATCCTCCACATTGTATTGATTACTATTTGAAAGCGTCCTGTCTCCTCTCAGCTGCAGTGTGAATGTCTTTCCAGAGCCAGGGTCTCCTCTGGCTTGTTCACTGCTCTGCTGCAGGGCTGAGAACCAGGTCTGTTGCCATGGTGGTGTTCAGAAAATAAGAACTGCTGTTGCTGTTGTCATTCATTGACTCCTCTCTCTTCACTTACCTCCACTTTTTCAAATGCTATTCATCCTTCAAAGCCTTGCTCAAGACCCCAATAACTCCCAGAACTCATACCCCTTGGCTGGAAGTGAGCTCCTGACCTTGACACATGAGCCCTCAACTACTTTTACACCTGTATCATAAGTCCTTTGATGCTAGGGTCCGTTTTTTATACATCACAGCAACAAATTTTACTGGGCTTGTGTGTGTGTGTGTGTGTGCATGCCAGAGAGTAAGCCAATAAAGAAAATGGTAATTTTAGACTGTGATAACTGTTATGAAGAAATAAACAAGATAATTGCTTAGGCAATGGCTAGGGTTGGGGAAGCGGCACTAACTTAGTCTGGATGGTTGGAGAAGGTTCTCCAAGGAGGTGGCAATTGAGCTGAGATTCGGCTGATGAGAACTAGATATCTTTCTGCACCTCCCATAATTCCTTGTCTCAGGAGTGGAATGTTCCTAAAGATTATCTGGAGAAGGTCCAATCCTACATGGGTTTTATCTTCCAACAGTAGGTTACTGCTCCCAAGTAAGACAACCTGCCTCAGGGTCCCCAAAGTTTCACACTGAGGTTGTTTCTCAAGATTCCCTCACGGATAGCTGCAGATTGAGCATTTTCTAGGTACCTGCTGTGCACCAGACACTTCCATACCCAGTATCTTGCTTGACTCTTACCTAGTAGTACTATTACTATTATTATGCCCATTTGAAAGATTGACCAAATCAGAGAGCTTATAAACTTGCCCAAGGCCACACAGCCAGCAAGTGTGCAGTGAACGTGCCTGACTCCAAAACTGGTGCATCTTGCTACCATTCCTTGCTCCTTTAATTCTGAAGTTTCAACCATCCTGCTCAGGCTAAAAGTTCTTTGAGATTTCTAACCTCAGAACAGGCTTGATTTCTCACTAAGCTGTTCCACATACTAACCCTATAGAGACATGAAGCTTTGCTGCCTTTATTTTTTATAATTATAACATGAAGACTGAGATGTAGTATGACCCCAAATGCTCCCAACTGGACATTCTCATGCCTCACTCATGCTCCCTTCCAGAAATCTGGCACTCCCTCGTAATTTCTCTCTCTCATGTGTGTGTGTGTGTGTGTGTGTGTGTGTGTAATACACTAATGTTGTTTACTTGCCTAGCCTGGAGGCTATGAGGTCATTTCAGTCCCTTGTATTGTGACTTCTTCCCTCCCCGCTCAAACCCTAAATGTGCTGAGCCAGTTCTACTTTCCCTTTTACTCCCTTCCGTGGGTTGACATAAGGTATCTTTTGTGGCCCAGAGAGGACCCTGTTAATCTCCAGCCCCCTCCCTCCCTCCCTCAGCCTCTTTCTCAGTCACAGGGCCTGGGCCTGCTGCCCTAGAGGTAGAAACAAGGGAGAATGAACCCGGGGCTTCTCTGGGAGTCTCTGAGCCAGCCTGTTGTGAGAATCACACGCCCTCGTGTGTTCACCTCATATAAATTCAGGCTGAGATGACAACCTGTAACCCTCCTGGGAGAGTTTTCTTTCTCCAGGGCCTAGCCAAGGGTCCTAGGCTATCTCTGCCTGTTTGTACCATTGCCTTCTTGGCATTTGAATCAGCCTAGGTCTTGGGGACTCCATCTGGTCTCACTCCAAATGTAAGTCCTTCCGGTCATTTCCCCCTCTTTCTCGCTCTCAGCTGTAACTATACAGTAATAAAAATAGCCACTATTTGTTAAACCTGTAGTATGTGCCGGGATATTTACATACATGAACTCATTCAATCTGCACAGCTTGCTGATGGGTAGGTGTTATTTTATTGGCAGATAGTAGGCATTTAATGAATGAATAAATGATTTCTCCCCAGTTTATCATAGGGCAAACAGAAGCTCAGGGAGATCACACAAGTAATAAGAGGCATAGACAGAATGGGAACCTAAGTCTGTTTGACTCAGAGCCCAGGGTCCCCAAAATCACATCAGGATGCTTCTAAAACCACTGCCAATGCATTGAATGCCAATCCCCAGGCCTGTGTGAGGGGGAAGCTGAGAGTTGTGGTTAGGGATACTGGATGTGAAGTCAGGCAGCTAGTTAGTAAGCAGGCACACCATTTCCTGGCTATGTGAGTGTGGTCAAGTTGCTTAACTTCTCTGTACCACAGCTTCCTCACTGGCAAATGGGGGTAATAATAGTAACAACTCAGAGGGTTGGGCCACTTTAATGAGATAATGTACATAAAGGGCTTAGCATGGAGCTTGACACATGGTTATCACTCAATAAATGTTTGTGATGGTGATGATGGTGACTGAGACAAACACAACATGACAACCCCTTTTTATACCCTCTCTGCACTTGATCCTCACCCCATTCCCTGAATGGTAGCCACCAAAAATATATGCCCACGCCCTAATACTATGTAAACTACGAATGTTATCTTATTTGGAAAAAGGATCTATCTCTGCAGGTATGATTAAGTTAATGAGCTCGACATGAGGAGATCATCCTGGATTATCTGGGTGCATTCTAAGTTCAGTGACAAGTGTTCTTACAACAGAAAGGCACAGGAAGATTTGAGTATCAGTATTCAAGTATTGTTAACTGTACATCATATTATTTAAGTTATGGGGTATCATGGGGAGAGTAAACATCACTCAAGGACTTTACCCCTTGGTCTGGGAAAGGGGTTAGTGTGCTTTTGGTTGTAGGCAGGATAATTGCATCATGTTGGTGGAATTATAACCTTGTTACAGTCTTTATTTGGAGATTAAGTATGGTTTAAGGAGATGGATATGGGTGTCAAGTTGATAAGGGGTGGACTTGTGATAGATAATTTTATGTGCCAGCTTTATGGGGTCGTGGGGTGCCTAGATATTTGGTCAAACATTATTCTGGGAATGTCTGTGAAGGTGTTTTTTGGATGAGATTAACATTTAAATCGGCAGACTGAGTAAAGCCGATTGCCTTCCATAATATGGATGGGCCTCACCCAATCAGTTGAAGACCTGAATAGAATAAAAGGGTTGATCCCCCCAATCTTACTTGATTTTGCCCCAAATAATTTTCCTGCTTGCCAGCCTTCAAGCTAGAACATCAGCTCTTCCTGCCTGAAGGCCTTTGAACTGGGACATTAGCTCTTCCTGGTTCTACAGCAGCTATCAACCTCCCGACTTGAACTGGCATCCCAGCTCTACAGATTTTGGCCTTGCCAGCCTCCATTATTGCAGAAGTGAATAAGCCAATTCATATATATACTATTGGTTCTATTTCTTTGGAAAATCCTAATACAAGGAGAGAATCCTTTTTCAACTCATTCAAATGAAGTAAATATTACTGATACTAAAGCTAGACAAAGACATCATAAGAAAACTACAGACCAAACCATATCCAGTAACATATAAATAAAAACGATTAAGCTCTATCAATCAGTGGAATTTATCCCTGGAATAAAAGGCTTATTTAACACCCATATTAATTAAGGACAAAACCTGCACAATCTTCTCGTTAGACACAGAAGTGCTTGGTAAAATTTGTCATTCTTTCATGATAAATGAAATCCCCCAAACTCAACAAACTAGAATGAGAAGGAACTTCTTCAACCAGATAAAGAGCATTTACCAAAAAAACTCACAGCTAACATCTTACTAAATGGGGAAAGACTGAGTTCTTCTTCCCTAAGTTCAGGAGTAAGACAAGGATGTCTGTTTTTGCCACTTCTTTTCAACATTTTTACTGGAGGCTCTAGCCAGGGCAATATAGCTAGAAAAAATAAATAAAAGGTATCCAGATAATGAAAGAAAAAGTAAATATTTATCTCTACTTATAGAATACATAATCTTATGTATAGAAAAGCATAACAAGTCTACTAAAAGCCTATAAAAATAACAAACGAATTTAGCAAAGTTTCAGGATACAAGATCAATGTACAAAAATGTGTATTTCTCTATACTAACAATGAATAATCTGAAATAAAATTAAGAAAACAATCTCATGTATGATAACATCAAAAGAATAAAATACTTAGGAATCAAGTTAACAAAAGAAGTACAAGACTTGTAATCGGAAAACTACAAAGTGTTATTGTCAGAAATTAAAGAAGATCTAAATATGTGGAAAGTCATACTCTGTGTTCATGAAATGGAAAACTTAATATTTTAAATTTCATTCTTAAATTGATCTATAGTTTCAGTGCAATTCCCATGAAAATCCCAGCTGGCTTTGTTTTGCAGATTTGACAGGCAGATCCTAAAATTCATATATGGAAGGCAAGGGACCCTGAAAAGGCAAAACAATTTTGAAAGAGAGAAACAAAGTTAGAGGATTCACACTTTCCAATTTCAAAATGTACTACAAAGCTAGTACATTACTAATCAAGACAGTACCATATGGGCATAAGAATAGACATGTAGATCAATGGAATATGACTGAGAGCCCCTAAATAAATATTCCCACATATAGTCAATTGATTTTCAGCAAGGGTGCCAGGACAATTCAATGGGGACAGAAAAGTCTTTTCAACAAAAGTGCTAGGATACCTGAATATCCCCTTGCAAAAAAAAAAAAAAAAAAAAGAAAGAAAGAAATGAGGTTGGACCCCTACCACACACCAGACACTAAAATGAACTCAAAATGGATCAAAGATCTAGATGTAAGAGCTACAACTATAAAACTCTTAGAAGTACCTTAGGAGTAAATCTTTGAGACCTTGGGTTATGCAGTGGTTTCTTGATGTGATGCCAGAAACATAAGCAACAAAAGAAAACAATGTGCATTAAAGACCATATCAAGAAAGCGAAATGACAACCCACAGAATAGGAGAAAATAATTGCAGATCATATACCTGGTAAGGGACTTGTGTCCAAAATATATAAAGTGTACTTAGGACTCAACATTAAAAAGACAGATAACCCAAGTAAAAATGAGTGAAGTATCTGAATAGACATTTCTCCAAAGAAGATGTGCAAACGTCCAATAAGCACATGAAAATGTTCTCAAGATTACCAGTTATCAGGGAAATGCACACCAAAACCGAAGTGAGATGCCACTTCACACCCGCTAGGATAACTATAATCAAAAAGAAAGGAAATAGATGTTGGGGAGGATGTGGAGAAATCGAAACCCTCGTACATTGCTGGTGAGAATGTAAAATGGTACAGCTGCTTTGGAAAACAATATGGCAGTTCCTAAAAAAAGTTACAGATAGAATTACCACATGACCCAGCAATTCCACTCCCAGGTATATGTAACCAAGAAAAATGTAAATATACGTCCACACAAAAATCTGTGCATCCATGTTCATAGCAACATTATTCATAATATCTAAGAAGTAGAAACAACCCAAAAGTCCATCAACTGATGAACGCCTAAAAATTGTGTGGTATATCCATGCAATGACATATTGTGTGGCAATAAAAACAGGAAAGCTACTGACATGTACTACAACATGGATGAACCTCAAAAACACTATGCTACGTGAAAGGAGCCAATCACAAAAGATGTATGTATTATATGATTCCATTTATATGAAATGTTTAGAATAGGCAAATCCACCAAGACAGAAAGTCTATTAGTAGTTGCCGGGAGCTGGGGGGAGAAAGGAATGGGGAGTGGGGAGTGGATGCTAATGGATATGGTATTGTGGGGCATGATGAAATATTCTGAAATTAGATAATAATGATGTTCGCACAACTATGCAAATATACTAAAACCTACTGATTTGTACATTTTAAAGGGGTGAATTTTATGGTATGTAAATTATATCTCAATAAAGCTGTTATCAGGGATAATCTGAAAAGCAAAAACATAATAAAATAATTTGGGCTCCAAGTTCAAGAGAGTTTCAACAAATAATTAATATTCTTAACAGATAGATTGTTCTTACGTGTTAATAAAAAAACGCAAAGGCAAATGAGAGGAATATGTAAAGCTGAGAAGAAATACAAATTGGCTAATAAATATTTGAAGAGGGCAAAAAGACAGTTAATAAGGGCTAACACATCCATGGTACATGCTATATAAATGCTTCACATATATTACCCATTTAACCCTCACAACAACTCTATGAAATAGACCCCCAGCCCCTCACAGTGAATGCCACCAGGCTACCCAATACTGTGTGACATACCTGCCCCATCCACAGTGGTCTGCTGACTTGTGTGCAGTGATGTGTGCCCCCACAATCTCCATCTGAGGGCCACTGACCCTGGGGATCTGATTTCATCCCTGGGATCATTTAGGGTGTCAGGATAGCTTGCTGGACTGCACGCCTTCAGACAAGGCTCCTGGAGTCATTATTTTTGAAAGTACACGTTTTGCTAAGTGCTAGATGGCAGTGTGTGAGCCCAACTTCCCTAATGAACTCCTGGAGTGCAAATATTCTTTGTGGCAGGGTACGTGCACACCCATCAGTCTTAGCAATCAGCTAGGCTGGGAGTGAGGTTGTTCGCTGCTAATGGAAGGTGGGTTGCCCGGTGAGGGCACGTTTGCTCCTAGAGGAAGATCACTATGCTTCTGCCCAGCAGTGGCCCTGAGAGGCCCTGCTAGCAGGGCTGAGATTTCCTATGGGAAGCAGTTCTGTTTTGTACCCATGTGAGAAAAAAACCAAAAAACAAAAACGGGTTCCAGAGTCAGAGGCTTGTGCCTGGTCATTTCAGACTGGACTTCTTATTTTTTAAAAGATTTTATTTAGTTATTTATTTGAGAGAGAGACAAAGCACAAGAGAGAGGAGAGGCAGAAGGAGAGGGGGAGAGACAAGCAGACTCCACACTGGAACGCAAAGCCAGACATGGGACTCGATCCCAGGACTCTGAGATCATGACCTGAGCCAAAGTCAGACACTCAACTGACTGAGCCACCCAGGCGTCTCAGATTGGACATTTTCAAAAGCAGGTGTTACGTGTTGTGATGAGCACTGGGTGTTATACCTAACTAATGAATCATTGAACAGTACCTTAAAATAAATAAATGAATATTAAAAAAACAAAAACAAAAACAAAAGCGGGTGTTACCACTCATCCACTTTGGCAAAAAAACAAAAAACAAAACAAAACAAAAACAAAAACAAAAACAACAAACCAAAAAAAGCCCTTAGTGAACTGTCCGTGGAAAGTCCAACCCGAAACCTGAAAGGTCTGCTCCTTGTAGCGTGTGCCTGGGGAACTGAGCTTCCTGCTTTCCAGGGTTGTCAACTCTAAGCCAAGGCCTTGTTGGGACCTTTGTGGTGGGGGCAGGCACGGGAGGGGGAGCTTGAACCACCTCAGACACCCACAATGGGCTCTTTTCCTTTTCAGCCCAAGCAGGTACTCTTTGCACCAAGGACTAGTAAGAATGGAGTGACGGAGAGTCTCAGGTGAATGCTTTACTTGGGAAAGGAGGGAGGGCAGGCGTGAGATGACTCAGTTTCCTCTTAGGTCACCAGGTTGGAAAAAGGCAAAATGGTTCAGGGCAGTCATGGACAAGAGTAAGGTTCAGATCAGTGCGTGCTCTACTCAGTGGTGCTTATTGGCCTGGGACTGTTAGCTAACTGGGCACAGCATGGAGAAAGGGGAAGTAACTGGCGCATCTCGCTCATCTCTTTAAACCTCAGATTCCAGCTCCTGTCAGGCTCCCAGAGCCTGGTGAACTGAACTGACCCATGTTGGTTCTCGGGAGGGTCTGGGTATCCCACTGAGAGCAATCTCTGATGGACTCGTCCTCTGTGGCACTGGATTCTTGACTCTTTTAAGCACTCATTGTCCATAGAAGTCTTCTTGTTGGCCCCAGTCTCCTTGTGTGATGGGACCCGGGAGACTTGCGTCTGGGCTTGGCAATCTGCTCTGTCAAAGAGCAAACTAGAGAAAACTTGGAAGGATGTGGAGCCAGTTCCTCCATGCTCTATGGAGCATATCGTCTTTGCCGTGGCCCACACCATGCCTCGTCGTCAGGGCCTGAGTCGTAGTCATCCCCACATCCCTTCCAGTGGTAAAGGCAGTGTATTGGCCCGTAGGAGATGGAGATACCTATAGCTTGGAGCCAGAGAAACCCGCATCAAGCCTCGGAGTCTGCCACTTACTACATGTGAAGTGTTACTTAGATCAACTGACTTCTGATAACATTAGTTCCCTGGTCTGTACATAAAATGACTTTTGAATGAGAAAATGCATACGAAGTACGTGGGATGTCATAGGTGCTCAGTAGATGGCAGCTGTCACCACCATCATCATCACCATTAACATTTATTGTATGTCCAGCCTTATGCTTGGCCTTGACGCAGAGGGTAAAGGAGAAGCAGTCAGTGATTTCTGCGCCAGGTTAGTATGTAGTGGAGAGCTAGGATGTACACAAATAATGAAAATTCAAGTGCCAATCACAGACAGTACAGTCATGATATGGAGCTCAAAGGAAGGAAAGTTTCTAGGACCTGCCAGTAAGGCTGCCCAGAGGAGGTGGATTCTAATGTGGGCCTGGATAGATTGGATTGATAGTACCGGGAGGGAGGATGAGGAGGAGAAGGAAGGATGTTCTTGGCTTAGCCCAGTCCAGGCCAGCACCCAGAGCTGGCAGTGTCCCCTACTTCCTGCTGGCTGTCAGTGGCCAGGTTTAGGGCTAGGTCAGCTTTGGGAATGCAAATACTAGGCTGGCCACTGGGGGTCGACAGAGATTGAGGAATAGGGAGGCTACGGGGAGAGGGGGGGATTTCCTTGGGGACTCTACCGCTTTGATTCAACAACCTACCTAATGCCTCATTTCCCCATCGCTGAAATCCCACCTCCTCCCTCCCATGTCTTCAGAGCCTTAATGCCCTATGGTGCTCTTAGTTCAGAAGCCCCCAGCTTCTTGACTTCCTCACTCCTTCCCAGGACACCAGTCCAAGGAGGAAAATTCCTCCTGAGGTTGGGGGCTCTACTTTGTGTCCTGGAGAGGGTCTGGGAAAGAAAAACCAGCCAGGCCAAGGAAATTTCTGTTCCCCTGAGGAGCTGGCTTCCCATAAGGAAGATGCTGGGTGGTTCCTTAATGGAGGTCTTACCCCAACCCCAAGTAGAGGTGGTGGGGGCAGGATGGGAGAGGCTAGGTGAGGAGACTAATGGCTTAGAAGGAAACTGGGCTCTCACTGGGAGGTACACTGAGTCCAGGAGGGAGCACTGGGGCCCTCCTGCCTGAAGGTAGGACGGAAGGTCTGGAAACCAAGCTGGACTATGTTGTGAGTGGGGACAGGAGGTTTCAATATCAGAGATCCTGGCTGGGTTGGTTTAGGGGCAGCTGGAGGCTGGTGAGCCTGGGTGCCATATATCTATCTGCCAGTGGGTATCTGGCCAGCTGGGTTCAGTCCTTTGTCTCTCCTCAGGATGCCCCCAGAGGCTCATGACCTCTCTACCAGTAGGCCTTGGTTTATCAGTCAAGGAAGCCCAGGACCTGACCCTTTAGCCTTCATGGCAGGATAGGATGTAGGAAGTTAGCTCATAGGCTGGTAAGAAGTCAGATCTAGGAGGGCTGGAGAGATGAGGAAGCAGCTACCCTTCCCTGCGCTCCTTGGGTTGTCCAGATGCTTGCTCTGCTTGGGGTGTTCCTCCAGGGGAACATTATTCCCTGTGTTTATGGGGCCTGACATGTCCAGTGTGTTCTCTAACGAGCCAGGAGCAGGACTGGACAAAGATGTTATTTCTCTAGCCAGCATCATCCTCCCCCAGGCCTACTGGCCTTCTGAGATGGGGAGCTAGGCTGGGGCCAGTGACAGGTGGGGACAGCTACCACTTCCGCTTCCCCAAATTCCTGAGACCTTGACCGTGATGAATGGCCCAGTCCTGCTTTGCATACTCTCCAAGTCACGGGGGAGTGAGAGAACAACGGGAGGGCTGGGCCAGAGTGCTGTGGGACTTCCCCCCCCACCAAGACTGCCCCCTGCTGGGCTAGAGAGCGCAAGACAGGAGGGACTGCTAGAGGGGACAGGAGGGCAGGGATGTCCAAAGATGAGGCTTCTAAGGAACCCAAGGTTCCAGCTGCAGTTCAGAGCCTTGTACCACCTAGTCTGCCACACCGAGCCGTACTCTGTCTTTCAGATGTCCTGTTCCAGGCTCTTTTCAGGGACGGGGGCAGGTCATTTGCCTGTATGGGGCCTGAGGGTTTGGGACAGACTTCTAGAAGTCCAGGGTAGGGTAAAGTGGAATAAGGAGGGGATTAAGAGAGAGGGAGGGGGCAGGACCATCTCAAGAAGACGGGCTCCTCCTATCCCCAGTATCCTGCCGACAGCTTGAGCAGGGGCCAGGCTGACACCTGGAAGATCAAGGTGATCTCACCACAAACACCTGTAAACCAGGCGTGAAGCTGGGGCAGGGACTGGGGGTTGAGAGTCTGGTTGAACCTTGGGCGTTTGGGACCAACCCCTCCTTCACCAGCCACTGAAAATTGTCATGGCTGCAGTGGAACTAGACTTGCAAGGTTTACCTCCCTGGAGCTCCATCTGACCTAGTGCTGGGGTGCGGTGCATCCAGGAAAGGGGAGGAGGAAGAACGGGAGGGCTCCGGCCCCACCCTGGGTTTGCCCTGAGACTAACCCAGAGAGAGAGAGTGATTTGGGAAAAACCAGGTATTTGTGGGGGAGGGAGGACAGCCTGGGCCCAACATAGACCCCAGCAAATCTCAGCTAGGAGGGCCCTGAGGGCAGAGGGAAGAACAGGAGAGAAATGGACAGCCGGAATGAGCCAGCCGGCACGAGAGGGCCTCACAAGCGGAGGTTGGGGGCAGGGGATGCAGACCGTTTGAGTCTGGGGCCTCAGTTTTTCTCATCTCTAGAGTAGGCCTATCAATGTCTACCTCCGGGATGTTGCGAGAATTAAACTCAGATAACGCAGCAGCCAAAGTGAAAGTACCCAGGTAAGTGCCCGGCATACAGTGGGTGTTCAAGAAACGAAGCTCTCCCTCTCCCTGTAGGGAATGGCTGTGTGCGCCTTTGAGGGCACAGACAGGAGACCTAGGGCAGGCTGGGGATGACTGTAGGTACAATAGAGGGTTGCTAGCCTCACTGGGCTCTCCCAGCTTACATTGCCCTGGGCACCGGGGTAAGCTTCCTGTGCTCTGACCCTTTGGTATGCAAGGCTCACCCCTTGGCACACACTCCTTTCCAGAGCCTTGGGATATCAGTGTAGACTCATGAGAGTCATCGGTTACAACACAAGTTGTGTAGCTCAGTAGCCTAGGTTAAGATCGTGACTTTTCTACTTCCTGGCTGTGTGGCCTTAGGTAAACTAATTCACCTCTCTTGTCTCAGAGTCCAAGGCAGGCAAGGACAGGTCGAGGACAAGGGCCACAGAAATTGTGTGTGCGTATGTGTGTGTTTGTGCATGTGTATGTAACAGTGACAAGAGAAAAATGTGGAGGCTAGACTCTAGGTTCCACAGGAGTGGGAACCAAGCCTGCCACGTGGGGCTGCATGAATCGATAGGTGAGAGACACCAAGTGTTCTTGTGTGACTATGCACCTGTATGTGAAAATACAAGAGGGGCTAAAAACTGTGCATGTGCACACGAAACGTGTGAACAGGCAAAAGCGAGAACCTGTATGACTAGGAATGAGGGTGTCTCTGGAAGAATGAGGTTCCGTATAGTGAGCACCATGGTGGGCCAGGCATAATGCTAAAGGCCCTGTTGTACATTATCTCATTCACCCCTCACCACCGCTCTGGGAAGGAGGGATGATCTCCAGATTATAGATGCACACCCAGAAGCAAAGTAGCTTGCCCGAGGAGACAGAGCTGATAAGCGGTGAAGTCTGGGACTCGGAAGTTTCTATCTCCCTGCCTCCCATGGGTGTGGGAAGCTGAGCTCAGAAGGAACTTCTCTGTAGTTCTCTGGGGGCTGCATGATCCCTGGCCTGGGAGGTCCCCACATGCTGACTTCGGTGTGCTTGGAGCTCCTCAAAGGTAGGGCTTGGCGGGGCTCTTGTTTGGGTCACCAGGATAGGCCCAGCTCAGAGGTTAGCACAGCATCAGTGCTCAGGAAACTCTGGTGGACTTGAACCCTGACGGGTGTGGTGTGTGTGTGTGTGTGTGTGTGTGTGTGTGTGTGTGAGATGACGCTGATCTGGGAGGCTTGGGGAGGGGTGTGACTGCTACTGGAGTAGGGAGCGCTTGGATAAGAGAGGGCCCGCCTGCCGCACAGATCCCAACTTCTTCTCAGGCTCCCCTGGGGAGTAATTTCTCCCTACCCCAGGGGCCTGAATCGTTACATCTGAGGCCCCTCTAGGGTGGCACAGGCGGTGGGGGCCTGGAGTCACTGGCCCTGGCTGTGGCCGAGAGTGGGCCCGGTCCTGCTACTGAGGCCCCTAGGGCTGGAGTGGGCAGGTCGAGGCAGAAAGGTTGTGCTGTGACCAGGGTGCCCATCATGTAAAGCGGGCCTCAACATAAGGAGTCTTCTCCTCTTTCCTCTGCTGCCCTCCCCACCCAGAATTAGGGTGTGCCAATGCACACTCAGGAGTCGCTCAGGGTTCCCAAGTCTGGCACCATAGCCTCATCTCCCCCATCCCCCACCTGGTCTTGGGCTTGCCTCCCAAAGGGCCCTGGGGGCATGTTGGCAGCAGAATCTGAGGCTGGTTCTGGGGTTGGTGGTGATTTTAGGTGGGAACGTCGAGATGTGGCCGAACTTTCCCAGGCCTAGTAACCTGTGAATGAAGAGTAAAGTCCTGGCTATCCCGACGGCTGCTGCCTTCCAAGCTTGAGCCAGCTTTTGGCCAGGAACGAATTAAGTAAGCAAGTAGGCGAGAAGGGGCTGAACATGTGGCAAGTCGGTATGGTACTTGCAATTGGCATAGGCTTTGGCGACAGATAAGCCTGGGGGAACGTCCTGCTTCTACCACCGATTAGCCCAGTGACCTCAGCAGAGTGACTCCTCTTCCCTGAGCCTTATCTTCCCTCTTATGTGAAATGTGGGGAGTGGAACTTAGCTCAAGGGACTCTGAGAGGAAACCCATCTAACTCGGTTTTTGGCATGGACTCGGCACTCAGTAAGCAGCAGGCTTCTTTCCATACTCAGGTGCCATGCACACACTTCAAGGGATCCTAGTCCCCAAGCTGGACTATTGGTGTGCCCTTGTTCTCATCTCTCCTTGTTCACACCCCAATAAGGGGTCCAGCTGTCGGCTGAGAGACCGGACATAGCTCCTCCTGGTCCCTGCCCACCCAGATCCCTCTTACCCTCCAGGCCCTGTCCCTAAAAGGAGGAGGGGCCTAGCTTCTCCTTTCTTATTCCGCCCCCCAAATCCAGGTCCACTCTACAGCCAAAGAGATCATCATAGTGAGAAACTCCTACTTGAGTGCGATAAGGACACGGACCTGTGCAAATGGTAGAGCCCTTTGGGAATGTTGCTCACCTAACTGTCTCCATCAAGACGCGGCGAGACTATATCCCAAAGCTAACCCCAAACCCAGATCTTCCTCCTAGTGCTTTCCCTTACCCCCACCCCCATACTGGGCCGCGGTTCTTGCCAAGACCACCACGCCAGTCCCAAGTCTCGTGTTCAAGTCAAGCGCTAGGTTTCTGTGGGCCAGGCTCCTGGGTGGGAGCTTCCAGTTTGTCCGGGGCTCCCGCAGTGCTACGGAAGACCAGTAGGGGGAGACATTAGCACGTGGGTATGCCTGTTGGGGTCCGACCAGGAGAGCGGGCCGGACCGGGAGGGTCTGAGCTATGGGATGGAGCCAAAGTTATAAGCAAGGAAGCGAGGAGGGGCGGGGAGAATGGGCCCGGGCTGGGAGACAAAGACCCAGATGGCGAGGCCGGGAGGGGCTAGAGTCTGGCGTCTTGGGGCCAGAACGCCCGCTTTTGCTTTTTCAAAAGGCGTCTGCCTGCGCCTTTTCCTCTTTGCCCTCGAGGTGTGTTTCTTTATCGAGGTGCCCTCTCATTCCCGCTGGCCTATTCTGGGGCCTTGCCTGCCCCTTCAGACAGGACAAGACTCTAGGTCTGGGCTCCCGGGTCCCACAAGGCTCTCCCCCGAAGCTGAGAATCCGAAGGCCTGGTCCCCAGGGGCAAAGAACGCACCTCCCATCCACCTCCATCCGGTACTTGACCTCTCTGAGTCTCCATCACCTACCGCTATCCGTATGTTTAGGACTCCAGGTCCATGTGCAAGCAGACACTGCACTGCGAGGTAAGAAGGAGGAAGGCCCACCAGAACCCTACGTGAGATGGGACGGGGAGCAAAGCGGCTACTTTTGCCACAGAGCAGGACTTCGGGGCTCCTGTGTAAAGAGAATGGAAGTACTTTCCCGGGGTACTTGTGACAGGGCCTGTCTGGCCCCGGTCAGTGGGCCAGAGTGTTGACTAGGCGCGCGGGAGGAGAGCAGGCCGACAGACCTAGAGGAGCGCCAACTTCCCACGGGCTGAGCGCTCTGGGAACGGGACTAAACCGGACCCACCCCTAACCGCACGAGCCGCACTCTCAGATTGGTGCCATCGCGAGCACGGCGTCCTTAAGAGCTCCCAGAAGCCCCGCCCCCTTCCTGTTCTGGGGGCGTGGCACGGGACAAGGACCCCGAGACGGAGCTTGCTATTGGCTAAGAGGAGTAGGGTTGGCCTTGCGTTCGCCTGAGCAGGGGAGTAGACAGCTCAGCGGCGGCGGAGGGAGTCTATGCGCGCTGGACAGCAGTGGGAGGTGTGCGAGGCTCGCACTGGCCGCAGACCTTCGGGCGCAATCGCGGGGGAGCTAGGACTCGGCGACGGGGCTGCGGGGCTACCGGGCCGAGGCTCCAGAAGCGCAAACTGATGGGACTAGCTCGCTCGGCAGCGTCTTCCCGCTCTTCTGAGTACACTGAACGGGGCCCCCGCTGAAGTAGAAGCTGTCGGGGGGCGCGCAGCCCAGAGTCCCAGTGTGGCCTGGAGGAACGGAGACCGTGCCAGGGCGACCCAGCCGGGAGCCCCCGGACTGAGCTCGCGTTGGGGGGAGACTCCCATTTCTCCCGAGGGGCGTCGATCCCGGGACGGCCGAGGCGTCGGGGCGGCCGCCGAGTCCTCAGTGGGGAGACCCAGTCAGGGAGAGGGCGCGCAGTCCCGAACAGTCTCGGGGAGCCAAGCGGAATCGGGCCGGATCACCCGGGGGCGCAGAGCCCCCGTCGCGCCTCGTGCGGCGGAGAGACCAGGGGAGCGAGTCCTCGGAGGCCGCGGCCCATGCCCGGGTTGGGGACGGCTGCCCAGTGAGTCCTCCTGGCCCGCCGGGCGGAGAAGAGCGACACCGAAGCCGGCAGGAGGGGAGCACTTCAAGGCCGGCGACTGCGGAGGATGGGCGCCTGAGCGGTTCAGAGCGCAGCGCAGCACGGGAAGGCGAGGCCAGTTTGCTGAGGAGGCGCCAGGGGATCCCAAGTGCAGCCTGCTCCCGGGAAGATGGCCCGGCCTGGGCAGCGTTGGCTCGGCAAGTGGCTTGTGGCGATGGTCGTATTGGCACTGTGCCGGCTCGCCACGCCGCTGGCCAAGAACCTGGAGCCCGTGTCCTGGAGCTCCCTCAACCCCAAGTGAGTAACTTATTGGCTCTGGTCCCTGGGGGTGGGAGGCACTCCTGCAGGGTGAGGCCACGCGCCCCCGAGTGCGTGCGGGGAGGTGTTTCTAGGAGGAGCGGTGCCCCATTTTGTCTCGGGCGTTTTCGAGTGTGTTTTCCTGCGGGCGGGCGGGGCAGGGTGCGGCGGGGTGGGGTGGGGGGCACTCGGCTGGGTTGTGACCCCTTGGCTTCCCCGCCCTCTCCTCCTCACGTCCCGGTTCAAGTCGGGATGGTCGCGCCTGGTGGAGCTGGGAGTCCGGGCGCTCGAGGGCGCACCCGAGAGCTGGGTGGGGGAGAGAACGCATTCCCCTGTGGGGCCCCTGGGAACGTGGAGGTTTTCTCCGAGAGCCGCTCGAGGGGCGAGCTTGACCTGGGCGGGGGACGAGGCCGGAACACAGGTTTCTCGTTTGTTCAGCTGGGAAGGGACCACGGCTCGGGACTCCGCGCTTCGGGCGGGGGGCAGCGCCTGTATCCCCATTCGGGCTTCTCCTATTTCCATTTCTCTTTCTTCCCTCTTTGCCTCCCCAGCTTTTCGCTTTGCCGTCTCTTCTGGCCCCTCTTTTCTCCCTGCGGGGGCCGTGGAAGGGCGGGCGCCGCTCCCAGGCTCACAAAGGCGGCGGGTGGAGAGGGGCGGAGTGGGAGAGGGATTTGTTGGCGAAGGGGGGGTTCGATCCGGCGCCCGTCGGGGGTCCAATGGAGCCGGCGGCAGAGCTTCGAGGGTCAGCCCAGGCAGAGAGTGGCGTCCGAGCTGGCGAGGGAGGTGGGTTGGGGTCGAAGGATTCCTGCCCAGGCGGGTCCCAGTGCCCCCCCCCACCCTCTGTCCCTCAGATTGGGGAGCTATCTATGCTTTGCTTTTCCCAAGGGGTTGGGGATGTAGCTACATAGAGGAGATCCTTTCTTTTCTTCCTCCTCCTTTCCCTTCACAATCCCCCCCCCACCCCCAAACAACACGCACACCTTTTAGGGCGGTGGCTCAGTGGTTTCTGGGAGGCTGTTAGTGAAGAGTCGCTGGGGCTGTGTAGTGACCTCTGGACCTTTTACTCTTTTGGCATTCGGGACTGGGGTTGGAATCCAGGGTCAAGATTGCTCTTCCTGTTTTGTGGAGGTACTGGCAATATGCGGATACCCCTACTTAGTGGGAAACTGGGGGGCTTTGGCCTGCCCTCTGTGCTCTCTGATTTTTTGTATCTGGAATCTCTTTCTCTCCACTCTCCTGGGCTCCCCGGCTAACTTCCCGGGCTCCTGCCTGCCTTGGTCTCTTAGGTTCCAGGGACAGTGCATCTCTCAGCCCTGGAGTGGGGAGAAGGCACCTTCTCTAGTTCTATTCTCCTGGGGTTAAGGTAGGGTCTTATTTACTGGTTTGTGGGATGGCCTAAAACAAGGTCAGTGTAGAGGGTTCCGGAAAGGGAACAAGGTACAAGGAAAGGGATTGACGAGAATTTCTCCCCCACCCAGAAGCTAAACTGGGTGCAGCGCTCTCCTAACAGCAGGGAGTCAAGATAGTCTGGGGGCCCTGAGCTGCTTAGCTCAAGGGGAAAGGTTGTGAAGAGCCCAGTTCCTCCCCTCCACCCCCTGCTTACAGGGGAGGTGGAGGCTGGAAATGCTCTCTCTTGAGCCAGGATAGCTGAAATCCGCCTGGGGTAGCCCATTATAGGGGCTCATGGGAGTGACCTAATTGCTCTCTCGGGTCTCTAACCAGAGATAGCAGGCAGCTCCACAGCTGGAAAGGAGCCCTCCTGCAGAGTTGGGGGGGGGGGGCGCTGGGAGAAACAAGATCCCTCTGAGCTTCTCCCTTTTTGTGTTTTGAGCCTTTAGTGCTCTGGACCAGTTTACAGGTTTTTGAGTTCTACCCACCCCACCATCCACTTCAGGCTGAGGGGGCAGGCATCCGGCACGGGGGGGCGGGGGAGGACTCAGCAGGACTCAGTAGCACCCGCACAAATTCTGCCCTGTAATTGAGCAGATCCTGAGAGTGGTGGGGGACTGATCCTGGTGCCCCTGCACACCACCCCCCACCCCAGTTCCATCCCCGCCCAAGGGTCTGTGTGTGTTGGTGCATGGGGGGTGGGCAGGAGGACAGGAGGGAGGCCCTGCCCTCAGCTCCGCTAGAGCTCTGGGGGCTGCCTCTACCACCGCGCCCAACCCTCAGGCTGCCCCAGCCTTTCAAATAAACAGTGTCTCTCTGTCTGTCTCTCCCTCTCTGCCTCCTGCCCGAGTTCTCCCTCTCAGGTCTGTGTCGGTTCGCCTTCTCACACCCTCTGTGAGCTGTGCTCACCTCCCCTCTCCAGCTAGGCTCGCCTGCTCTCCCTCTTTCTCACACTCCCTCTCACTCTTAGTCACTCTCTGCCTCTTTTTCTCAAGTCCTTTTGTTTCTCGCACATGCCCGTGCTCTCCCTCACAGGCTCATTTTCTCTTCCCTCCCCTCTTCCTCCCTGCTTTTGGTGTCTTTCCTCAACCTTGTCAGGAACCGGCACCCGCCGCCCCCCCCCCCCCCCGGTCAAATCTCCCAGTGCCCATAAACCTTGCTTAATTGCTTCCTTCTTGGGGAAAAAAAAAATCAAAATAAAGAAGTGGTGGGGCTGGGGGTATGTTTCCAGGTTCCAGGGTGCGTGCAACCCTAGCCCTGACTGGAAGAGGAGAGCAGGAAGGGCCAACTTAAAGACTTCCAGGCTCTTTCCCGAATTGGTGCAGGGGGTCTTTCAGCATGGAAGTCCCTGGGTGGCGAGAGCTTCTGCCTCTCCTTCGCCCCTCTTGTCAGATTTGCCTGATGAGCACGGGGTGGGGAAGCAGGTTCAGTCCCACTCCAGGTTGGGAGCAACCAGAGTGTATGCATGTGCTTGGGTGGGATGGGGGCTGTGATGGAAGGTCCCAGAGCGGCCCCCTCCCCCAGCCTCTTCCCCAGAGAGCTTGGGGCAGCCGGCAGGCCTCACACTTGAGTCCTCAGCCAAGTCCAGCTGCTGCAGTTCAGTCTCTCAGTCCCATTCTGACCCCTTCCTGCCCCCCACTCAGGTTCCCCCACCTCCAGGGAGTGGGAATGTGCCTGAGATCACATTACACCTTCCCTATAAGGGGGTGGGGGTGGGGGGGTTCGGCTTGGTGTCCAGGACCCTTGACTCCATCCAGCATGGGTGGGGGCAGCTGCAGACCCCAACCCAGGCTTGCCCGCTACAAGCCGAAACGTTGGTCCCAGCCCCCTCACAGCTGTTCCAGCTCACAGTCCTGGGGAGGCCAGCTCAGGGGGCCCCTTTCCGGGGCGGCTAGGGACCTGACCTCTTCTACTCTGTGGCTGATTGGCCACAGGTGGGGGCTTGAGAGTGATGGGAACCCAGGGGCTCCTAAAGTTTCCCATTCCCCTCCCTCCCCACCCCCACCCCAGGCAGCCGGGGCCCCGGGGCAAGAAGGGCCTGTGAGGCTGGGGTGGGGGCTAACTGGAGGGTTCCCTGTTTCCCCTCAGGTTCTCCACTGCCTCATCAGCTCAGGTGGATGGGGATGGGCAGGCCCTGGATACCACTGTTTTCTGGGGTTGGGAGTGTGGGAGGGGTGGGCCAGCCGGGAGGCTGCTTGTTGCGAAGAGAACACCAGGTTTGGGGGAGGGTCCACTCTGTGATTATTAGGGGAGCTGAGGTGGGGGGATGCTCACCAGCCACATCCTGGGCTCCTGGCCCTGGGCACCATAGCGGCCCCTCCTGTGTGTGGTCTCGTAGTGGTCATTTCGGGGCGTGGGGATGCCTGCAGCCAGGCGTGGAAGCTCCTGAAGCTTCTTACTTCTAAATGGTACTGTGTTTGGCAGGCTACCTTAACAATCAGGCGGCACCTTGCTACTTACAAAGCATCCTCATCTGTAAGTTCATTGCTGGTTCCCAACAGCCCCAGGGAGTAGGAATTGCCCCCATTTCCAGATGAGAAGGCCTGTGCCTGGAAGAGGGAAGTGACTTGTCTAGACTCAGCTCACAGGGGGTAGAGCTTGCTGTGTGCCATTCTTTCCATGCCATCCTGCTACCTTGGAATCTAGGAGAGATAGGAATTCAAGGTGGGGTTTGGAAAAAGGTGCCGGCTCCCTGCCCCTGGGTTCCCCTCTTACCTCACAGGTGTGTGCGCATCTGTCCTTGTGACTCAGGCCCTGCCTGCGTGGGATGAGCAGTGCCCTGGCTTCCTCGTTCGATTTTGCTAGGTCTGCCTGCTTGGGTGACCTGAACTAGAGGTAGTCAGCTCACTGCCTGGCACTCTCCCTCCCGAGCTCTGAACAGCACCTTTGGTTCCTCTCTAGGCCAGGAACCTCACTTCCTCTCAGGGATCCCACAGAAAGCAGACAACAAGAAAAGGGGTGTTAGGCCCCCCAGTGGACCCAAGTATGAGCCTGATGGGGTAGAGGGGAGGGCAGAGTTCAGTGTAGGTGGGGAGGGTGACTTCCTCTGGGACTCTCCTGGCTTCCCTGTCTCCGACAGTGCTGTGTGTGTGTGTGTGCCAGGACCCAGCTGCTGTTCCTGCCCACCCACGCCTGGGCGGGCACTGCTGGGACACGCCAGGCCTGCTCCTGCCGCCTCGGGGGCTGGGTGGAGCTGGGCGAATGAAAGAGGAGCCTTTAATTTGGGGGCTCCCCACCCTTGCTGGGATGAGAGCAGACTTGAGCTCTGGCTTGGGGTCTGTCCTCCACTCGTCCTGCCACTCCGTGGGTGCAGGCGCAGTGCCACCAGGGTCCCCGAGTCAAGGCCATGGCTGGAGTCTTCTGCCAAGCTTGGCCCGGCACGGCCTGGGACCGGGCTGTCCCTTCAGCCGCTCGCTGACCACAGGTTCCCAGAGCCTGTGGGAAGGGCGAGAGGGAAGCAAGTGTGGGCACCTTTCTGGGCATGACCCCTACAGCTGCAAGCTGGCCCCCCTGCAGATTGTAGGTGTTTGGGCAGAGAGGGGCTCAGCTGGACGCCAGAAGCAGGCGGGCAGTTGGCCTCTGACTGGGCTACTGCCCCAGACCCTTCAGGCTTCTTGTGTCCCGGGATTCTTACTAGCAGTCATGGTGGCACTTCTCGACTCAGTAGAAAGGCTGAGGGAGACTTGGGCTAGGGTGGAAGGGAAGAAGCAGGCCATAAGAAGGAGCTGGAATGCTCCGGCTGCGGCTGCCGCCAAGTCCCTTTACTCCCTGGGGTGGCTCACTGGGGTCCTGGGGCTATCAGAGGCTAAGGAGGGAAGGCCTCAGGGGTTACCATGGCGACCTGCTTCAGGCTTCCTGCTGGGCCTTGTCAATCCCCTTATTTTCCAGAAAAGGGCTTTGTCTGGGGGTGGCCCCAGGCAAGAAAGCTTGGCTTCATAATGGGGGAGTGGTAGTTTTTGAAAAGTGGGGGATAAAGAGTTTAACTTGGGGACAATCTCTTCCTCCTCCTCTCTTGCCCCTACTCCTAACCTGACATGTATGAGGGAAGACCTGCAGGGTCCCCCCTGTATAGTACGACCAGTGTTGTACCTGGCTTCAGGCTTCGCTCTCACTGGCTACACACCTGCCCCTTCTGTCCCCTTGCCACTTTCCTGGGCTTCTCATAGGCCAAGAAGCAGTTCTCCTGAGGTTGGAGAAGATGCTGAGGAGGCACCATTATGGGGGATCAGGGTCAGGGGAGGCAGGTCTCATCAGGCTCCTCTCCCTTCTGCACTTTAGGGGAAGGTGAGTTTCCCTCTGCCAGCTGCTATGCAAATGAACTGATGAATATTTATGAAGTCGTCGCCGAGGTGGAAGAGAGGCTGAGGGGTGTTAGGGGCAATAGTCCTCTTTTCTTCCCCCTCCTCCATCCACTGTGTAGACATATGTTTTCTGGATGTCTCTGGATTCAAGGTAGAGCCCCCAGTAGCTGGAAGCCCTGTGTTTCAGTTCCGGAGCTCCAGAGCCTGAGCGGCCGTAGATGTGCTCAGAACAGCCAAGCCTCCCCGGTGAGGAAGCCCGGGCCGAGTGGTTCGAGGGGTGAGCTGGCCTGTGCCCCTTCGCATGCCCTCTGTGTACCCTGCCGTCCCCTCCAGGGAGGGTCTCGTTGAAGTGCAGCTGTGCAAGGATTCAGCCAAGGCTTCTTAGACCCCTAGGGGTTAACGTCCTGGGTGAGGGTAGCCTCCTCCAGTTGGCTTTGAGCACCTCTCTTCCATAGGAAATGTTCCTCTGATCCCTCCCTCCCTCACATGAGGGGCCTGGACTCAGTGGGTCTCGAAGGTTCCTCTGGCTCTAAGAAGTTACAAGTCATCTAATCCTGCTGTCTGGGTGGACCCAGTGTGAGGCTGGGGAAGTGAAAACTGCCTTGGGAATCATGGGGGGCATGGGGTGAGGGTGTTCGCTCTCACATGTTTGTAGGGACCTTCATCCCATGGCCCTCTGGAGTGCAGTAAAGCTAGGTACTAAGGGAAAGACCCTCTTGTGGTTTTTACCCTCCTGTACAGCAAGATGGCAGGTCTCAGCTTGTTGAAGCCTCATTTAACATGGAGGGAGGGCTGCCTTTCTTCATCTACTTGGTCTAGACTCACCTCCTGGGGTATCATTTGCCTCCCTCGAGTGAGGGCCCTGAGCTCCCGGTAGGCCCTTGTACCTTGTGGTCCCCAGTGCGCAACGGGCCCCCGGGAAGTGGAGCCATGCTCTTCTGCTGTCAGCTCTGTTCTCCTGAAGCACTGCTTTCAACCCTTCGTTGTCCTTGCTAGAAGGTCTGTCCCCAGTGGGACGAAAGCCACCCTGCTTGTTGTGACCCTTGAGGCCTTTCGGTCCGGCCCCAGCTGAGCTTTTCCACCTCTTCTTCTGCTTCTCTCTACCCGTTGTGGGGCCAGTCACTGGCCTGGGGTTTGTGTTCCAGCCACTCCTGTCCACTCTTGCTCTGTGTTAACTTCTTATCCGCCGCCCCCCGGGACTCACTTTCATTCTGCTCCTTCTGAGGAACCATCTCCTGTCAGATGAATTCTCTCCTTCCTCTCACGGCCTCCAGCCCTTGCGGCTTGAACCATTGTCCTCCCACATAACCTACAGATAGCCTGGTACTGTCTGTTGCTAAAGCACGGACCATTTTTACTTTTCTGACCCACAGCAGACAGTAAAATCCTCGAGGATGGGGCCATAGCTTCTCTTCCTAGCCAGCCACCCCGAAGACTGGCCTCGTAGGTACTTGCTGTTAGTGTCTTGCCTCTTTGGCAGACTAGACTGTTTCTAAGCGAGAGTCAAACATGGGGAGTGCCTACTGCACGCTAGGCACTCTGCATGCGCCATTGCACCCCGTCCCCAATCCCGGGGGCGCAGGGCTCTTACCACTGCCTGTTTGTAAGTGAGGAAACTGAGACTCAGGGAGATCAGGCAGCTCATCCAAGGTTGCGGAGCTAGGAAGGGCCGTGTCTGTCTGGTTCCAAAGTCTGTCTGCTTTCTCCTTCCTCCGTGCTATTGCCTTGCTCCTGGCTCCAGCCTGCGCAGGCTCAGAAATGGCCAAGATAGCAGCACTGTTTTACTGTGTGCCTAGGTAAGGACAGAGTGATATGAATAGATGGGCTTGGGCAGCTGCCCTCCCTCTGCTATTCCCTGTGTCTGGCCTTCAAGATTAGAAGATGAACCTGGCTCAGAAGGCATTTGCCCGTCTCCCTCAGGATCTGGAACAAAGGCAGATGTGGAGGTGGGAGGATTAGAACACAGATGTGTGAGGTTCCTGGGGCCCTGTCTTACATGATCTGTTGTCCGTGTTTGGGCCCCTTCTCCCCTCCCTCTGCTCTTTTTAGGACTGAGACTGGTCAAGTTTAGGGACTCAGGTTCTCACGTTATGGGGGTTGGATGGGTCCCCCCTCTAAGACACTGTGCTGTGGGTGTGGGGAGTGGGGAGAGCCGTGTGGAGTCGCAGCTGGCCAGAGACTGTGTCCATTACCCCTTGGTTCCAGGCGATGCCTATTCCTATCTCCCCATCCTGCCCAAGATTAGCAAGGATGGGAGAGAAGGCTTGGGTCCCAGACAGGTTGAGCTCCCCCAGTTGTAGCCTGGGAGCCACAGGGGTGGTGGCTAAGGCATGTGTGGGCTTGGTGTGTGTGTGTGTGCGCACGCGCACCATGTATTTGGGTGCATGTGTGCACACACACACACGCATGTGTGCTGGGGAGATGGCAGCAGTGGCTCTGAAGGAACGTGAGTGTGATGGGGGTGGGAGGAGAACAGGGCTGCCACCTCCAGGCAGCCCAAGCCTGACACCATTGGCCACGTCAGCCCGCCTGCGGAAATGCCACATTAGGACAACGGGCTCCCCCAGCTAGGCAGTGCCCCACCCTGCCGAGCAGTCAAAGCCTGGCAGCATTGCCCGTGGGCCACCCCTTCCACGCCCTGCTGTGTGTGGATCACACACACAGTGTGATCGGCTCTCCTCAGCGCCAGCCTGAGGATGGAGGAAGGACAGAATGCCTGTCCTTGCCATCTGCCCCCAGTAGGCTCAGCCTGTGGCCCTCATCGTGTGCGCCCCTGATCCGGGGGATGGCCCGGGACGCCCGCCCCCAAGGCTGACCGTGTCTTCCGTCCTGGGCAGGTTCCTGCGTGGGAAGGGCCTGGTGATCTACCCGAAGATCGGCGACAAGCTGGACATCATCTGCCCCCGCGCGGAAGCAGGGCGGCCCTACGAGTACTACAAGCTATACCTGGTGCGGCCTGAGCAGGCGGCCGCTTGCAGCACTGTGCTGGACCCCAACGTGCTGGTCACCTGCAATCGGCCGGAGCACGAGATCCGCTTCACCATTAAGTTCCAGGAGTTCAGCCCCAACTACATGGGCCTGGAGTTTAAGAAGCACCATGATTACTACATTACCTGTGAGTCCCTTCCCATCGTAGGGCTCTCTCTTATCTGGTAGCAGCAGGAGCTTCTAAGTAGTACGCTGACACCGCACACGGCCTGTCCTGATCCGGTCCCCTCTGAAGACTGGCATGCTCTCCTTCCAGCCTGGCCTGGGATTTCTGGCCCTAACGTTCGCCAAGGGGCTGGCTGCCCGCTCACCTTGGCTCTAGGAGTTGGGTGGGAGGAGACTCCAATTCGCGGCGCCCTCTCTCATTTTCTTGGCCTACCTCGGGTCTAATCTCGGGAATGGCAGAGTTGGCAGAACCCTTTGGCCTCAGCTGGCTGTTGGGCCTTTCTCTTTGTGGGAAACTGGCCCCAAGAGGTGAAGGAACTTCCAGCGCCATGTCACTCGGGGAGCCGGGAATAGCACTGGGACTGCAGCCCAGTTTACCTGACTGGCTTCCTTCCAGTCTATATAGGAGCCTCCCCCATGATTCTACTTCTAATTGTTTGGCCTCTGAGCAACATCGCCCAGAGAGAAGATACCTCAGTGTCCACTGAGAAAGAAGGGCTAAGGCCCGGTCATGATAAGGGAGCGGCCCCCTTGGGGGAAGCGCTAGTTTCCGACGTGGGCTGGGCCCGGCCGGCTACTCTCTTCCCAGCACGAGGGAGCCGAGCGGAAAGGTTCGCAGGTAGGCGGGAGCTGCTTGTCACCCCCTCGTCCCAGCTCCCAGGTCTGTTCCTACGGGCTGAGACAGCACTAGGATGTCTAGGTAGTATGGGCAGACTTCTCTCTCCCCCTGATTTCTCTGGCCTCTTGCTATACAGCTACATCCAATGGAAGCCTGGAGGGCCTGGAAAACCGGGAGGGAGGCGTGTGCCGCACACGCACCATGAAGATCGTCATGAAGGTTGGGCAAGGTGAGTGCCCGGTGTGGGGGCTCCCCAGTTGAGCCTTTGCAACAGATGTCCCTGGCTGGGTATGGCTGCGCTTGGGAGTAGGGGAGGGGCAAGAGGGTCAGAGTGTCTGGGGTCTGACTTACAGGTCACTGTTGGCTCGTGCTAGATGACTGAGGCACCTATGCTCGTGGGCTCCCCCGCTCACCTGTCCTCTCCCCGCCCCCAGACCCCAACGCTGTGACGCCTGAGCAGCTGACCACCAGCCGGCCCAGCAAGGAGGCAGGCAACACCATCAAGATGGCCACACAGGCCCCCAGCGGCCGGGGCTCCCTGGGTGACTCCGATGGCAAGCATGGTGAGTGCTATAGGTGTCTCCCGAAGGGCGGAAGCCATTGGCATCCTTTGGCCTGGTGGGGAAACGGAGGCCCAGGGCAGAGACCTAAGCGGGTATAAGGCCGGGCGACCTGCTCCTTTTCTGGGCTCTAGCACAGGTGGGTGCCCCCCCAAGCCAGCTTCCGCTGACCCCGGCTCCTTGCCAGCACTCGCTGCCTTTTCAGGCCCTGGTCTCTGAAGGGCGGCGGCACGGGGCCCAGCCTGAAGCGGGCAGCGTGTCCCTGGGACCCGTGGCCGACCTCGTCTCCCTCCCTCCTCTGTCCTCAGAGACTGTGAACCAGGAAGAGAAAAGTGGCCCAGGGGCAAGCGGAGGTGGCAGTGGGGACCCCGACAGCTTCTTCAACTCCAAGGTGGCGTTGTTCGCGGCTGTCGGCGCTGGCTGTGTCATCTTCCTGCTCATCATCATCTTCCTGACAGTTCTGCTGCTCAAGCTGCGCAAGCGGCACCGGAAGCACACCCAGCAGCGGGCGCCCGCCCTCTCGCTCAGTACCCTGGCCAGTCCCAAGGGGGGCAGTGGCACGGCGGGCACCGAGCCCAGCGACATCATCATCCCCTTACGGACTACAGAGAACAACTACTGCCCCCACTACGAGAAGGTGAGTGGGGACTACGGGCACCCCGTCTACATCGTCCAGGAGATGCCGCCCCAGAGCCCAGCGAACATCTACTACAAGGTCTGAGGGCCCAGCGCGGCCTCGGGCCCCCGAGGGACAGTCGGCCAGGACTGCACCTCTCCTTTCTCCCCCACGCTCCCTCCCCTGACCAGCTGTGCCCACCTTTGTATTTAGTTTTGTAGTTTCTTGGCTTTTATAACCCCCCTTTTGCCCTGCCCCCTGGGCTTCGGAGGGGGTGCTTGTGCCCCCAGCCCCCATGCTCTTGTGCCTTCCCCCTCTGGCCAGGCCTCTGGGCTCTGCAGGGGCGCCCCTTCTTGGAGGGCAGGGTTGGACGCTGATGGACAGCAGGCAGGAAGATGCTCCCCTGGCCCTGCCCCCCCTCCCCCCTCCCCCCCAGGACTGTTTGTCCGCTATCATCACTGTTTTTAATGTTTTTGTGTTCATTTTTTAGCTGTCACCTCATTTTCATCTGTTTTTTAAAGAAAAATGGAAAAATGTAAAAGGCAGCCCCTCCTTCGGCTTTCTGAGCCTGGCCTAGCCCGGTTTAAGGGAACTGGGGCAGGATGTGGCCAGCCAGGAAGCATAGGATGGCATTTCTTTTATAAACGCCTTGGTATTTGGGGGAGGGGTGGCAGGCCAGAGCTGTTCCTGCCCAGGAGGGAAGACGGGAGGGCCGTTGGGCAAAGTGTCTCGCCCTGCCCTCCTGACCCTCCTTCTACAAAGCTGATCTTGGCAATGGGGTAGTGGCTGCCACCCTTCCACCAAACAAACAGAAAGAAAAAAAAAAATCTCTTCCTTGTGGGATTCTTGGGCATCTCCTGCCTCCCTCACTCTCACGGTAATTAACGTCTTAATTGGCTGTTGCCTGGGGAACAGGAGAGCTGCTGCAGGCAGATGACCTCATGGGGGTGGAGGGAGGTGAGGTGCCCAGGTGGCTATTTGCCCTGCAGAGCTGGGAGTTGCCCCTCCCCCTCCCCGCCCTGTTCTCTCCTCACCTTTGGCATCCTTTGGCCTGGTGGGGAAACGGAGGCCCAGGGCAGAGACCTAAGCGGGTATAAGGCCAGGCGGCCTGCTCCTTTTCTGGGCTCTAGCACAGGTGGGTGCCCCCTCAACCCAGCTTCCACTGGCCCCTCCAGTCTTGGGCCGGGGCCTGGAAAGAGGAAGAGGCTGCCCAGGGCTGGGCCAGCACGCCGTGCACTTTGACCCCGGCTCCTTGCCAGCACGGCTGCGTACAGACGGCCACTTGAGTGCGCTTTGCAGGCGCTCCCAGAGTGGACATGGAAGGAGCTGGGCCTTTATGCCCCCCACCTCCACACTGGCTCCTGGCCCGCTGCGCACCCCATTGCCAGGTGGGAGAGGGAGCCAAACAGCCAGCCCCTTCCAGGTGGCAGTCGGAAGGGTTTTTTGGTTTTGTTTCTGTTGCCATTTGTGTAAATACTAGTCTTTTTTGGAAGAAATAATGTAAAGATGTTTTGTATAAACTCTGAATTATTTTCTTGTTGCTTTTTTCTTAGAAAAAAAAATGAGAACTAAAAAAAAAAAATTAACCACATGGAGAAATGGGTGTAAAATGGTGTCATGATGTTGGGGAATGAGGTGTGAGTATGTGAGTGTGTGCATGTGTGTGTGTGTGAGAGAGAGAGAGATTTCCTGTGCCCAAATCACTGAAGATCTGGGCAAGTATGGGAAGAGGGTGGCTTTCCTAGTGGAGCAAGATGTTTCTGGGTGTTCTATGCCTGTCCTCGTCTCTCCCCCCGCCCCCAAGTGCCTCTGCTCTCTTGTTCTGCTGGAGCCTGCGACCCTTTCTCCCTGCCCATCCTGTCACCTCAGTGGCACAGGCCATGAGCATCTGCCCAGTCTGCCATCAGGCTCTGCTAGAGAGAGTTGATGGGGGAGGGGGTGTTCCCATGGGGCCCTGGGTGTGTCCGCCAGCACTGCCACCACCTGGCTGGAGCTACGTCTGGGACCTGCTGGCAGGCCCGGCCCTGCCCTGCCTCAAGACACCTAAAGGTGGATAGAAATAACTTTCCGAGAGCTGGGCCTCAGCTGTGGCCCACTGGGTACTGGGGTTGCCTCAGGCCGCCCAGTTCACTTCTTAGCCTCTCTTGTCTTCAGAGGTGGGCCACACCAGACTCCTCACCAGGGCATACTTAGGGGCTTCTGGCTGGCAGGCGAAGCCCTAGAGCTAGGCAGCCGTGAGCAGCCGTGAGCACCCGGTCTCCCTCCCACAGGCCGATGGTCCAGGAGGGTGGCGGGGGGCCCTGAAGAGGGTCTGGCCTCAATCCCACAACAGAGAGGCAGACTGGCAAGGGCCCGGGGCCTTCCTGCTCCTGTCTGGGGGTGGGGAGCTCCCTGTAGAGACGGCCAAGGCAGATGTCAGGAGAGGAGGCGAATGAGATCCCAGTAGCTAGAAATGGGTAAGAAGGCACTAGAGGAAAGAAGAAGGAGGAGGAAGGAAGGGGAGGGCTAGCTAGTGATCCAGAGCAGGAAGCTTCAGAGAACCAGCCAAGGGGCAGGCAGGGCTGTGAGGGAAGTGGGAAGCGCTGGGAGAAGGAAGGGGGAGGAGAGCCACGGGACCTGTAGGGTGAAGGGAAGGGAGGCTGGGCTGGAGCAGGGCTGGAGCAGGGCTGGGCCCGGCTGGGGTGCTCCTGGAGCCAGCTGGGGCAGAGGCTGTTTATTTGGTTTCTCATTAACCAAAGGAAGTGCCTGGATCAGATGGGGCCTCTGCTACTTGACTGCATGCCCAGAGTGGGGCCCCCAGCCTGGGTCGGGGGGTCTTTAACCAGGGCTGGTTCAGGCCAGGTTGATGTCTCTAACTGAGGTGGAGCCTGACCCAGGTTGGGTGAGCCCTTCATGCACTCCTGCAACTCAGTGTCCTTGGGTGGTCCCCCGCCCAGCCCATGACATCAGCTGCCCTCACCCTACCGGTGGGGGGGTCGAGTTCCCGGGGGCCCCTTGGGGGTAGCTATGGGGGTGTGAAGTAAAATCTGCGGGAGAGAGCAGGGGAAAGTGTGGGGCCGTCTCTCCAACAGCCCAGATCTGGGACTGGCCGTTCCCACTTGCCCTGGCCCGGGTGCCGCGGCTGGTGCTGGTTTGGGCTCAGTGCCCAAGCTGGGCTGGCCCCACAGTGGTGCTCAGTAGCTCCCTGTGGCAGAGTGTCCTTCGCTTGGACAGTGCCTGCCGCTTGCTTCAAACACTTACCTTACGCACATAGTTGTCACCGCGTCTCATAAACCTTCCTGTGAGGGTGGACGGTGGGCAATCGTTTGCCTCATATTTGAGATGAGGAAGCTGAGACCCTATCAGGGGCAGTGACTTGCCCCAGGAACACATAGCAAGGGATCCAGAGCACTAGGATTGGAGCCCAGGCCTTTTTCTACGCTGTGAGCAAATGGAAGTTCCTTGAAGGTGATTCTCCTTCTCCCCACCCCCTTGCCCTTTGCCCTGTCTCCCGTGAGACCAAGCAAGCGTGCTTCCTTAGGGACCTTCAAGAACAGGAGGCCTCCCCCACCCTGCCTTCCCAGCGGTGTGGGTCAGAGAGAGACCAAGCTGAGCTAGGTGGAGGCAGGAGGTGTGAGCCTCGCGTGGTAGGGCCCAGACCAGCCCCACCCTCAGCTCTCCTTCCTGTCCCAGCTGGGCCCAAGCTCCTGGTGAGTCAGGGATAGAGGATGCTTTCCAGGTGAGGGTGCGGCTGCCTGGCTTCCTCTGCAGGCTGAGCCCAGATCACCAATGAGGCAAGCTGGGCAGGTGCTAACCAGGCCTCAGTTTCCCTTGAAGGGACGGGCCTCGCGGAGCTGGAAAACCGGGGCTCTGGTGATGTATTGCTCTGGTCCATTTTATGCTCACAGGAGGCCTCCCCGCGGATGGGGATGGCCTGGCGCACTCTAGGCAGGGGCCTGAGGGTGGGCCAAAGAACCCAAGGAGAGATACGGGCCCCACTGGGACCATCCTAGCTTTGCCCCTGCTGAGCCAGCGGCCCTTTGGCCACCTGGCACCGTTCGCTCTCCGAAATCCAGCCTTGCCTGCCTCCCCTCCTGTCCTGCCCAGGCACGTCACAGGCCCTCTGACACCCCAGCTGAGTCAGCCCCAGCCGGCCTGGGGACCCTCCTTGCCCATCTGCTGCTGGTCTCCTGTACAGCTGGCCATTAGACCTGGGGTGGGGGGCCTGGAGCCCCAGCTGGTGTTTGTTAGGTTGGCTGCTGAGGGGGAGACCAACCTCCACCCAGGACAGGGGTCACGGATCCCAAACTGAAAGCAATGGAAGGGCATGGGGGAGACAGTAATTATAGGTTCTGTTTCCAATGGTTAATTACCCAGCTGGCAAAGAGAAAGAAAAGAGGAAAAGCTGGGGGGCGGGGGGAATAAGGAATGTGTGAAGGGATAGGGGAGGGTGGGAGTAGTTTGCCGGAGGGCCCTTTGATAAAGGGGAAAGAGCCCCGCCCCGAGAGGCTCCAGACTGAGGGCCCATCCCAGCTCCAGCCTGACTCTTTTTGACCAGAGGCAGGCAGGCCCCCGTTGCTTTGGGCCTCAGTTTCCCTGTCTGGGTAATGAGGAGTAGAACAAGATTTCGTCATCTATTCAGAAACTATTTACTGAGCACCTCCCATATACCAGCTGGTGGTCTGGGCACTGGGGTACAGTGATGCACAGAATAGACAAGGTCCCTGCTACCAGGGACCTCACATTCTAGAAAGGCCCTTAAGTGCCTGGTTAGCTCTTAAGGGTTTGTGTGGTGATGGGTCGTGGGAATGTGAGAGGCAGAATAGAAGGTACACAGATTAGAAACTTGGGTTCTAAAGGTAGCCTTTCATGCATTCGCTCATCCATTTTTTTCCCCATGAATTGTCGAATGCTGGGCACGTAGTAAGCACCAATAAATGGTACCTGTTGCTTTTCTCATGAGGCGGGGAATGGGCAGTTCGGCTGGGCTTCTTGGGGACCCCAAGCCCCTGGCTGTTCCCATCATCACTGATCAAAGCTGGCCTTTTGTAAAGTTCCTGAACATCCCCATCAGAAGTTACCCTGAGGCTCCAGTCACCAGGCTGCCTCCCTTAGCCCCAGTCCCAGGTTCCTGGGCTGGGGGCTGGGCACAATATACCCATAATAAACTCTTCCAAAGCCAAAGTAGAAGAGATGTGTGTCCATAGCCCTTGCTACCCCCGTGGCTCCATGGGTTTGTCTCTCCCAGCCTCCCTAGGGGCAGCACTTGAGGAACTGGCTTCTGAGAGAGGAGCTGCCCCTTTTCTCCGGCCAGGGCCCTAGGGAGAGGCTCCAGGTGGCTCCTTAGCTTCCAGATGACCAGGAGAAGCCAAGGAGATCCTGGAATCCACCCTGCATCACGGGGATTTCACGCCGGCTGGATTCTACTGGGCAGAGCCCTCGCTCTCAGGGGGATGAGCCAGATTTCCCTGGCTGCCCTCAGGCCTGTTCAGTAGAATCTGAGAGGCCAGAGGCCAGGAAATGGTAGAGCTAGGACTTTCCCGAGAGCTCCTTTCCAGACCAAGCCCCTTAGGGGGAAACTGAGGCCCAGACACAAGAAGGGACTTATTACCCAAGGACACACAGGGAGGACCGGCCGAGCCAGGCCTCAGAACCAGCTCCTTTGCCTCACAGGCCACAGTCGCCTGCTCTTTCTTATGCATTGTTGATCTCTCAGAATCCCCAGAAGTCTGTGCCTGTGAGTGAACCAAACAAATCCATATATACACGGTATTTATATTGACAAACTATGTAAGTTTACACAAGGTAATTACCAAAACGACACATTATATATAACGCTGAGGGAAACATGGCCCTGGGAGGTTTAGGCCTGGTCACAGCCGACTTGGAAAATGCACTAATAGTTTGCCCTGTTCCCTGGGTCCGCCCCTCTCCTGTGGCACCTCACACAGCTCTGAAGTCACTAGGTACAATAGATTGGGAGCGACTGTGGAGGCCAGACCCGCTGGTTCATGGCCCGGACCCAGAACTGGGCATCTCCGTTGGGCGGGGCCTTAAAGGGAGACAAGTGAGGTGGTCCAGCCTCCTGTGCACACCTCCGGGACCTTCCTCCCTCCCTCCCTCCCTCCCCCACCCAGGCAGCCAGCCTGGGCCTCTCAGGCCAGCCTGACAGTTAGCTGTCCTTGCCCTGTCTTCAGCCCCCCTGCACACACTAATAGCCATGGCAGTAACATGCTTTCACATGCAAATTGCTATGGAATTCTCAGCCCCTGCCGGCGCCCCAGCCCCGAAGGCCTCCCCCTGGGCAGATTCAGAGAAGAGAATGGAATCTTTCAAGTTGTTAGGGCGTTTAGAGACCTTCTAGTCCAGCCCCCTTGTTGGATGGTTGGGAAAACTGAGGCCCAGGGAGGGGAAGAAGGAACTGCCCAGAGTCACACAGAAAGTTCACCACGACTGGCCTTCACCCAGGTCTTCTGACTTCCAGCCCATTGCCTCTTCAAACCACCACACAGCCTCCCAATACTCCCGCCCCCACCCCCCACCGCCACGGGTTGTTTACTGTGTACTCTGGGATCCCTCCCTCTAGCACAGATGCTCAACTGAGGCACCTCCCAGTAGGGCCTGGGAGGGTCAAATCCAGAGAAGAAAAGGCCAGAGGTATCTATGACCTACGGACATTGCCCAGGGAAGGGAGCCATTCTCCTTTGAAAAAGCCAGTAGGCAGGATTTGCACATTTCTCGCTCTACACAGCACCCCCCCCCCAACCCCCTCCCCTGATACAGGCCAAACTGCTCTCACTACCCTACCCCCTACCCTCCACCCCGGCTACCCCCCAATCCGCCCCAGCAGGCCTGCCAAACCACGCCAAACCTTCTCCTGGGCCCTAGCCTCACCAGATCTTTCTAGCTTTGTGTATAATCACTCTGCTGGAGTTGCCACCGGTAAGACCCGGGCCCTAGGAGGTGCGGGAACCCAGGTCCCAGCTGCGGGATGGAAAAATCTCCCTTTCTTTCAGTTCAGCTGAAACAAGATCAGAATTTTCTGCAATGAACTTTACAAGGAAACAAAAATAAACACCAAAGGGGAAAAAGAGACCAGTTTACAGAGCACAGGTGTCTGCTCCCACCTCAGCCGTGGTCTTGCACAGATGGGCCTAAGCTAGAAACTTTAGGATTAATCCTGTAGTCTCTGCCTCTGAAACAGCTCTTGACTCTGCCCATTGCTGACCACCCCTAACACCACCGCTCTGGTTCAAGCTGCCTTTCATCTCCTGCCTGGACGATGGCAATAGCCTCCCACCTGGTCTCCCTGCTTCCATCCCGTCCCCCTCTCTTGCAAAACAGCAGCCAAAATGATCTTGCCCAAACTCAATCCTGATATGGCCAATCTCTGTTTACCTTTCAAATGTGTCAATCATCCATCAACTCCTCAGCATGGGTATCGGGGCCCTGGGTGATCTGATCCCTGCCTGTATTTTAAGCTTTGAACCTTTCATCCTTCCACGCCATACTCACCTTAACGACACAAACCTAATCTCTGGTCCCTGACCGGGACAGGCACCCTTAAGCCTCTGAGCCTTTCCGGATGCCCTTCCATTGGCCAGAAATGCCCACCCACTTGCCCTTGGCCTGGCAAACTCCTATTACTCCTTCATGAACGTTCTCATCCGCAAATCCAGGCCAGGGTAGGGTTCTCTTCTCAGCTCTCACAGCGCTTCTGCTCACGCTACGTGGCCTGTGTCTGTTTCCCCCACTAGACTGTGAGCTTCCGGAGGCCGGAAACCCTGTCTAGTTCATCTCCGTATCTCACCTAGATTGAGGCCCAGAACAGAGTTTAGTACAGAGGCAGTGTCAGTACCCTTTTGAAATGTTTGTCGAATTGAAGGGGCTTGGATGGGCTGGGACAGTCATCCCAGGGCCCTGTCCCTGCCCCTCTACCTGCTTACATTACTGTCCAGCCAATCTGGAGCGCCGACATGTTATTATATTACCCTACAATAACAGGGAACATTGACTGAACCCTTACTATGGGCCAGGCACTGTGCTCAACACTTGACGCGCATTCCTCCTTTGACACCTCAGGTCTCAGTGAGGTTCCAGAGGGGGCCTTATCTGAGGTAGGGCTATGATTAACACTGTGCCCCAGGTACGGAAGCGGAGGCTCAGAAAGGGAAAGTACCTTGTCCGCGAGCACGTGGCTAGGAAGTGGCAGAGCAAGGATTTGAACCCCAGAGGCCTGACTCCAGAGTCCAAATGCTTAGGCACTTTGCCACGGTGCTGAGGTGAGGGGGTAGTGCCGGCCAGAGGAGAGGGTGAAGCTGGGCCCCGCAGCCTGCGCTGTTGATGTTCAGCCACGTGGCCTCAGAGGCCGGTTGCCGGTGGTAGTTCAGAGCCCAGACTCCGGAGTCAGGCTGCCAGGGTTGGCACCCCAGCTCTACCGCTTTCTGGCTCTGAATTCTCTAGCAAGTTCCTGAAACCCCTCTGTGCCTTTGGTTTTTGCTCCGGAAGATGGGGCTGAGAGTAGCGGCCGTCCTCATGAGATTGCAGCGAGGATTACGTGAAGGCCCGCCTAACAAGCCCTGGGAACAGTGCCCTGGTAACTGCTCGGTGCGTGCCGTTTACTAGCCCCGGAGTCCCGGAGCGGCCTTCGGTGCTTCTCACCCCGCTGTAGGCCGCCAGGTCTGCTCCAGGCTGGTCTCTGTGTGGCCACTGGAATCAGGGCCTCAGCAGCCAGAGAATCTCTGGCCTCAGCCTCAGCCTGGGTCACTATGGTTCCGGTGGGAGTCCAGCGGTGGTAGGCTGCCGGCTACTTCAGGCCCAGACGAAAGAACATCCAGTCTGTTGTGCCCCACCCCCCGCCCCCGAGCTGGGACTCAGCGTTGGGAGGCCTGCGTTTGAGGCCTGACTCTGCCACTAATACTTGAATAATTTATCTCTTGGGGCCTGGCTTTCTTCATCATTGGTTGGGAAAGGAATGGTGTAAGCAAAACTGCTTGGTAAAAAGCATCCACTGAACTTCGATGTAAGGAGCCACCACTTCTCACCAGAATGTGGGTTTCTGGGGCGCCTGGGTGACTCAGTTGGTTAGGCAGCTGCCTTCGGCTCAGGTCATGATTCTGGGGTCCTGGGATCGAGTTCCGCATCCGGCTCCCTGCTCGGCGGAGAGCCTGCTTCTCCCACTCCCCCACTTGTGCTCTCTCTCTCTCAAATGGAAAAAAATAAAATCTAAAAAAAAAAAAAAAAAAAAGAACGTGGGTTCCTTTGGGCCAGTGAACCTGGCAGTCAGCAAAGGGCTGATGAATGAATAAGTAAGCGAGTGTCTCTCCGTGCCCACCCCCCACCAGGCTCCAGCAGCCAGAGGTCCAGCTCCAAAGCAGGAGTGCTCCGGTAGTGGTCTGCAGTGCTTCTGGGAAATCAAGAAGCATAGGCTGCCCTATTCAGGAGAAGCGCACTGACCAAAACCTGACATCCAGAGACTTTCTTGTTCCCTTCCTCAGCAGGATCACTGGAGCTTCCGGGTACCCTTGAAAAGAAAGCCGCTACGCTAGATGGCTTCTTTCTATACTTACTCAGCTGGTGAAGTGTAAGCCAGTGCAGTCTTTCTGGAGGTCACTTAGATAATAATATACATATCAAAAGCCCCCCAAAAGGTGCAGAGCCTCTGACCTAGCAATTCCACTGTGGATTAAAGGCCTGTGCAAAGGATTTTTGTTGCAATTGTACATAGTTTTAGGGTTTTTCTAAAATCGGAAAATTGGAGAAACTTCAAAAGCCACCTTCTCTGGTAAGTTTTCATCATCTACACACACACACACACACACACACACACACACACACCCCTCTGGGAATGATGCAAATGGTTTGAGGTAGCATATATTAGCTGTCGTCTCCATTAAGAAACCTTCCAGGTTCTTTTTCTGAGCTCTGTGGGTGTCCCTGGGATCTAACACGTTGGATCACAATTACTGAGTTCTTGCCCCTCAGTAATTCCGTTTTCTCATCTGTGAAATGGGACTGCTGATACCACTAAAAGTGTTGGGTTGTTAAAGAGATGCCATGTCAAGCCCTCAACGCAGGGCCATCATCACTCAATTCATTTTATTATGACGATTACTATCTCAGTGCGAGATAGTTGCATGACTCCCTCTGTCAGTTACACCACGATGTCTTTGAGGGTGAAGACTATACTATATATCTTTTTACTCTCTGAATCTACAGGGCCCGTATGGAGTTTGGCACAGAGTAGGCGCTGAGGGAGTTTGATGAGAGAAGAAATTTAGTCCAGTGGCCTCAACGTGGAGAAGAGGCAGCTGAGGCCCAAGGAGGGGGCGAGTCAAGGGTTAGTTAGGCCTAGAACTTGGGTCTTCTGTCCATAGATTGTGGTGCCCTGGGGATTTGGGGGTGAGGGTGGGGGTTGGGAGCAAACTTCTGGATTCCTTGAGCTGAGCTGTCCAGGCTCTTTCGATGCTTTGGGTCTGGGAGCCTATGTTGAGAGAGTCTCCAAGGCTGGGGGCAGTTGTGTTGACTCTCCTCCCCATTCTTGCCCTCATTCTTTCTATCTCAGGCTCTAGCCTGGCCCAGCCAAACAGGAAGATTCATTAACCGTCTAAATATACAGAGCCCAGGGGCCATGTGCAGCCTGCAACAGAGCTGGGGTCCCAGCAGGGCCAGAGCCTGAGGCAGTGGTGCAGGCAGAGGGCTGGCTGGGAGGGGCCCAGCAAGGGGGAAGGCCCTGGAACAGCTAATGTGATGATTGATGGGGAGGTGAGTGAAGCCAGGCCAGCGCCAGGCCCTTGGAACGCCCAGTCTCTAGTCCCATTTGTAGCCATCTCTCCCTGCACCCCCCCCACCCAGGTTTGACCCTGGTCCCCATGCCAGCTTTGGTACCATCCCCCTCTCCATGCTCCCCAACCCCTTAGTCCAGCTTTCCGAGCCTCAGAAGTATGGAGCTTCAGAGGTGGGCAACCAGGAGTGGGGGTGGGTTTCCCTAGGCTCCTGCCTGCTTATTATTGTAAGGGCTATTTCTCTAATCAAAACTCCCCAATTACCCAAGGGCCCCTCTGATTAATATTCCATGATAACAGGAACAGGTCACATCTGGCTGCAGGAGTTGGAATTCGACACTCCAGGAGCCCCATGATTGGTCTGCAGGAAGAATAATAAACTTCCTTTATCCTGCCCCCCTTTCCCTTCCTTCCCATTCAGAGGCTCCCCTTTTCTTCTACCTCCCCTTCCCCAGCCCTTTTCTGCCCCTCTCCAACCCCATCCAAGTTCCCTGCTTTGCCCTCTGCCCTCTGTGGAGGCGGAAGTCACCTTCCCAGCCTTGGGCAGGCCCCCTGGTCATTATCGACCCCTGCTTTGCTAGTCTGGCTCTTTGGCCAGGGAGCATCTTATGCTGGGTGTGGCAGGCTGAGCGGGGAGGGCAGTTTCTGAGTGATCGTGGGTGCTCTGAATGTCTCATGTCATCAAACCCTCATTACCATCTCCTACAAGGCGGTCACATTATCCCTGCTTATTGCCAGGGGCACAGTGCCTCTGAGAAGCCTCTGGACTTGCCCACATCACACAGGCGGTACCTGACAGAGCTGAGACTTCAACCTCAGAGCTTTCTGCTTCCAAGGCTCCTCTTCTCCCTGCAGTCCCCGCCCTGATCTGCTGAGGATGGTTGCAGTCTCTGGATGCTTGGATTAAGATGGGACCCACTGACATGACACAGAGTCAGTGCCCGGGACACCAGACCCCCAGGCTTCCATTGGATTCGAGTTGGATTTTCAGGAAACAATGAGCTGAGACCTTGCAGTCGAATTCCACAGGCCAGACAGGAGAAAAGACTCGCCCTCATTCGTGCGGGGAGGGTGTGGTAAATATGGGACTTGGCCCCAGGTCTTCTAACATGCGGATGAAAGCCCCTTCCATTTGCCGTCTTGTGGGGGGCTCCGAGAGAGAGGTTTCCCAGATGCCAGCATCCTCTGACCTGACCCCCACACTCCCAGACAAGGGCATAGCTGCTTGTGTTTGTTCAGTCTTCACCAACGAGCCTGGGCAGAAAGCAGTCTCTGCTTGGAGTGCGGTAGGAGCACAGGACAAGGGGATGTGGTCGCCACTGAAGGGCAGAAAGGAGTTGCTTTCCACCAGCTCTCCCCTAGGCTGTGTGCCCCTCTGGCGGCTGCCCCCTCCTTTCCCACCAGGATTCTTAGTAGCCAGAAGAAGGGGCAGGCCCTCGTGTGTCAGGGGCACAGTTCTCCCCTGTTTTCCCTCCCCCCTCAGTGGCGGGGTGCACACAGGCTCTGTGAGTGCCCACGGCCAGACAGCAGTTTGATTGTGCTAAGGAAGGGCAGGGCCGTGGAGTGTGCCTCCCATCCCTCCCACTCTCACCTGGCACTTTCCTTGGCCTCTCACCCTGCTCGTTCCTCCTTTGTGTGCTCCTTTGCCCAACGTTATTGTTATTCGGAAACACCCTGGAACCACCTCCTTACTTCACAGTTGGGTCAACTGGGCCCCAGATGAGGGGACTGACTAAGGCTTGACTCCGTCAGTGGCCCGGGCTTCAATGGCTCTTCCCACGCCTGCCCTTTCATGGCTGAGATGGTCCTGGCCAAAGGGCTAAAACCTGGGGCTGCTCAGTCCTTGTGTTCTGCCCTTTGGTGAGGTCTGAGACCCACTGGGCTTTGTAGGAAGCCATGAGGCTTCTGGCACCCAACTACCTCAAGATGGAGGTCTGCACAGGTCTTGTGGGATCTTGATCCCTGCCTGGGGAGCAGAGGCCCAGGTCTCCCTCATCCCTATGTTGTCTTCCTGCTCCTGCTTGTGTTACCCCGGCCCCACAGCCTCTCACTTGAGCCCCTGCCCCACATCCTTCCTTGTCCCACTTTGCCTTCCCATGGCCCCTCTAATTCACCTTCTGCACACTGAAGCCAGGCTGACCTTCTTAAACTCCAGGTCCAGGTTATGTGCCCTCCTTTGCTAGGCCCCAGCTTCCTCCTCTGTGAAGTGGGGATAAAAAGCAGACCTAGCTCGTGGGGTCGTGGGGATGAACTGAGAGCATGATGTAAAGCACTTAGCTCCATGCCCGGAGGAAGAGGGAGCACCCCGTATTGTCATCTCTTCTGCTAATAATGACGAAGCCTAACACCAGCTGAGTGGTTACTGTGTGCCAGGCACTGTTCTAAGTGCTTCCCTGTGCGATGGTTTCTTTAATCTCCACGACAGTTTTACATGGAATCCCCGCTATCGTTCCCATTTCACAGATGGGTATACTGAGGCACAGCAATATTGTGCAACTTGCCAAACCTCACGCTGCCACTAACCTGCTGATCAAGCATTGGAATCCACATCGTTTGACTCCAGAGTTTGGCCTCTTAACCACTCAGCTATCTTCCCTCCCTAGAAACAGTCTATGACTCCCCAGTACCTATAGGTGATCCGTGGTGTGAGGAGAAGGAGGGGTAAGAGAGCATTGAGTGGCCACTTAAAGAATTGAGACTTTATCCTGTCGGTACTGGGGAGTCATACACTGTTTCTAGGGAGGGAAAGTAGCTGAGTGGTTCAAAGTGACTGCTTCCAGAACATCAAGGGCACTTACCTGCTTGACAGCCCTGGTTTAGTCAGTTTCTTCAGCTTGGAATGACCCTCTCCCCACCCTCCACACACACACGCAAAAGATCCGTGCATATACGAACACAAACCCTGTCTTTCCAGGTATTTATTCTGAACCCATCTCCAAAGCTAATGGTTCAAAGCAAGCACCCGGAGAGGCAGGGTTTGGGGAAGTATTTTGGGTGGGGGAGGGGAGACTTAGAGGGACACTTCAGGTGTGACCACCCTCCCGAAGCTATATAGGGTGCTCAGTGCCTGTGGTCCTTAACCATTTCACCACCTAGGGCTGTCCTTTGGAATTCGTCTTCCCCACGCCTCTTCTCCCTGCCCTCAATACCACAGCTTTGAAGGGTCTTGTCTACCAAACCCTCTGCATTTAAAAAATATAAAGCAGGGTTGGGGAAGGCAGGTCTCCCGGGAAATCAGATACTACCTTTGAGAGGTGTATGGGTTTTGCCTTCTCCACACACCCCGCTTCTTCTGAACTTGAGTTTGAATGAGTCCACGTGAGTTCCGGGCAAAGCCGGGGCCGGGGCTGGGCCCCCTGCAAATGAGAATAGAAAGATCAGTATTTTTCGCTCTGCTGTTGATACGGCTTTATTGTCATGCTGTAGGACTGACTGCAACAGACAATTGATCCGACTGCCCAATTATTATCAGAAAGCAGACCTTAAGATCAACTAGCCGAAAACCCAGATCATCAGCGTTGGCAGACAGCCCCCAGCATTCAGCTGGTTTCTCTCCAACAATTTAATACAGCAGGTCAAATCATTTAGTTACCTGGGGGTGCAATTTGCAACTAATTCATCTTGGAGGGTTCACCAGGAAGCTATATTGCCTAAATTAGATGTTCTAGGGGTGTTTTATTGAGTTTTTAAATGGCCACAGTGGCAATTGGTAACGCCTGCTTTGAAAGCATTCCAGACAGAAATGGCTACAGGCCTGGCTCGATGGCAGAGAACTTTGCACGTTGGAGGGGATTCAGAACTGTTTTCAGGAGAACATTGCCCTTGCACATGGGTACCCCTCCAGGCCTCTCTGTGAGAATCGCTCCTAGGCCCTTTTGATCCATGTAAGCCCTCCCCTCTGCCTAGCTCTCCAGCCAAGCGTGGGGCTCTGCCCTGCGTCAGCGACTCACAATTGTGACACTCCAGGATCTTCCTCCAGATAACTCAGCCTTGAAGCCCCTGATGCCCCAGCCTTATCAAGAGCTCAGTTGGGAGAACCAATATTTATGGTGGGCAGTCCGCAGAGCAGAGTGTCCAGCCTATCTCCTGGAGTCTCATATTATCCTTAACTTAAGGCAGCTCATCAGAAGGCTGGGTATTTGGAGCACAGCACCGTGGCCCTTCTGAAGGCAGGAGAGTATAGCGATTACGAATCTGGGTTCCAGCGACAGACTGGTCTGGGTTTGTGTCTAGCCCTCCCACCGTCCTGCCTGTGTGCCCTTGAACAAATGATTTCACCTGACTCTCAGTTGCCTCATCTGTAAAATGGGCATAATAACATTGCTCACCTCCTGAATTTATTTGGGGGGATTCAATCCCTGGCACGTAGTAAATGGCGGCAGTCGTTATTTATTGTTATCCTGGGGAAAATTGCTTTGGGTCCTTGTGGTAGGTGGCTAGAGGGAACATTGTGAGAAAGTCAGCCTGGAATTCACTGGCTGCAGGGATGTCAAAGACATTGTGTGGTCATTTCTCCCGGGGTTCTCTTTGTGAAGGGCCAAGGAAAAGATGTGCTTTCTTTTCTGACTAGGGAAAGCCATGCTTCTCTGGAATACTTGCTTTATCTTTATGTTACGGATGCCATGAAGCTTAAAACTGATGATGTTTCCCTCTTTTATGAGGCTATCAGAGGAGCAGGCTCCGATATCGGTATAGAACTTTAGAGAAGGCCTTGTGTGTGCGTGTGTGTGTGTGTGTGCGTGTGTGTGTGTGTGTGTGTGTGTGTGTGTGTGTGTGTGTGAATCTTACTTCTGGCTTTATTATTTTCCTGACCTTGTTTTTCTTTATCTTGATTTCACTCAAGTACATAGTTTATCATTTTATATTTTATAGCATTTGTTCAGTTGTCCCAAATCCTTTAATGACTAACTTGTGATATAAATGACTGTTGTAAGAGCCACCATGAATTAGCCTATTTAATCACACAACAACCATATGAGAAAGGGGTTGTTATTATTTTTTTTTACCTTTTATTTTTTTAAATATTTTTCTTTATTTATTTGAGAGAGAGATTGAGAGAGAGCATGAGCGGGGTGAGGGGCAGAGGGAGAAGCAGACACCCCGCTGAGCAGGGAACCCCATGTGGGACTCGATCCCAGGACCCTGGGATCATGACCTGAGCTGAAGGCAGCCGCTTAACCGCTTAACTGACTGAGCCACCCAGGCGCCCCAGGGGCTGTTATTATTATTCAACTTTTACAGACGAGGCAGTTGAGGTTCCGAAAGGCTAAGTTACTCACGCCAGGTCATATGGCTTGGTAGATCTGGGTAGGGACCCGTGCCATCTGACTCGAGAGCTGTACCCTCACTCTACAGTGTGCCTCTGATAAATGGAAGGTAGGTACACAGGTGGGTATCTAGGGGATACGTGTCTATAGATGGCAGATTAGATAAATAGATGTAGGCAGATATGATAGGCATAGATGGCAGACGGACAGTGAGATGAAAGATATGATTTGTTTTTCCGTAAGATAAGCAGAGTTGCCTCGTAGGGGTGATAGAATTCTAGCCCAAGGCGAAAGAACTTGATGCCTTAGCTTGAACAATCCTACCATAAAGAAATGTTCATTCTCCCTTAGGGCTTTTGAAAATTGAGATCCTTGTGGATGTTCATTAATGCCTTTGTGGACCCCTATTCATTCATGCATTCATCCATCATGCAATTACTATGTGGCTGGGCACGGGGGACACAGAGATAACTAAGACATGATGTGTCCCCACCCTCGAGGGGCTCCTGACTCACTGAGTGAGACATGCATGAGGACTAGAGATCACAGTGCAGATGCTGGAACTTGGGCCTCTTCAGGGTGTTTGGGAAACACAGAGGCAGCCAGGGGTGGGGAGCAGAAGGTCAGCGAGGATCAGGAAATGCTTTAAGTCATCATCTCATTGGGAAATGCTTCCAAGAGGGGGAGTTGAGCAAAGAGTAGAGGACGATTACGGGTTTGCTAGGCCGGCGGAGGACAGGCGGAATCACATGGGCAAAAGCACAAAGGCGGGGGAGACCAGGGCACGTTGGAGAAGCTGCAAATAATCTGTTCTGGTTGAAAGGCAGGGGATGTGTTGGGTGGCCTAAGAGATGAAGCTGGACGGGTAAGGACGCCAATTCCTGAAGGGCCAAAGGCATTTGGAGTTCATCATACAGCAGATGGGGAGTCCTGGCAATGTCGAAGGCAGGGCAGGGACCTGGGTTTGAGAAGTCAGCCACGTAGTCAGAGCAGCGTGGAGTGTGGAGGCAAGGAGACCAGGTAAGAGGCAGTTTCCGCCACCCAGTTCTGAGCCTGCTACTGTATGTGTCCCTGCTTCAACAAGTATCTATTGAGCAACTATTAAGCACCAGGCACGGTGGTCGGCACTGGAGACACGGCAAGAAACAACATGGACCAAGCTCCTTGCCCTCGGGGACACACAATAAACAATAGACGTAATAAACAGGAAATTTCTATATGACGTGAGAAGGTGAGGAAGAGCTACAGAAAAAGACAAAATAGAGCACAATATGGAGAATTGGAATTGTGAGGTCGGGGCTGGCCTGAGACCTTTTCGAGAAGGTGACATTTAAGTCAAAAATGTGAAGAAAGCAGAGGCCATATGAAGGACTCTTTCCATGTCTGGTTCCAACAGACGTTCGCAGCCCAGGCCAGGGGACTTGGGATCTGAGAGGCCTGGGTTCAAGTCCTAGCACCTTGGGCAGGAAACCGCCCCTCCGAGCCTCTATTTCTCCTGTGCATCCTGCCTTGTGAGGCTGCGGGAAGAGCCTGAACACAACGGTGCTTTCTAATCTGACAGGCAGAGCCCAGGGTAAAGGGGTTATTACGAATCTTCTCTGGCATCCCTTTCCAGGCCTCTGGCAGCCCCAAGGCTCTTTGCGCCTGAGGAGCCAGTGAGAGAGAAGGCCGTGGGAGACTTGCTGACAGCCTCTTGCTCAGGGGACGGGGAGCCGCTTCTCTCAGCTCCAGTCAGGATGAAGCTGGGCCACGGGCTGGGCCATGCACCACTGGGCATGAACCCGCCATGTGGCAGAGCTGGAAGAAAGCCCTGCCAACCAATCCAGCTCAGCCCCTACGGGATCGATGGGGGTGCTGAGCCCAGGGCCGGCAAGGGACTGACCCACGGGCACACGGTGAGTAAGTCAGAAACACCTGGAGCTGGGCTCTAGGTCTCCTGCCTCCCAAGTGGGTCATGGCTGAGCTGGGAGGCTCCTGTGACCTGAGTGAATTTGTTAATAGTGAGGGCCTGCCCCTGCTTTTTTTTTCTTTTTTTCTTCTACTGAGGCTTCCTTTGGGGACCTGGAGCCCACTGCTAAAAATTAGAAGAATAGCTAACATTTAGCATTCTTCCAAGAGATTTCCATTCATGATCTCACTGAGTCAATAACCCTATGAAGTAGTATTAACCCTATTTTTATTGGTGAGGAAGCCAAAGCTCAGAGCAGTTGAGTGACTTGTCCAAGGTTACAAGTTAGAAGTGGGGGAGCTGGGTGGCTCAGTCGGTTAAGCGTCTGCCTTCGGCTCAGGTCATGATCCCGGGGTCCTGGGATCGAGTCCCATATGGGGCTCTCTGCTCAGCGGGGAGTCTGCTTCTCCCTCTGCCCCTCACCCCGCTTGTTCTCTCTCTCTCTCTCTCAAATAAATAAATAAAATCTAAAAAAAAAAGAAATGGGGGAGCTGAACAATTTTGGCGTTTGTGTTTATGAGTCTTTGTACTTGGCCACTAGGTATACAGGTGTGAGATGAGTGTGTGTGCATGATGATTTTGTGTGTGTGTGTATGTGTGTGTGTGTGTGTGCGCGCACATAATGGTTGTGTGTGGTTGGTTGTGAGTTGGGAGGAGTTCTTGGCTAACTCCCAATTGCTCTGTCATGCTCTGCACAGGGGCTGTCTGCCGCACAGGGCAAACCAAGCCTGGGGGTTGGGGGCCTGTGGTTCAAGATAGCTGTGACCTGACGTCTGGGTCCCCTAACCCTCTGTTATAAGAGCAGCACACATTAGCAAGAACATGCACAGATACCATGATGGATGTGAAACCACTTGCTTGCGGTTCTCCAAACTGTGGTCCCCGGACCAGCAGCATCAGCATCACCTGGGAACTTGTCAGAAATGTTAATTCCTGGGACACCTGGGTGGCTCGGTCGGTTAAGCATCTGACTCTCGGTTTCAGCTCGGGTCATGATCTTGCCATGGTGGGATCGAGCTCTGCATTGGGCTCTGCTCTCAGCATGGAGTCTGTTCGGGTTCTCTCTCTCCCTCTCCCTCCTGCTCTCTCTCTCTCAAATAAATAAATAAAATCTGGATTGCCTGGGTGGCTCAGTTGGTTAAGCGTCTGCCTTCGGCTCAGGTCATGATCCCAGGGTCCTGGGATCGAGTCCTGCATCGGGCTCCCTGCTCAACGGGGAGCCTGCTTCTCCCTCTGCCTGCTGCTCCCCCTGCTTGTGTTCCCTCTCTCTCTCTCTCTCTGACAAATAAATAAAATCTTTTAAAAAATATAAATAAATAAATAAATAAATAAACTCTTAAAAAAAAAAAAGAAATGCAAATTCCTGGGCACTACCCCAGTCCTACTGAATCAGAGACTCGGGGTGGGGCCCAGCAATCTGTGTTTTAATAAGCCCTCCAGGTGATTCTGATGCAGCCTAAGTGTAAGCATTAGATACAGGCGGGAGGGGCCCAAAGCCTGCTGGGATGCATGCTTCCACGTACATGTACACACGTGCCCAGGGCCCAGCACTTTACAGTTTACCAAGGGCCTTCTCACCTATAACTTCCTCCGATCCTCTTAACAACGGGGATCCCGCCCACTTCCCAGATGAGTAAACTGACTTCCAGGGAGGTGAGGTCATGCAGCAGCAAGTCCCTGATGGATGCCAAGCATGGCAGTCTTCTCCTTTCGCCCAGGGCCAGTCTTGGATCCTCCTACCCTTGCCCCCCATGCTGGTCCAGGGCTCTTCCTGCCCACAGCAACCTCCCAGAGGAAAGAGAGCAGAGAGATCGTCGACCTTGGCTTTCTGCCCACCCCGCCCCACCCCCTCTTCCTCTTGTCAGCAGCACCTATAGAACAAGTTCCCTCTTACACAGGTGACTTGACCTGACAAGGAAGGACAACAGTGTCCACAGAAGTAAAAGGGGCTCCAGGGCCCAGCGGCTATTTTCTAGGGGGTACCTAAAAGTGGATCTGGGGGCAGCAGAAAAGTTTGGGCTCAGAGTCTGCTCTCCATTTCTTCCTCTGGATATGGGAGCTCCACTGGAGCTGGCCCAGCCCCAGTGGAAGGTGAAAGGTGGGGCCTCGAGCTGATTTCTGCCCAGGCCCGTCTCCCATTCTGACCACACGACTGCTCTGGGGGCCCTGGCAGGAAAGTGAGAAGCTTATCTAGTCTGCCAGAGGGGCTGGGGGTAACAAGAAGAGACGGAGAGAGGGGGCATGTCTGGGTCCATGGAATTAAGGTATATACACAGCCAAGAGACCATAAAAGTAGGCATAGGTCCAGAGCATGTTGGCAAACATCTGGCCCAGTGATTCTCAGCCTGCGATTTGCGTGATTTCTGGGAGGAGGGGGGAGGTGGTGGTCTACTCTCAGGGGTCACGGGTTCTTTGAGAATCGAACTTTTATGTTCTTGTTTTGATGGTAATCTAAACATGATTTTTCTTACACTTACAACAACAGCTATAATTCACACTGGAAGACATTTTCATAGCCTCTGTTCAATTCTGAAGACATTTCTCAAATGAGGGACATGCAGATCTGGGGGTGGGAGTTGTAGCTGTTCAAAGATATCATTTCAGGGGCTGGTTCTGCTGGAATGTTCATCCAATAAGGGGAAGAGCTGTGGATTCCACTCCACGGCTGAGAAGCACTGATTTGGTTCAGCCCCTTCATGTTTCAGGTGAGGACACTGAGGCCTATGGAGGGCTGAGCACTTGCTTGAAGTCTTCCAGGAAGTCAGGAGCGGGGCTGAGACCACAACCTGGCCCAGAACTCTTCCTGTCACACTTGTAGGGTGGTAGCTCAGGCCATGGCAGGGGCAGGCAGGGTGGCAGAAGTGTGTGCCTCAGATAGTTCCATTAAGATTCGTCTGGTCCTCCTTCTGTTCGTGGGACCTGCATGGCCATTTGGATCTCTTCAAGAGATGCGGCCAGCCAGAGGACAAACGGGGGAGAAGTAGGACTCAAATTTTCATGCCACGGTGACTGTGGTGTCTCCATTCTGTGAGGCACACACGGATGGGCCAAATGTAGCCCCTGCTTTCTCCCTGCTCCAGCACGGTCTGGGGAGGCAGGTGCAAAGATCACGGCAATGCCTCCAACTCTTCCAAGCGGACTCTCCCATCCCTCTGGCCGGCAGACACTTACCGAACATTTACCATATGCCAGGTACTTCTTTACCTATAAGATGTTGAGATGTCATTGAAGAAGCTGTGGCCCCCTTTTGTAGATGGGGAAAATGAGATCCCGAAAGGTTAAGTAAACTGCTTCTAGGTGGCAGAGCCAGGCGGGCCGATTCCTGGGCACATTTTCTTAACCTTTCCCTGTCTCATGTGATCCTTGTAACAGCCCTGGAAATGGGCCTGGGTGGGTCATTTCTCCCCATTTCACAGAAGAGGAATCTGCGGCTCAGAGAGGGGGAACGGTTGGGCCCCAGGGTATGAAGCTAGGAACTATTCGGTCTGCTTCCTGATGTAGTATCTGCTCACTAGCCTTAGGCTGTCCCATCGGAGACCCGAGACGGTGAGATCTTTGCGGATCTGGTGGCATGTCAGAAACAAACCAGTAAAAAACCGGTGGCGACCGCAAATTCATTAAGATCATAAATTGGTTGAAAATAGATCTGTCTAGCCAAAGGTTTTCCCATGTAATAATAATTTCTAGGCACTATGGGGAAGTTTTTGTTTGTTTGTTTGTTGTTTTTTTGCACTTGGAGCGTGTTGGCCTATTTTCTGAATTTTTCAGTTTTTATTTTTTAGGGGAGAGTAATTCGGGGATTCATTTTCAACTCATTCTTCCTGCTCTGGTCGTTCAACAAGATTTGCACAAACTTTGAAATTGTACCTCAGATTCTAAATAAATCGCCCCAAAAGCAAGTAAGTTGAAACTGAAATGTTTCCATCTGCTAGTCCCAGCTTCCAGAAGTTTGTGTAAGCTAGGATGAATATACAACCTTTCAATGCAACACAATCTGCTTTTCAAGTGATTTGCCTTTAAGTTTTGCAAATTGAATTTTTTTTTTTTTTAACAGGTGATGCCCACCTTCTTTATCTTTAACCTACGCTCTCACTGGTTTCAACATACACCCCTTTTCAACCTAAGCGGCTTTTGCTTAGCATCTTTTCAACTGCGCCACGGCAATCATTTGTTCCCACTGGGAATGCTGCTTGCTGTCAGGATTGAAGTGCTGTATGGTTTCTGGGACAGGGACAGACTTGGGCTGAGCTTTGTTGGTGTAATGGTGCTTGAAAGTATTGGCAAGGAAAATGCCAGCGGGCACATTGTCCACACACACAGCACACCAGGCGGGGTGTGAGGTGAGGGAAGCATCGGAAGGCAGTGAAAAGGATCAGGGCGTGGGGTTCATTGTGGCCCACGTACCGCTGCCTCAGTGTTGATCCACATTGTCTGAGCCTCGGTGCTCCCAACCCTGGCTCTCCCTCAAAAACTGAGCTGGGCCCCTCTCCCGGGTAGCAGCAGAGCGGAGTCTAGGCTCGGAGTGGTTGCCCCACTGGCCTTGCACGTGTTGATCCTTCCACCGAAATGAAACAAATACCCTTCAGTGCATCTGACCAGGAAGAATGGGAGTTTCAGTGAATTAGAAATAATGCCCCACAAGTAAAGAACGAGCCCCTCCCTTTGAAGTGAACAATGCCCTAAAAATTCTTAAAATTGTCAGAAAATTTGCTGAAGCATTGCACAGTATGTCAAAATGACCAATAACTGGAAAAACAATCACTAAAGGAGTATGATCTTTTTTTCTCTAGTTTATCGTTCAGAACCAATTTTTTTTTTTTTCATCATTTCACTTGGAACCAGACCAGACGGGTTGGAACAAAAGTCCTCATCTCGTTCTCCCTGGAGTTGCCTAGAGCACCACTGGGCCCATGCTTGAATTGCATTCAGTTGGGCCTCATGCCTCCTTTTTCTACACTCTTGCACTGCAATATCTGTCTTGAAGTAGATCCTCTGGCCTCAGAATTCAGAGAAGAGATGCATGTGGACAAATCGAGGTTAAATCAACCCTATAGCTAGTACGGATTCAAAGTAGATTTCTTCCTTTTTTTAACGGGTTTTTCTGTGTTTTCTGAATTTCCTACAATGACCATGTATTACTTTTGTAACGAACAAACATAAATCCCACAATAAGAAGCTGAACGCACATATTCAAAGTGCAGAACCAAACCACGTACCAAACACTGTGATGGGTACTTTGGGATTGGGACTGTGGGTCCCTGTCCTGTGCCGACTGGTCCTACTGGAGGCTTACTCTCTCAGCTAGTAACTGGGCTCCTCTCAAACCTCCACGGTGGCTTCATCTGCCAAGAGAGCCAAGGAAGGAGGTAGGGTACTCAGGTCTCTGTCACCAGGGGAGTGAAGTGATTAATGTAAGGGGACACATAGTACACAGAGACCCAGTTGGGATAGGACCGCACCATTTAAGGCAGGAAAGTATTTCCACCCCAAAGACTAACGACCTGTCTAGGCAGGTATCTCTTCTCTTGCCTTCAGCTCCCTTGACCCTCAGGCAGGTCTAGAGCCCCTCTTCTCCCTGCCCCCTCCCCCAGTCCAGGGAAGACCTCTTTAGCCCCCTCCCTGACAGTCTGTCTGGGCCAGTCTGTCTCCCCAACCCCAGCAAAGCATTAAAAATTGAAAGCTCCTTTGAAGAGAAAACAGTTTAATAAAAGCTCTATCCATTTTTCATGAGGGGATCAGGAGAAGGATGGTGCAGAGAGGAGAGGCAGGATGGGGGAGACAAGAGGGGGTGGGGACAGTGGGCAGTGAAGGGCTTGGGGAAATCCCTCATGGGGGCTCAGCAGAGCAGGAGTCAGGAAGGGCCGCCTCCCCCTTACCCGAAGCTCTGATGGCCCCAGCGCCCTCTTCTTTTCCCACTTCCTCTTAGCAGGATCCATGCCAGGCCTGTCAATACTGAGAAAGATGGCTTCCCCTCTGAGGAAGCCTCCTGCCTTCTCTTTGGAGAAGGCCTCAGAGGACCTGGGCTGCATTCCCTCAGAGGAGTGGGAGCAGTAGATAACCTCTGGCCCAGGGGGCCCTCTTCCACCACTCAGCAGCTTCCCAGGTTGGGCAAGACGAGGCCTGTTACTTGAGCCCTGGCCACGTATTTGGCACCCAGAGGACTGGCCAGGCCAGACCACCAGGCTGGTCACTGGGCAGAGGGCTGAGTTTTGGGAAGAAGTACAACAGGGAGGTTGGGGCCTGGGGGGCCTGGGGGAATGAGGTCCAAACCCTGGCTCATGTTCTTTGGACCCTAGACCCTTTTCCACATAAAAGAGACACAATTGCATTCACTGGCCGGCTTAGCCTCCACCTTTTCTTTTCTTTTCTTTTTTTTTTTTTTTAAGATTTTATTTATTTGACAGAGAGAGACAGCGAGAGAGGGAACACAAGCAGGGGGAGTGGGAGAGGGAGAAGCAGGCTTCCCGCGGAGCAGGGAGCCCGATGCGGGGCTCGATCCCAGGACCCTGGGATCATGACCTGAGCCGAAGGCAGACGCTTAACGACTGAGCCACCCAGGCGCCCCTCCACCTTTTCTTACCAGTCCCACCTCAGCAAAGACAGGTCCGCCCAGCAAAGAGACCTCAGAGACTGGCCCTGGCAGGAGAGATGTGTGCCTCCGTGTAATCTGGTCTATCTCTGGCACACATCTCTGTGTGTGCGTGTCTACACGTACCAGTGTGTAATAGTGCCATGTGCGTGAGTGTCCATAACCAGGGTGTGTGTGTGTGAGAGACAGAGCAGGATGTGGGATGGTGCCCATGGGTGACAGTCCTTGTTCCTACCACTCCCTGCTTCTGAACAAAAACAAGCCCTTCCCGAGTGCGTGCCAAAGGGCAAGCGCAACAGCGAAGGCGGGTAAGAGGGAAATGGGAAGCATGGAAAGGAGAGCAGGCCCCAGGGAACTGAGCAGGCTCTGGGCCCTAGAAGCAAGCCCCAGCCACAAAGCTGTTCCCTGCGGGCCCTGGGAACCGAGAAGGAGTTTGCTCCCTTAGTGTCTCCGACTCAGGAGGGCAAGAGATTGTGTGCATGTGCGTTTGTACAAAGAGCAGGAGTTTCGTTAGCATGGTCAAGGAGGGCTTCAGGGGACGTTCCTGGAGTGAGGGTTGGGGAAGAGAATGAGAGGCTGATTGATGGTGCCTCTATGGGTTTGGGGCTCCAGCTTTCAATAAGAGACCCAGGCCAATTTTGGCAGAGTTTCTTCTCCACTCTTCTCTGCCCCAGCAGGAGTCAGGTCCCCAGGGCCCAGCCTCCAGGTGGCTGGGGTAAGGAGTGAGGTCCTGGATCTGGGAGAGAATTTAGGACCAGTGTTGGGTATCCTGCCTGGGCCTCCTTCTGGGTTTGCTCCAAACATGTGTCCACCTAGCCATTCTTCCATCCATCCATTCAACACTTATTCACTGAGCCTTGCCTCTTGTTGCCAGGGATTTTGTCAGGACATTGATCAGGCAGATAGGTCCTTGCCCCCAAGACCATGGAATCTAGTGCATTCTTAGCCATACTTCTCCATGACTTCACATAGGTTGCCTCCTTCATGGCTCCGAGAGGCAGGTGGCCAACCCTTGCATCGGCAGTTCACTTTGGTAGCTTGACAAGCCAGGGAGCCAGAAGACACAGAACCTGACATTCCCCATGTGACCTTGCCACTGTCCCTGCCAGATCCTTTGTTTTCCCATTTATACTGGGACTGGATGCCCTGTGATGGACTCAGAGGGTCTTTCCTGCTTCAGTCACTGTTCTTGCCTTTGGACAGATGCTGTAAGATCCCAGTGCTGACAATTCCTGGGGAATTTTTCCCTTGGCCCATGGCTCTGGGCAGCCTTAGGCAATTTGATGGCATCTCGGCATCTCTTTACGCTTCATCTCCTCAACTGTAAAGAGGGCATAATAAAACTACCTTCCTCAGAAGATCTTTGGAGGCATTAACCGTGGGTGCCCATGTGTACCGAAGTCCTGACCCAGAGCCTGTGGGCTGAGAGCAGCGTGAGGCCATTGGGCCGGGCCTTAGGGTAGCATCGCTGACAGTGGTCCCAGTCCCGCCGTGCTTAGCTCCCCTTGCACATTGAGGCTGGAGTGTGAGTTCAGGTGGTGGGCATGGGAATTGGTCGTTGAGGGAGCTGGTCTGGGTCTTGAGGAAATCTGGCAAGGGAGCCAGGGAGAGAGGCCATACCAGGTATGAGCTCCACTTGTCCCGTTCACCTGAGCCCAATGTTGGGAGGCTCCCATAGGCCCCAGGGCAGATCAAAGGGGTGGTTGCAAAACCCCATTTCATTGTTCTTCCCGCCTGCACCCCCAAGTCATCCCTTAAATGTGAAGGCCAGAGCTGAGGAAGAGCTGCTGACATTGTCCTTGGTGGGTAAGACATAGCAGAACAGGGAAACAAAGCAGGAGGCCGATGGTCACGGGCTTGATTCCTCTTTCCCCTCGTCCCTCTTCTCAGTGGCCCTCCTCCGTTCCTTACCCCTACCCTCCTGAAAGAAAGGACTGGCCCTTCTCCTCCGAAGTCCGACTAACCCATCCCTTAGGGGACCACGCTCCAGTCATTTTCTCCCCTCTGCTGCTTCCCTGCCCCCCAGCCTGCAAATACATTCCAGTTTTTCCCACCTGAAAATATGCTCTCCTCCATGCTATATACCCCCTCAAGCTCCCACGCTCCTGCTTGTCTACCCGGTGGTAGCCAAGCATCTACCTGCACTGTTTCCTGGCCTGGACGGCCTTCCACTCTACTCTCACCGCAAAAGCCATTGATGTCTGTAGGACTCGAGGTCATCTCCTCCCAACTTGGCCTCGACAACACCCGTTCGTTTTTGACACCGTTGTGCAGCCTCTCCTTGCTGTTGTCCTTTCCCGGCTTTCTATGGGACTGTGCTCTCTGAATCCTCCTTTCTCTCTCCTAGTCCTCCTCAGGATTCTGCATGCTTTCCCTTGGATTCCTTCTCTTCCTCTAATATCTTACCTTGGGAGACTCATCTATTCCTTTGGCCTCAACTGTCTCCCCTGACAGAGGAAGATTGGGCATGTGAGGCTGGACCAGGAAGGGGAGTCCTGTCGCCTCAGGAAGGAGAGATGAGTGCTGAAGAGGAGACCGACTCTGAGCTCCTCCAGGCTGGAGTCTGTGATGTCAGTGAACTGCTGTATCTGAGTTTCCAGTAATCCTCCTCCCCCTCTCTTTCCTCCCTGCCCTGTCCACCTTTCTTCTCTTTCTTTCTTACCCACCACCTAACATCTTCTGAGTGCTCACTACGTTCTAAGAGCTTTGTCATGTTGGAGGGCTCAGCAAGGAGGAGGTTGGTGGCATCGGAGGTGAGTGAGCATGGGGAAGAATGGTGAGGACTGAGTGGGAGAGCCAGGCAGGGCCAGAGCCCGCAGGGCCCTGTAGGCCATGGGGAGGACTTGGGGCTTTGTTCCAAGGCAAATGAGAAGGCCAGTGGGGGGTTGTGAGCATGAGAGTGACTTGATCTACTTTGCATTTTTAAAAGACTCATTCTGGTCTCTGTGTTGAGAATACATGGGAGGTGAGAGGAGGTCCACTGGGGTGAGTGAGGGTGGTGGCTTGAGTCAGGCTGGTGAGAGGAGAGGTGCTGAAGAGTGGATGGATTAAGATATATTCTGGGGGTAGGGCGGCTAGACTGGCTGATGGAGTGGGTGTAGGAGGTGAGAAAAAGAAAAGATTCAAGCATCTGGGGCTGGAGCAACTGGCTAGATGGTGATACCATCTATGGAGCCGGGGAACATGGGGAGAAGGAAGGTTTGGGGGAAACTCAAGAACTCTGCTTTGGCTATGTTAACTTCAAGATCCTATTCGACATCCAAGTGGGGGTGTTAAATGGGCAATTGTCTGGAGCCCAGGGGAATGGTCAGGGCAAGAGGTATAAAGGTGGAAGTGATCAGAGTTTTTACCTGGGGCCTTTGAACTTGTTCTTCCCTCTGTCTAACACTGTCCTCATTTATGTCGCAGCTCAAACATTGCCTCTCACCCCAGGCATGCTCCATCTCACACCCTATTTCATTTCCTTCCCTGCACTCATCACTTGCTGAAGCCGTCTTGTTCACTTACTTATTTACATGCTTCCCCACTATGCCAAACTGCAAGTTCCATGAAGACAAGCGTTGTCATCTGTGTTTATTTACTGCCGGATCCCTGTGGCCTAGAACAGTGCCTGGCACATAGTAGATGCTCACCAGGTATTTGTGGAGCGAATCAACAAGCACTTTATAATGCGTCAGCTGCCTTCATCCCGACAGCAACACCGCGAGAGTGGTTTTTATCACCCCCAGCTTTCAGAGCAGGAAGCTGAGCCTTAGGGAGCTCACTGAAAGTTCTAGGCTGCCCACTAGGAGGTGGTGTAACTGGGATTCAATCCCAGGTCTCTGGCTCCAAAGCCTGAAAGTGCTTTTGAGAGAAGGCTTGGGTTAGAGTCCTCCTCAGCCACATCTTTGCTCCGAGATCTTGGACAAGTTCTTAAGCAGCTCTGACCCTCAATCTCCTCTTCTCTCAGCTGGGCAGAGTAAGTATCCCTTACTTCAGGATTATTCCAAGTACTCCATGTGGAAACATGTGCTAAAGAGCTTCGTCTGCTCTATAGATGTGTATATGTATACATGGGGTTAATAACCTCTCCGGGCTTCAGTCTCTTTATCTGAATATGGGTGGGAGTTGACGAGAGTGTAGAGGGGACTAGATGATCTCTGACCATCCTTCTAGCACTGACATCCCAAGAATCCTGGGTCTCCAACTTCTGTAGAGATGAACTGAGCTTACACATTCCGACCGCGAGCATTGTGAACACAGGGGCCTCTCCTTTGGCCACAGAAGCTTCAGCTCTGTGGATGTGGGGGGCCTCTTTGAAGCTTGAGGGAGGTAAATTGAGGACAAATCAAAGGAAGTCCTTCCTCACCCCAACTTAACGAGCTTATGGCTTTCATTACACAAAGGAGTGGTCTAGGCAGGAAACAGGAATGGCTTTGGATGGAATGATAAATGCCAGAGACACGGATGGTTCTGGGCAGGAGCTGACAGCGCTGACCTCTAAGGTCAATGGGAGGAAAGTGGCCCCTTAGGGCCCAGAGACCAGCCCGAGGCTTCCAGAGTGGCAGTCACGGGTGGTGGGAATTGGGGGTGGGGAAGTCACTGAGGCCATCTACCTGGACTCCCTCCCTCCAACTCCCTTAGCTTAGCCCCTGGCTGCGGGTTGGTAGGTAGAGTAGGGGTGGGAACTACAGGAGAGGCAGTAGGATGCAGAGATTCCAACCCGGAACCTCCACCCACCTTCTCAGGAAGGCTCGGGCCGGCTATGCCAACACTCCCCAGCTGCTGGAGGAATGTCTGGCATATGATCTCCCTTTCCTTTTGCCTCACCTCCACCTGCACCTGCTGACGTCAGCTGGAAGGAAGGACTCTGTTCCTTCCACACACGGCGGGGCAGGGGGAGAGTGGTAGCACTGGGAAATCGGTGGGGTTTGGCCCTGGTAGCCTTGCTCTCGCCCCTATCAAAGCCCCTCTATTTCTCCCTATTTCTGTCCTCCTTCTTCCAAAAGGCAGTACTGTAGGGTCTTGCTCTCAGCTGGCTGTCAACTAAGGTGTTAGCTGTCAACTAAGGTGTTAGCTGTCAACTAAGGTGTTAACTGATATCTAAGGTGTTACCTGATAACTAAGGTGTTAGTTGACAACTAAGGTGTTAGTTGATAAGGCTTAACACCCCCCAAGGGGTATGTGCATTTTAATAGGGGATTGTTGAAAACGACTGGCCTTCAAGACTCAAATGATAGATGCTATATTGGTGGAATTTCGGGCAATGGTGTTGATTATGGGTGGAGGTGTGGGTAGTCCCCTCTAAATCATACCACTTAGGTAATCACTTATTCATAAGGTCACACGTGCACACACACACACACACACACACATCTCTATCACTCTTGCAGAAAGGATCGGAATTGCGTGTATATGGGGGTACATTGGTATGACATGTAATAATAACAAACACACAGCACCATGATAGGTACTGTTCTAAGCACTTTACACATGGTAACTTATCTCATCTGCGCAGCAGCCTTTGGAGGTATATACTACCACTATCCTGATTTTACAGTTGAAGAACTGGAGGCTCAGAGAGGGGCCATAACTTGCCACCAGGCCACACAGCTAGCTGGAGGCAGACCATGTAGATAGACTGCATTCGGGGTCTTCACTACTGTCCCAAACACTTCTCACCCGAGTGCACAGTAGGGCGCGTTCACTGTAGTGTGGGTATCTCCTCGGATGTGAGGGTGGTGTTCTTGTTTGCCAATGTGCACCCCGAATTTTTAACTCCTAGAGTATAGGGCTCAGGAGAGGTCTCCTTGGATAGAGAGAATGTGTGCATTGTGTGAGCTGTAGGTCCGTGTGGTGCGAGGGCTCCATGGGCTGAGGTTGGCTGCTAGGGAGGCATAGAGTGACTCCGCAGGGCGGCGTGTACAACTGCATCCTGAGCTCACCAGTCACATGAGACAGTCCTGTGATCTCTCTGCCCCGCCCCCAGCCCCTACTTTGCAACTCACCCTGCTGCCTTTTGGAATTGCCTCCGTCAGGAGGCTGGGCTCTACCAGAGGCTACTACGGAACAACGAGAATCAGCCTCTGGTTGGCCAGTGGGGAAGAAGACCCTGGCACCCAAATAAAGGCAGACAAGAGGAATGGATTAGAAGTGAATAAAGGGAATGTGTGTAGGGAGGGTGGTATGGGTGCGAAGTTTTGGTAGGGCTTCCGCCAAGTAAGGGTGGGATGATAGGAGCAAAGGTGCGTGCATGCGTGTGTTCCTCCTCCTTGGGGGAGGGGACTCTGGGAAATGAAGTTTTCAAAGAGGTTGACAGCCCATAGCTCTTTTCCTATGGGCACTTGGGAACCACAGACTTGTCTTACAGGTGGGGGACACATGATCGGATGAACCTTTTAACAAAAGTTGTCCAGATTGCAGCGTGAGGAAGGCAGGGTGGAGGGGAACAGGCCAGAGGCTGCAGTAGCCTGAGCTGGGCATCGCTGTGTGGCTGTGGGGAAGCTGGGAAGGGCATGTGGAATTAAAGTTGCCGCGGCTATAAGAGGGGGAGAAGCCTGTGGCCCCATGGAAACCAACAGTGGGTTTTGTAGCCTGGAGGTCAGGAGAGAAGTCTGGGTTGGAGATGAAGCTTTTTAAAAAATATTTTACATGTAATTTTCTTATTGCTTTTTCTTATTACAAAAGCAATACATGTTTATTTAAAGATACATGGCAAATGTAGACAAGCCAAAATAAGACAGCAATAATTTGCAACATCCCTGCCAGAGTTAACAAGTGTTAACATTTTGGTGTATTTCCTCCGTCTGGTCTTTCTTCCCCTGTATGTATTTACTGGGTTTGGTTTTCATAAAGTGACCTTTAAGGTAGATTGTAAACATTTTCTGGCACTAAATTTAATCTACAAGTTCTTCTTGTTACTAAGCATTCAACACTATGGGTAAACTAGAATGCATATACTCAGCCCCCTATTGTTGGACCTTTATGTTGTTTTTAAAGTGTCTCCATTATAATGATTGTTGTCATGAATATCGCTGTGGTCAGTGAGACGGAGATTTGGAGGCTGTCGAGTCTATCCCTCTTGGCTCCCTCCCTTCCCAGGGCCCGCTAGCTGAGGTGGTCTTTCTGGGCTTGGATATTTAGAACCCTGCCAAGGACAGGCTGTAGGGTCTCGGGCAAGTCTCTCTCTCTCTTGGGGGCCTCAATCTCCCCATCTGTGCAGTGGAGGAGATTAGACTTGGTGAAGTTCTTGGGTTTTCCTAGGCAATATAAGAAATGTCCTCTCTGAGCACTTTCTTTGCTTTCATTCTCTTTAGTAGCTTTCTTTGCCCCCCCCCCCCCCACCCCATCTCCTTCCCTCTCTGGGCTCCCTATTTCCTTTTTTCACTTCCTGGCTTCTCCCCACCTGTTCTCTGGTCCACTTCTGCGGGGCTCTCCTACTGGGTCAAACTGCCAGTGAGCCATTGCCCACTTCTGAGCTGGCCTGCTGGCCCGCCCCCACTGTTCCACCAGCCCTGCCTGGCAGAGACCTGTTATGGATGTCAGGGCCCCTGGGGCAGTTCTTGTTACCCCAGCGGCCACAGTGACACTAGGCTTTCCTGGCACTGGTTGTCAGGTGACTGGGTGGGCAGGCGAGACACTCCTGAAGTGAAAACTGAGGCTCTGGAAAAGGGTAGGGAAAGTTGGAGGATTTCTTGAGTTTATCCTAAAGGGGTACTCTTTCCCAAGAGGGGTGGCACCACGCAGGGAAGGGCCATTGGATCAGAGTTTCTGGATCCCAGTTCATGGCCAGGATCTCTGGGCAACTTCCAAGGATCTGGGGACCGATTCTTTGACATGAATTGCAAACAGGTATGGGCGTGTGTTCCCACAGTCCAGGCTTTTCATCAAGATGCTCAAGAGGTGCGTGACGTCAGAAAGAGATTAGGAAGGCCTGTCCTTGGAGGTCTTCTTGTCCCTCCCCTTGTCTTCAAAGATCTACCCTCTGGTACCCAACACAGACATACACAGGTCCAGATGCTGGGGATTTACTCCAGTGATGTCACATCACCGGGAAGGTGACATCAGTGTTGCTTAGGGATGTGCTCCCCACATAACGCTTTTGGGAATCCCTGTCCTTCTAGCCACCGTCCAGTGCCTTCCGCCTCTTCTGAAGTTTTCTGTGATGAGCAGAAGTTTTTCAGCCATGAGGCCAGGCTTGGGGCATCTGCATGGGAGGTAGCAAGGGCCAGAGCATCTGCTGCCTGGGGCGTCTGAAAGTGCCTGGGGACGCGAGTGTGTGGAGCAATGCAGAGTGGGAATGGAGAGGATTAGATAATTGACCTCATAATTGACCTAATTAGTGAGTGGCTGTGTGGAGAGCCCTTGGGGACACTGGGCCCGCAGGTGGCACAAAGGCCGGGCAGAAACACATAGAGGCTGTGAGAGCCAAAGCCTGGGCATTTGCCAACAGTTGGAGAAAGGATTGCATTGCAGGGAGAGGGGCAGGACCCGAGGGCGCCAAGAAGAGAGGGGCAGGGGCAAGTGGGGGTCACTGAGAGGGAGAGGGGCAGGACAGACCTTGAGAGCCAAGGGATGGCAGCTGGCCAGCCGGTGAGAGGAAGGATCAAGATCTGGGGACACCAAGGGGAGGGAAGCAGGAACTGTCAGGGGGGACCAGGGAGGAGAGGGGAACAAGGTCTGCAGACACAGGGAAAAGGGTCAGAGGAGGGACAGGGAAGACCTCGAGGGCAGAGAGACAGAGGCAAGGGGGCCTGGACGGGAAAAGGGAGCTATTGGAACAGAAGCAGCAGGTGAGAGAAATTTAGGAGGGGAAGGGCAAGGTCTGGGGATTGTCCGGAGTCTGGTGGGCCAGAGGTGGACCAAAGAACCTGACCCCAGTGCCCACATTTGGGCAGTGTGTGTGTCTCTGTGTGTGTGTGTGTGTGTGTGTGTACGTGCACACACATACGCACACACACATACCCTTTGTGTGCACGGTCACTCTAATCCCATTTGGGGCTGCGGGGAAACTAAAGGCATCGTGGTAGGAGGAGAGGTGGTTGGGTGGCATTGGAAATGAGGACTGGAACTCCTAGATCGCAAAACAAGCTCTAGGAAGAACTTGGCCTTTGGGGTTTCCTCCCCAGGATGCATTCTTCCCTTCCAGTATGCATATTCATCGTGTGCCTACAAGATGCCAGAAAATGTTTTCGGAGCTGGGATACATCAGTGATTAGATCTGACCAAGATCTCACAGAGCATACTTTCTAGGGAGGGGAGACAAATAACAAACATAATAAATGAGGGCATCATACAGTGTGCCAGAATGCGATTAAGTACTATGGAGAGAAAAAGGACCGGATTATGGAAAACAGGGAGTTCCAGGGTGGGGTGGGCAGCGATCCGCAATTTTGAATGGAGTGGTCGTGGTGGGTCGTGGTGGGCCCCATTGAGAGGGTGATAGGAGGCATCTGAGGAAATAACGAAGGGGAGGGAGGGAGCCTTGTGGCTATCTGAGGGAAGAGCCCTCCAGGCAGAAGGAGGAGCATGTACAAAGGCCCTGAGGCAGGAGAGTGTCTGGTTGCTGGAGAAACAGCAAAAAGGCCTGTGAGGCTGGACGGCAGTGAGCGAGCGGGGAAGTTCGAAGAGGAAGTGGGAGAAGTAATGGCGGCCAGGGGAGGCACACGACAAGGGCCCTGGAAAGCACGATGGCTTTTCCCTCTGAGTGAGGTAGGAGCTATCGCAGGGCTTGCAGCAGAGGAGTGGCTGGACCTGACCTCGTTTTAACAGACCCCCCTCACCCCCGCCCGGCCGGTTTGTGGGGCTTATGCTTTGTCAGGGTCAAGGGAGAAGGCAGCGAGCCCTGAGGAGCCTCTGCGGTCAGCTTGGTGAGACGGAAAGGCGGCTCAGCCAAGATGGCGGTGGACAGGTGGGTCGAAGACCCCATCGCCGCCAGCCTCCAGTGCTTGCGTGCCTGGCTAGGGTGAGTCAGGGCAGAGTGAGGAGCCCTGTCTAAGAAGAGAATATGAATCCAGGTCCAGGAGTTCTCGCTCATCAGGAATTGGGCACATCTGATGGAGAGCCATGTCTAGGGATGCTGTGTTGGAAGCTTGGTCCTTGGCACATGGTGGGCAAGTAATTTACAGGAGAAATGGCATCCGCAGTCCCTGTCCTCGGGGTGGTGGCAGTGTGGTTGAGGAGACCAAACCTATACACGGACACGGCAGCTGAGGAAGAGCCTGGCCCCAGCCGCGATGTCTGCTGGGAGCAGAGAGGGCAGGGAGAAAAAGGGCTTTTGGAGATGGCTCAGGAGAACATTGGGAGACTTTCTGGAGGAGGTGGCCTTGGGCCCTCCTACCCACAAATACGCACACACAGAAGCACACAATCGGATGCAGATGCCCATCACAAAAACGGCCACCACGGCATACGCACACAAGCGGGGATGGGTGCTCAAATCACGCCCATAGGGATCTGCACCCACGGACACTAATGCACGGCTCACACTTCCATACAGACATGCAAAGTCTTCACCACGGGCCACAACGCCCTCCCAGCCTCATCTCCCACCAGCCCCTGACTCCCTCCGTTCCCACCCCAACCAAGCCACCTTCCTCAAACAGGCTGTGCGTTTTCCCACTGTATCATTGCGCTTTCGCACATGGCCTCTGCCTGGAGTGATCGTCTTCTTTCCCTCTGACCTCCTTCCACAACAACTGGTGCCCCCCCCCCCCCCCCCCCGCAGGGGCTCCCCCAAAGAGAAAGAAACCTAGTCCTCATGGTCCTTCCCCCCCGTGCTCGGTCTCCCCCCTCAACCCCCCCCAAACCCTTTCCC